>NC_137784.1:128563496-129053496 GCF_963455305.1 Plecotus auritus
TCCTGCACACCCCGTACTGGGGATGTACACGCAACCAAGGTACATGCCCTTGACCGAAATCGAACCTGGGACCCTTCAGTCCACAGGCCAACCCTCTATCCACTGAGCCAAACCAGTTAGGGCTCAGCCTTTCTTATGGGTGCAGTGTTGGGCCCAGGAAATTGCCTTGTGACCTGGGGGTATAGCCCCAGTTTAGTCCCCCAGACTCTGAGGGCAGCTCCTATACCTCTAGGAGGTCTAACTCCTATGGGACTGGAGCTTGCCATTTCAAGGGGCACAAGGGTAAATCAGGCTGGGCCCAAGGGTTAATCAGACCAGGCCCACCAAGAAGACAGTGAGCTAAGTAGTGGGGCATTCCTATTATTATTTAAGTTTGCATTCCCAAGCTTCTGGAGAGGGTGGTGGCAAAGCATTCTGATGTGGGGGAGGAATAAAATATCTACTATCCTCAAGGTTCTTCTGGCTAGTCTAATAAACAAATAGACCTGAGACAGTTAAGCAAGAGAAAATAACCAAATGTAATGCATGCATATGTACTGGTATGTGAACCCCACAAACATGAGAGAGTCAGGGACCCCACACGCAGGAGATGTTCAGAAATAGAAAGGGGGGTTGAGGTATATAAGACATCCTAAGCTAGGGATGAGATAATGTACCTTGGGGGCTTCAAAGAATCTTTGCAGGATGATAAGAAGAGCAAATGTTCAGTAAATAAGTTTGCCCTCCCATGTAGGTGGGTGGAAAAGATCATCTCTATAATCTCTTATGGGCCAGGCCTCTAATTCAAATTTTTTAGGTAAGTAATAGTCAAGGCAGAGAGGAGGCAGAAGTTTCTCCTGAGCCTATGGTTAAAATTGCCTTTAGCTCAAAACAATCTGCATGCCACAGAGGCACATCTTGGAGTAACTTATTCTGGACTCCTACACTGGGTAGGGGATAAATCAGGCTATGGTAGAAATACCCTCGCCAAAAAAAAGGAAAGTGGGCTTCAAAATCAGTGAGTCCAAAGACAAGACGAATAGTTTGCATTTTGTGGGGGCTTATGGCAAAAATGTCCCATGTCCCCCTCCCACCCTGCAAAACTCAGAACACCTTGTGCCCCCATCCACCTCAGCCCTGCCACTGCCCTGCTGGCATTTCACTGGTGATGCTGCTGCCAGGCCCTCTCTTGTACCTATACTTCTGTCTGCTCTCCATCTGCTCCACTAGCTCTTGACTTGAGTATGGACAAGGCACAGATGTTTTCCGTGTTTTCCATCTCAGGGTCCACGTCTGATGCCCAGCCTGGACACTGTCAAGAGCAGGAATTCATTTGCTGATGACAAACTTTCCTCAGCCATCCACCTCATAAAAAGAAGGACTGGGCACTTTATCTCTTATAGAGAATTGTGTAAGGCATACATTGGATACAAGACATGGAGTGCTCACTGGAGGGAGGGCACAGCTGTGGAATTGAGAGCTTTTAGACTGATAGGGAGGCCCCCAATCTCAGGATGGTGTATAGCAGCCAGAGACCAGAAACCACAAGCTTGGAAGTGCTGGAAAGGAAGAGTCTAGGTCTGCTGGATCCCGGTGCAAAGTATGAACTCAGTAAACACTTGCAAAGGCAGGCAAAATCCCAAACAGGGTGGGCCTCAAAGATCAAGAAGCAAGGCTTTGACAAGGTGAAGATCGAAGAGGGCCATTCCCAACCTTCCTCCTCCTGTTCTTCAGCCCACTCCTTGCCCAGTACCCCATGCAGATCTTGCCTCTATCACACCCTTCTTCTAAATTCAGCTCAAGGGAGTCCCACAGGAAGAAACACACACACACACACACACACACACACACACACACACACACACACAGCCATAGACTCAGGACACATATAATAGTCAGGATGCCATAAGACACACCTAGAGTGCTTTACCATCCTTCTGCCTTTTAGAGCCTCATAGCCATTCTAAACCAACTTTCCCCATGAGGGAACTGAGGCTCAGAGAGGTTTAATCCCTCAACCATGGTCACACAACTGGGAAAAGAGGGGCTGTGATTTCCACCTATGTTTGGTGGGCGGAAAAGTCTGAGGGAGCCTAGAGCCCACTCCTTCATAGTGGTCAGCAGAATTATCCTTCCATTCACTTCCTCAGATAAGAAGTGAAGTAATCCTGTGCCTCTCTTCTCTTGCTGAAGATTGAGGATATGTGACACCCTGAACGGCAAGGGCCGGTTTAGAGCTAAATGTCATGAGGTCATATACTGGGCAAAGCAAAGAAGACCATATCATTGGGAGTCAGAAAGTTGGGGTGTAAGTCTGGCTTCTCTTCCTTCTAGTGTTGTGATGTTGGGCAAGCTGTTCTCAGTTTCAGAGTATTCCTAGCTTCAGCTTTGTTCCCTTGGGAATGATGAATTAGTTTTGTAAATTCTTAGGTTCTTTAAGATTAGAAGCTAGATCCTGCTTCAGACTATGGCATGGAGAGGGCTCTCTATGCCTTCTTCCAGCTGGCACTCTTGTCTGAGTGCTGCTGTGACTTGAAACACTACATCGCCACTCAGCACTCTTCAAACAAACTTCCCCCACTGTCACCCACTGGATCTATGGTAAAGCCCAGGTTGGTTTGGGATCTCTAAGGCAGGGCCCTAGGGCAAGGGCAGTCCAGCCACATAGAGTCCTGGGCAGCTGCCTTATCCAGGACCTGGCTGCTCTGAGACAGCATTCCTGGGATAGAGTCTTTTCCCCTCCCCAGGGACACCCAGGCTCCAAAGCCTAGGAGTGCACAGGACATTAAAGGAGAGCCAAATCTGCAAACCCCAAATTATGCCTCTTTGGCATAAAAGTTATTTTAGACTGGTTATTTTTAAGAAACTGCAGTTTTAGGAGAAGCCCTGAAGACTGAGTAGAAGTTGCCCTTTTGTAAGACATTTACATTTATAAGGGAAATATCCATTTGTAAAGATGTCACTCTTTCCCTGGAAACTCTTATTGAGGCAGAACATAGGACCTAAATCTGCATAATAGCCATACCTTTGTTTACTGTAGTTATCCTGGTACTCTCCCTTAACTGGCTTCCCCTACACCCACATCTTCTTTGTCTTTAGCTAGAGATGGTATTTAAGGTGATGGCTTGGGCCATTTGGGGGGTTACTCAGCTTTCCTGGGTCTCTCCCATGTATGCAGGAGGTTTTCATATTAATAAATTGTTTTTTCTTCGGTTACTCTGTCTTTTATCTGTCTTTTATTATGGGGGGTGGGTGGGGACATTCTCCACCAAGAACCTAGAAGGGTAGAGAAAAAATTATTTTTCCTCCCCTACAGTGTGAATGAGGAACACTGAAGAACTTCAGTGTGAGGGCCTTCCCCCTCCCCCAAACTTGCTGCCTCATCCTCAGGTTACTTGGTGCTTCCTGTGTGCTGAGGAAAAACCTTTACTAAAGTAAAATTTTCTTTTCTTTTTTTTGTTCAGGTGTTAGGGCAATCTGGCTTTTCAGCCACTCATTTTGTTTGTATTGTAAATGTTTCTTTTATGGGATTTGATGTGGAGTTGATATTGGTGAGGAAGCAAGCTGACGTTTGATTTATACTTGGGGAGCAGACACACTGGCTAAATAATTGATTGAAGCTACTAGAAACCGCTGGCTTGATATCTTGGGCTGACTGTCGGGGGCAGGGGGCAGAGTGGGTTGCTAATGCTAGCAAGCAAGAGGCTGGTTTTTGAAAAGTGTCTAACATATCACATTTTCATGAGTCTTCTTCCTTCCCACTGTGGAATGATGAGTGTGTTTGTGCAGGAATTCAGAAGCCATTGGGACACTTCTGAGTACCTCATGTCTCATCCCAGAAGATCCACAACGTGGACAAATAAGGCCTTATCCAAACAGGGTAAAGCACTTGTTTGGCATCCTTTACTTTAATCAATCAAGGAGGAACTACTGTAAAGTGACCAATGTTAATTCAAGGATGTGTACTAAACTGGGAGATCAGAATCTCCCACTTCCTTATTTGGGGTTGCTGCAAATAAGGGGTTGGCTCTATACATCAGATGGGCTATTATGCAGTTTAGTGGTGTCTGATGATAATTCAAAGTTTGCTTTTCCATCTCTGATTTTTTTAAAAATATATTTTATTGATTTTTTTACAGAGAGGAAGAGAGAGGGATAGAGAGTTAGAAACATTGATGAAAGAGAAACATCAATCAGCTGCCTCCTGCACACCCCCTACTGGGGATGTGCCCGCAACCAAGGTACATGCCCTTGACCGGAATCGAACCTGGGACCCTTGAGTCCACAGGCCAATGCTCTATCCATTGAGCCAAACCCGGTTAGGGCTTCCATCTCTGATTTTTACACATTACCTCTGATGTCCCTGCTGTGTGGACACTGAGCTGACAGGGCCAGAAGCCTTGAGGTTAAAGGTCTGAGCTTCATGAACTTATGAGGTGCCAAATACTTTTTGCTTTCTTCTTGAAGGTCAGTGAAATACCTTATACAAAGTGACTAAAAGGCCAGATTGCAATTGTTGCCTTTTTTGCCTTTCCCTAAGTTGCTTCACATAGCAAATTAGTGATCTTTATTTGCCTTGGTTAAATGGTGATGACAGGTACCTTGGGGATCCCCTCTCACCTTGGGCTGGATGGGGAGGTGAAGTAGGGTGGTGGCTCCTGGACCTTCCTGATTTTTAACCCCGATGGGACTGCAACCAAGCATTTCCTTGGGAGGTCCATGAGTGTCATGGCAACAAGGTGAGAAGGCTTCGGGTGCTCTTTGCTTCAGGAGGCACAGAAAGGGAGAGACAGAGACATCAGGGTGGAACCAAAACCAGCTAAAACTGGGTAAGGCAGTACCACCTGTATGTCCAGACACTAGGGCCAACCAGGAGAACATAAGATGGGGAAGGCCAGAGGAGAAGCCCAGTTTCCTGAGTGCTAGGAGCATTGTGAGCACTGAAAGGAGGAGAGAAATGGCTGCTGTAAATTAAGTCAAAGCTGAGGCAGAGGGGCCCAGCTGATTTTGGAATTAAATGTGGCAAAAAGACATGGACACTGCAATTTCCTTTTGTTTTTGTTTTTTTTTTTCTTCTGTTTTAAAATACCAAAGGGATTATGAAACATGTGAGAAACTAGCATGCATATCAAGAGCTAAATTGTCTTATTCTATTTAAGGAGTCCATGCTCTTCTTTGGATGTTTGTCCCCAAGGTCCCCAAGTTTCTTCATGTTCTGTTGGTAAAGGTTGTGGAACTTATTTGCATAAGAACTTCATGGCTGGTAGCCAGGGTGATGGCACCTATGGAGCAAGTCATATTTCTGGTGTGTTCTGTTGGGGAGACAGGTTTGGGGGATTAGGGGCCACATGTGTATGAAAATAGTGCTATACTTTTCCAAAGGAAAGAATACCTTTCAAATTATTAGTGTGCTCGATTCTACAATACATTTTCCCCACTTTCAACATGAACTTTGACAAGAAAGATTTGTTTATACTCTCATGTAATTCAATCTTAGTAAATAGACTTGTCAAAGTGACTTTTTTAATACAATAGAGTTTGCTGTGTTTTCGATACCTGTTTTGTCTGGGGGGCATTGTTTAAATATCTGGAAAAAACAGTAATAAATCAATATGATCATTGCTCTCTTTGAGGTGGCATTTGGCTTTGTGGACACAGTGTTTCTTGTGGGGGTTGGAGCATGGAATCTTCTTATACCCGCTGTGGTCAACCCTCCATTATCTCAACTCTTCCACTGCTCCAGCCTCCTCACTGGTCTTTATGGGTTCAGATAGGCAATCAGACAACAAAGATTCTTGAGCCTACATCCACCCATGTTATTCCAAGCCTAAAGCTCTTCCATTGCATTCCACTGTGGATGAGATAAAGCCCAAACTAGACACATAGGGCCCTTCCAATTCCAGTCACCCAGTCTGGCCACACCTTTTTGTTTTCCTTTGTTGATTGCAGCAGAAGTGAGCCTTTAGGTACCTTGGCCACAGCCACTCATAGGGTTGGCCCAAGTGAGCACCGCCTGTCACCATGCACCCCACAGGGACACTGGGACCATGACGTTTTTTCTATCCCACCCAGGGGGGGGGGCCTGATCAGATCACAACAAACTATGAGTGAAGCTGGATGGTCCCTTTCAGCTCTTTTGGAACAGGCCCTCTATTTGCCATTGCAACTTTGTTCAGAAGTGTTTGATGGTTCTGAAGCAGTGGTTATAGAAAAAAGAGCACTGGTATAGAAGTCAAAAGTCCTGGGTTCTAGTCCCCACTCTACAAGTAACTCTTGAGGAGTCGTGTTGAGGGGGTGACACTGATCAAATTATTTCCCTTCTTTGTTCCTTTGTTTCCTCATCTGTAAAATCGAATGCAATAACAATACTTACCTACAGGGAGCATTGCCCACTCTTCTTCCTGGAACATTTGTTTGAATGGTTGCTGAGCCTCAGGGATTTTTTCCCATGTACTTTATACTACATTCTTGTTCATTCAGCTTCTGCCTGTGCTTGTAGTCAGACCTTATTGTTTCATTGAAAATTCTTTTAATTCATCACATGCTGCACTGGATAGTCCATCATTTCACTACAGCTCCTTGGCAGGAAAATTGGCTTCCTCTTATGACCCAGCCACTTCTGGGCCACTATGGAAGGTCTTTTCTTGAAGTTGTAGCTGACAACTTGCTCAATGGGGGTGTAGTGGGATGTGTGAGGTCTCCTGGGACAGTGCAGGCACAAGTGTGAGCATGGCTTGCTCTCTTCCCTCTCCTGGGCCTCTGACACCTTTGGCAGGGACTTGTCTAGATTGAAGACACTGGACTGAACTGGGGAGACAGATCCAGTCTGCTTGGCGTAAGATGAATTGCTGCTTGTTCTATGGACTTTAGACCACTCCCATCCTTGTATTAAACCATTTCCTTGGTTGCACACAGAGCCCACCCACTTGCTCTGCCCTCTTGGTGGGGGCACACCTTCCATTATCTCCCTTGTTCCAGTGGTGCTGAGCCAGTTTGGGTAGAAACTATAGGCTTCATGGGGGCGGCAGGGTGCAGCACTGGAAAGAGGGAACCAGGGAACCCCAGCTAAGTCTTCATTGGTGGAATATATAATAATACACACACAAACACACACACACACACACACACACACACGTGTGCAGACATGCATGCACTCACACATACACATTCACATGCTCATATGTGCACATGCACTTTCACACATGCACATGTATATATGTGCGCACACACACACACATGCCCATGTGCATACATACAGGCACATGTGCTTACACACACAGCCAACCTTGCCTTTGCATCTCTGGTCTTCATGGGCTGGCAGCTGCCTATCTCCCTACTCCAATGTACCATCCTCTGCCACATCCCTCTAGTCTGCGGGCTAAATGGATGTGATGGCCTCCTTTGCCACTGCATGCCCAATTAAAAAAAAAAAAACTGGCTATGGGTTTGATCCTTCTCTTTATCATTTATATTGTTCTACTTCTACCATCCAGTGGGGTTCCACTGGGTAGACTGGATGGTCTGATATCACTCCATAGCGTCACTAGCCATTTGGCCCTGTTTTTTCATCATTTATTGTTACCTTGGAGCTTGGGCCCTGGGGGCTACTGTGGGAAAGGCTCAGAGCTGCACACCTATGTTTAGTACTTGTTGCCTAGTTATTTGGCTTGTAATGGTGTGCTACTTCCCCCTTACTGTTGCCTACAAAGGGAAGCAAATAGGAGGAAGAGTTCAGCCATTCCTACACCATGGAGTCACTTTTAGAAATGTAGTAAACATGCCCATTTGAACCCCTGACTTTTTGTAGCTTGGACAAATATTTCTGTTTCTAAGGCAAACATTTCTTCCACAGCCATTTTTGTGAAGCTTTTACAGGGTTGGATTTTTTTGTTTTTGTTTTATCTTGATTAGTTTGTTCTAGTTTTTTTTCTAACCTCACAGCAACATCCTCCAGTTTTCTGGGGCTTTGGGGAAAATGGCACTGGCAGCCATAAAAAGGACTGAGTTTGAGTTCTGATTCTGTCACATATGGTATGATCTTAGGAAAGGCAATGAACAGACAGTAACCACCCTCAGGGGTCATGGAGGGTTGAGCAACAAAATTCAGGTGCAAGAGTGCTATAAACCATAGTCACACCTAAGTTTGCTTGTTGTTATTGCTCATTATAATTCTCACTTGAGGTGAAGCAACTATGTTTTGGGGCTGACCTTCTGGGATCTATCAGGATAGGCCTTATGCTATCCTGCAGAGAGGGCATGATTTTGGTTGGGCTATTGGCTCATTTGAGTAATGACTTCACTTTAACTTGATCACCTCTCTCTATAAAGACCCTATGTCCAAATGTGGTCACATTCAGAGATGCTGGAGGTTATGACTCTAACAAATCTTTTTTTCAGGGAAGCAATGGTGGGGTGGGGCACAATTGAATCCATAAGAATGGCTTTCAGAGCCCTGGCATCCCTAGCCCAGATGGAGACTTACCTAGCTCAGGGACTACAGGCTCACTTCATTATCAGAGTGGCTGTAGTGTCAATTTGAGCAGCAAAGGGAAGAACATTGCTGCTCTCTAAGCCCAAGAGGAGACTTTGGAGGTGGCTCTGAGGAAAGCACAGAAATTCAACAAGGGGCTGATGCCTCAGATGGTCGGGGCCTCTGTCTCGTCTTGGGGACCCAGGAGTGGCTCTGAGTGAGAGAACAAAGGATAAAAACTCAGTCTGCGGGCAATGCAAAAAGGGGTTTTGGACCAGGGGAAAGATGGAGGATACTGGGTTAAACTTGAAAATTGTGAAGGATCAAAATTTGGGGGACTCCATTGTTTTTCATCACACTGAGTTTCCCAAGGTGAGACTACAAAGAAAGTTTAACTGTAATCCCTTCAGATCCAAATGCCTTGCATACATTTGAAGGAGAGCTCTGAACAGCTTGTTGGCCTTCCTGTGCTCTGTGGCCAAGGTGGATAGATTTGGCTTGAGCACGGAATAGCCAGGCTGGGTGAGATGCTTAGTGTGGTATTTATCTGTTGGGAAACAATTGAGGAGGATCTCCTTGGTGTTGTTACTCCACACATGAGGCAAACCTAATATCCAACCTGTTTTCTCAGGGAAGGAGAAGTAGTCTATAGCCTCCTATTGGTCTATTGGTCGAGAGAAACTAAGAAACACAAGCTTGAGGAGAGACAAAATGGTGGTGGAATAGATGGACGTGTCCTGAGCCTTGTCCCAGAGCAAATAGAATGAGCAGCTGAAACGAATGACATCCAACCCAAATTGGGAAGGAGACTCAGCTGCTGGGAAGGGCAGATCCCTGGAGAAAGGTAAAATCAAGGATCTGGGCAAGAGAGTCTGCCAGACCTCTGAGCCCAGAGGGTCATAGGGAATCCACACAGCACCAAGCCACATCCTTGGGGACAGGCACAGCGTCTGACTGTGGAAAAAAAGGCCACAGGACTGCTGGACTGCAGGTGATTCTAGATCTGGGTCCACAGTCACAAAAGGCTGAACCTAGAGGGTGCAGCCTGAAGGACTGGTCAGACCACGCAGCACCTGCAGGAGAGGAGCACGTAGAGGCACCGTCTTTCCCCTCTCTGTGGCCTGTGCCTTTCTTCACTGAACCTGGTTCGCAGGACCTTTCAGATACAGACACCCATGGCTGAGGTGAGGGAGAAGGTTCAGACTCTTGGAGTCTGGGTAGAGTAGGGGGTCCAGGAGAAGTGGCAGTGAGTCTGGCGCTGAGTCATACCTGAACCTGGGACCTGGGCAGCCATTTTGTCCTGAAGAGATAGTCCTTCCCTCCAGTTTCCAGGCAACCAATACAGCCACACCCAGATTCCACCCTGAATGGTACAAAGGATTTTTAAAAAAATCTAAATAATCCCTTAGAGTCCAAAAGGGACTGGCCTAAAGAGAGACCTTCAGTCCCAGCAACAGGAACCTGAGAAACAGTACAGTATAGAGGACTGGGATCTTAAGCCAGCCAAAGGAATGATGCTTCACTTTTTCATTTTTATTTTTTTATTATTATTTTATCTCTTTTTTTCCTTCTTTTTTCTTTGTTTCCCTGTTTTTATTTGTTGCTTTATTTTCTATTTCTTTTCACATTATTTTTCCATCACTCTATTTTATTTTATTTTTATTTGCTATTTTTTATTTTTATACCATTTTTGAAATCTATGTTTTTGTAAATTTATTATTATTGTTTTCTTCTCATTATCTTTCTTCTTATCCACCCATCCCCTTTCTGCTTCCTCTACACTGAACTGAGGACCTCCCCATATTCATCCAATTCTTAATCTTATTTTCTGTATATAAGCTCATCCTCTACAGATTCTGCCCCCACCCTCTTTGCTGGGTGTTTGGTGTTTGCATTTTTTTTGGTTTATCTATTGGTTCTGTGATGTTTTCCCATACATATATATACACACACACACACTGAGTGGCCAGATTATTATGACCTCTGAATGCATAATAATCTGGCCACTCAGTATATATATTAGAGGCCTGGTGCATGAATTTGTACATGGGTGGGGTCCAGCCAGTCTGGCCAGGGGGAGGGGACATGGGCAGTTGGCCGGCCTGCCTCCTGGTTGAACTCCTGGTTGAGGGGGCAATTTGCATATAAGCCTTTTATTATATAGGATATACACTGAGTGGCCAGATTATTATGACCAATCCATCAGTACTTCATTGGGCCACTTTTGCCTTCAATACTGCAGTGATACTTCTTGGCATTGACTCCACGAGATGTTGAAAAGTGATGCGAGGAATCTGACACCATGCCTGATGAATAGCACTGTCCAGTTCTGAGAGATTTGATGGTTGTGGAACCAGCTGCCTGATGGCTCTTTTAACTTTGTCCCACAAATGCTCAATTGGATTGAGATCTGGTGATTGTGGGGGCCACCTAAGCAAGGTAAAGTCTCCCTCATGTTCTTGAAACCACTCCTGCACAATACGAGCACCGTGGCATGGCACATTGTCTTGTTGGAAGAAGCCATCTCCATTGGGATACGCCATCAACATGATAGGATGAACTTTATCAGCAACGATACTTAGGTATGTTGTGCTATTCAGACATTGTTCCACATGAATTAAAGGGCCCAAATCATGCCAGGAAAACATGCCCCAAACCATAACACTGCCCCCACCAGCTTGAAGGGTTGCATGCATATGGGGGTGCATGCTTTCATGCTGTTTCTGACAAATTCTCACTCTGCCATCTGCATGTTGCAACTGGAAATGTGATTCATTGGACCACATGACTTTTTTCTAATGCTCAACTGTCCAATCCTTGTGTTTCTGTGCAAATTGGAGATGTTTTATCTTGGTAACTGCAGATAGCAAAGGTGTTCAAACAGGCCTTCGGCTTCCATATCCCATATGATGCAGTGTATGGCTAATTTGACTACAAACGTCGCATAATAATCTGGCCACTCAGTGTGTGTGTGTGTGTGTGTGTGTGTGTGTGTGTGTGTGTGTGTGTGTGTGTATAGTATATATATATTCTCCTTTTTCTCCTTTTTCTTTTCTCTCTTATCTTTTGCTCTCTCTTTGATATCATCTGTGCTCTCTTTTCTCTCCCCTAATTCTTTTCTTAGGTGGTTACTTACAGTGGGGTTATTGGTGTCGTGAGTATATTCATGCTTTGTTCCCTTTGTGTTGTACCTTATCAAGGTGAATTTTATCCTGTCTGGCCAGGAACTAGAGAGTGAGCCACATTAACCAGACACCTGGAGAGGAAACTCCATCCACGAATGGGTCAATAACACCCAAGACGCAACTACAGGGGCAGGAAGAAGACGGCAGTGAGGGAGAGAGTGTGAGTGAGGAAGGGAGCAAAAGAGGAGTGTGTGGTCATATGGTGTGTGTGTGTGTGTGTGTGTGTGTGTGTGTGTGTGTGCGTGTGTGTGAGTGAGGCACAGTTAGATCCTGCAGTACCTTTGGGGGCAGGCTAACCAGGCTCGCCTAACTAAGCAGCCTCTGCTACCATTGCAAACAGTACCAGGAGGCTGGCTTGTCCTCAGAGGCCTAGCCTTTTTAAAGGGGTGAGCTGCTCTAACTGGGTTCCCAGCCTTAGCTCCACCCAGAGTGCCCTCAGATAACTCCTGGGACTCTACAGCCACCCCTGCCAGGGTCCTGCTGCCTCAGCTGTGATCCCACAGTCAAGGAGTCTCCACCCACCCTGGGCGCAGGTTCCTGTGAGTTCTGAAGCATGCTCCACTCTGACAGGCCCAACACTTTAGCCCAGGGCACTGCAACCACATGAGCAGCAGCCCTGGGAGCAGCCTTCCCCAGGCCTAAGAGCAGCAGCCTCACGTGGCCTGCCCTTGTTCAAGGAGCAGCAGCTGTATAAGTGGCCCACTCCCCCATCCAAGGAGCAGCAACCACATGTGCAACTCATTCCTGCCCAAGGAGCAGCAGCCATGCAAGCAGCCTATCCCCCATCTGAGGAGCAGCAGCTGCACGAGGAGCCCGCACCCGTACAAGGAACACCAGCCCTGTAAGCAACCTGCACCTGTTCAAGAAGCAGCAACCTCACGAGCAGCGTTCCCCATCTGAGGAACAGCAGCAGTGTGCAGCCAGGCCCAATCCAAGGAGCAGCAGGCATGTGAGGAGCCCACCCCCATCCAATGAGCAGCAGCCTCGCGCAGCCTGCCCCCATCCGAGGAGCATCAGCCGTGTGATCAGCCCACCCCCGTCCAAGGAACAGCAGCTGTGAAAGCAGCCTCCCCACCAACCAGAGGAGACACCACTGCTGCGAACAGCACCCACCAGAGGAACCGCTGCCAACTGAGGAGCAGCCGCTTCCATGACTGCCTGAGGAGCAACTGCAGCCCAAGGAGCCACTGCCACCCAAGAAGCAGCCCCTGCATGACTCGACATCTAGATCAGTCAGTGAAACCAAAAATGGGTAGGCAAAGAAACCCCCAAAGGAAAGAAAAGGAGGAATCTCCAGAATAGCAGCTAAGTGAAATAGAGGCATGCAATATGTCAGAAAAAGAATTCAGAATAAGGGTCATACAGTTAATAAACCGGATGGAGGAAAAAAATAACAACTTATGTAAGAATCAAGAAATAATGAAGAAGTGATATAGCTGCAATAAAAAACACCATGGAGAGTTTCAACAGTAGACTAGGAGAAGCAGAGGACCGAATTAGCAAATTAGAAGACAGGGAAGCAAAACACACCCAAACTGAGCTGCAATTGGAGAAAAAAATTAAAAGACAGCAAGAGAGCCTAAGGGAGCTATGGGGCAACCTGAAACAAAGCAACATACGAATAATAGGAGTGCCAGAACAACAGGAAGAGGAACAAGGGTTAGAAAACCTAATCAAAGAAATAATGTCAGAAAACTTCCCTGAGGTGCAGAAGAAAAAAATCACACAAGCACAGGGAGTCCCAAACAAGATGAACCCAAAAAGACCCACACCAAGACACATCATAATTATGATGGCAAATGTTCAGGACAAAGAGAGAATCTTAAAGGCTGCAAGAGAGAGACAGAAAGTTACATACAATGGATCTCTCATTCTATTATCAAATGATTTCTCAACAGAAACACATCAGGCCAGAAAAGAATGGAAGGAAATTTACAAAGTGATGCAAAGCAAGGGACTAAATCCAAGAATACTCTATCCAGCAAGGCTATCATTCAAAATTGAAGGGGAAATAAGGAGCTTCACTGACCAAAAAAGGCTAAGGGAGTTTATCACCACCAAGCCAGCAATGCAAGAAATGCTAAAGGGACTGGTGTAAAAAAAAAAAAAAAAAAAAAAAAAAAAAAGAAATAAAAGGGTAAGAAAGAATGCAGGCACAAAAAATAAAAATGGCTGCAAACAAGTATCTTTCAATAATAACTTTAAACCTAAATGGACTAAATGCTCCAAACAAAAGACATTGAGTGAGTTAATGGATAAAAAACATGACCCATATATATGCTGTCTGCAAGAGACCAACCTCTGAACAAGGGACTCACACAGACTGAAAGTGAAGGGATGGAAAAATATCTTTCAGGCAAATGAAAATGAAAAAAAAAAAAAAGCTGGGGTAGCAATACTTATATCTAACAAAATAGACCTCAAAGTGAAGACCATAATAAGAGACAAAAAAGGCCACTTCATAATTCTAAAGGGATCGATACAACAAGAGTATATAACCCTGATAAACATATATGCACCCAATGCAGGAGCACCCAAATACATTAAAAAAAACTCCTGGAAGACATCAAGGGAAAGATCGACAATAATACAATAATAGTAGGGGACTTTAATACACCACTGACATCACTAGATAAATCCTCTAGACAAAAAATCAGCAAAGAAACAGCATTCCTAAATGACTCACTAGATCAGATGAACTTAATTGACATCTTTAAAATATTTCACCGCAAAGCCATGGAATATACATTCTTCTCAAGTAAGCATGGGGAATTTTCAAAAATAGACCACATATTGGGTCACAACCAAAGTCTCCCCAAATTCAAGAAGATTGAAATCATATCAAGCATTTTCTCAGACCATTTTGGCACAATGTTAGAAATAAACTATAATAAAAACAAACCCAAAAATTCAAACACTTGGAAGCTGAATAGCATGCTATTAGTGATTAGGTTACTAAAGAGATCAAAGAAGAAATTAAAAACATCCTGGAAACTAATGACAATAAAAACACAACAATCCAAAAGCTATGAGACACAAAAGCAGTTCTGAGAGGGAAGTTTATAGCTCTACAGGCCTACCTCAAAAAAGAAGAAAAAATTGTAATAAATCATCTAATTCTACAACTCAAAGAATTAGAGAGGGAGCAACAAGAAAATCCCAGAGTGAGTAGAAGGAAGGAGATAATAAAGATCAGAGCAGAAATAAATGACATAGAGACAAACAACAACAACAACAACAACAACAACAACAAAAAAAAAACAACAACACACAATACAAAAGATCAATGAAACCAAGAGCTGGTTCTTTGAAAGGATAAACAAAATTGATGGCCCTCTAGCCAGGCTCACCAAGAAGCAAAGACAGAGGACCCAAAAAAACAACATCAGAATGAAAGAGGCAAAATAACAACAGACCCTACAGAAATACAAAGGATTTTTACAAATACTATGGACAACTCTATTCCAACAAAGTAGACAACCTGGAGACAATGGACATATTCCTAGAAAAATACAACCTTCCAAAACTCAATCAGGAAGATTCTAAAAATCTCAATAGGTCAATAACTATGGAAGAAATTGAAGCAGTCATCAAAAAGCTTCCAGCCAAAAAAAGCCCAGGGCCAGACTGCTTCACAGGGGAGTTTTACCAGACATTCAAGGAAGAACTAAACCCTATCCTCTTCAGACTATTCCAAAAAATTCAAGAGGAAGGAACACTTCCAAGCTCCTTCTATGAAGCCAGCACCACGCTAATACCAAAACAAGATAAAGACAACACAATGAAAGAGAATTACCGTCCAATATCCCTCATGAACATAGATGCCAAAATCCTCAACAAAATTCTAGCAAATTGGATCCAGCAGTATATCAGAAAGATCATACACTATGACCAAGCAGGATTTATCCTGGGATGCAAGGATTGTACAATATCAGCAAATCAATAAACGTGACACATCACATTAACAAATTGAGAGATAAAAATCACATAGTCATATCAATTGATGCAGAAAAAGCATTTGACAAAATCCAACACCCTTTCTTGATAAAAACTCTCAGGAAGGTGGGAATAGAAGGATCTTACCTCAACATAATAAAAGCCATATATGACAAACCCACAGCCAACATCATACTCAATGGGCTAAAACTAAAACCATTTCCCCTAAGAACAGGAACAAGACAGGAATGCCCACTCTCACCATTCCTGTTCAACATAGTACTGGAAGTACTAGCCATTGAGATTAGATAAGAAGAAGAAATAAAAGGCATCCAAATTGGAAAAGAAGAAGTAAAACTGTCCTTATTTGCAGATGACATGATACTGTACATAAAAAACCCTAAAGACTCCCCCCAAAAATTATGAGACTTAATAAATGAATTCGGCAATGTAGCAGGATACAAAATTAATGCCAAGAAATCTATGTCATTTCTATACACCAATAATGAACTTACAGAAAGAGAGACTAAAAAAGCAATCCTATTTACCATCACACCAAAAAAATTAAGATACCTAGGAATAAACTTAACTAAGGAGGTTAAAGACCTATAAGTGGAAAACTACAGGGCACTGAAAAAAGAGATAGAGGAAGACATAAACAGATGGAAGAACATACTATGTTCATGGATTGTTAGAATAAACATCATCAAAATGTCCATACTATCCAAAACAATCTATAGATTCAAAGCACTCCCCATTAAAATACCAATGTCATATTTCACAGACTTAGAACGAACTTTCCAAAAATTCATCTGGAATAAAAAAAGACCCTGAATAGCTGCAGCAATCGTGAGAAAGAAAAACAAAATAGGTGGGATCTCAGTACCAGAAATCAAGCTGTATTAAAAAGCTACTGTTCTCAAAACAGCATGGTACTGGCACAAGAACAGACATACACTGAGTGGCCAGATTATTATGATATCTGAACGCATAATAATCTGGCATATATATATATATATATATATATATATATATATATATATATATATATATATATTGAGGCCCAGTGCACGAATTCGTGCATGGGTGGGGTCTGAGGGTGAGGGGACATAGGCGGTTGGCCGGCCTGCCTGCTGGTCGAACTCCTGGTTGAGGGGACAATTTGCCTATTAGCCTTTTATTATATAGGATACACACTGAGTGGCCAGATTATTATGCATTCAGAGATTATAATAATCTGGCCACTCAGTGTATAGATCAATGGAATAGTATAGAGAACCCAGAAATTGACCCAAGCCACTATGCTCAATTAATATTCAACAAAGGAGGCATGAACATACAATGGAGTCAAGACAGTCTCTTCAATAATTGGTGTTGGGAAAATTGGACAGATACATGCAAAAAAATGAAACTAAACCACCAACTTACACCATATACAAAAATAAACTCAAAATGGATAAAGGACTTAAACATAAGATGGGAAACCATAAAAATAGTAGAGGAATCCATAGGCAGAGAAATCTCAGATATATGCCAAAGCAATTTTTTCACTGATACTGCTCCTAGGGCAATGGAAACTAAAGAGAAAATAAACAAATGGGACTACATCAAAATAAAAAGCTTTTTCACAGCAAAAGAAACGATCAACAAAACAACAAGAAAGCCCACTGCATGGGAGAACATATTTGCCAATGTTATCACTGATAAGGGTTTAATCTCCAACATTTACAGGGAACTCATATAACTTAACAAAAGGAAGATAAACAACCCAATCAAAAAATGGGCAATGGACCTAAATAGATATGTTTTGAAAGAAGACATAAGGAAGGCCAAGAGGCATATGAAAACATGTTCAAAGTCACTAATCATCAGAGAGATGCAAATCAAAACGACAATGAGGTACCATCTCATACCTGTCAGAATGGCTATCATCAACAAATCAACAAAGGACAAGTGCTGGCGAGGATGCAGAGAAAAAGGAACCCTCATGCACTGTTGGTGGGAATGCAGACTGGTGCAGCCACTGTGAACAGTATGAAGTTTCCTCAAAAAGCTAAAAATGGAACTCCCATTTGACCCAGTGATCCCACTCTAGGAATATATCCCACGAAACTAGTAACACCAATTAGAAAGGATATATGCACCCCTATGTTTATAGCAGCACAATTCACCATAGCTAAGATTTGGAATCAGCCTAAGTGCCCATCAGCAGATAAGTGGATTAAAAAACTGCAGTACATCTACACAATGGAATACTACACTGAGGGAAAAAAGAAGGAGTTCTTACCATTTGCAACAGCATGGATGGAACTGGAGAGCATTATGCTAAGTGAAATAAGCCAGTCAGAGAAAGATAAATATCACATGATCTCACTCATTTATGGAATATAATGAACAACATAAACTGATGAAGAAAAACAGATCCAGAGACAGAGAAACATTGATCAGACCATCAAACCTCAGAGGGAAGGTATGGGAGGGTGGGGGTATTGGGGAGAGATCAACCAAAGGACTTGTATGCATGCATATAAGCCTAACCAATGGACACAGACAACAGGGATGAGGGGCGGTGAGGGCATGAGTGGGGGGGATGAGGGGTAAGGGGGGATAAGTACACATATGTAACACCTTAATCAATAAAGAAATTAAAAAAAATAAAATAAAAAATGCACCTTCAAAACTAAAAAAAAAAAAAAAAAAAAGAAAAAAGAAAAAAGAAACACAAGCTCTCCAAGATGGGCCCAGACACTGCCAACCCTATTTCCTTGGAGAATGTGGTTTCTTTCTGGGACTTGAGCTCTTCCTGAATTAAGTTTATAGTGTTGCTAGGTCATTATACCCATATGATAGGACCCAAACCACAGAAGCAGCAACAGTAAAATGTGATTTTTAAAAAAATACTGCAAATGAGTTCTCAAAAGGAATTGAAAATGCTTCTTCCAAAGCTGTTCCACAGTGATTGAGATGATGATGTTTTGTTTTTTTCCTTCTCCAATAACAGTGTTGAGGTCTTATTGGCAAGAATTTGATTTAAATTCAGAACGTAGCCAGCCTCAGTAACAGCTTAACTCTCACTTTAATGTTTCTCTTGTTTTTGTTGCTTTTCCCTCTGAGAGAGACTCATGAGGAAGCTCTCCTTGTCCTCTCAAGCTGTGGCCATTTGATATGGCACAGGATGAACATGGCACCTTAAAATTAAACCAGCAAGTGTTGTCTCTCAGTGGCAATGGTATGGCTCCAGATAGAGGATCTATGAGGCATCTTTGGCAAAACACCAGCTTTAGTGTGCCTTCATATCTGGCTGAGATGGGGTGGCTCTACACACTTCAAAGCAAAAACACATACTGTGCACACTCCAGGGATGGATCCAGGCCATAGCACAGTCTGTGGTGGCAAAAGGCCCAAGTTCCTAGATGGCATGGACACTGGCTTTCCAATCTTATCATTAGCCAGGGAGATCTGGCCAAAGGTGATCATGGGCCAAGAAGCAGTAGTGACTGAGGTAAATAGGTATTTCCCAGGCACTCCAGTTGCTTTACAGATTGCAGCACAAAGCTGATAGAAATGTGATCATTCTCCCAATATCTAGTACTGCTTGCTAGTTACCATTGACATTGACCAGAGTCTAGGCTTTGGGCACTCTGGTGGGATCTTCTTGTTATCATTAGTGTCACACTGTGTTTTCTAAACTCAGGGGCTTCTTTGCCAACTCATTTTAAACAAAGGTACTTCTACCTTAGGGCAGGCCCTATCACAGCCTGGTCATTCTTGTATAACAAGCTACCTAGTCACCCTGGCAAGAGCTGCCTGCACTTGTCAGATAAGGAACTCCGGGAGGACAACTGCCCAGCTGCAGTCAATGCTCTGTTTAAATGGAGTAGGCTAATTTGTTGGGGTTTTGCTGTGATTGAACATGTATGTTTGTAATGAAATTTAATTTAAATTTAAATCTCATTAGTAGTGTCTCGTGGGTAAGACTTTCCAAACTGAGGAGATAAACGAGATGGTTCATACCCTATGTGAGGAATGTAATTGTTGCTTTGAGTGTTGCAGAATTGGATGGGCTGTTTGTTAGCTGAAGGTGGCTGTCTCTGGATGGTTACTTTGTTTTGTTTTAAATTATTTTCCATAGCAAATTGGGGAGAGGTTACTTTTGACTAAAAAGGTTTTTTAGGAGCAAATTGCTTTTGCCATCAGTCTACGCCCTTCTTCCACCTGGTTGCCATGACAGCAGCCGGTATCCTTGAAGAAATATTCAGGTGCAGGGGGATCAAGAGACCAAGTGATCCCAGAGGATACTCCCAGCTCTGATGTTCCCAAACTATAGAAATCAAAGATCAATTAGTGGGGGAAATATTTGCAAATCATGTATTTGATAGGGGAATTATCCATAATATCTAAAGAAGGGCAACAAAAAAAGACAAATAACCCAATTAAAAATGGGCAATCTGAATAGACACTTCTACAAATCAAATATACACATGGCCAGTGAGTACATGAAAAGATGCTCAACATCACTAATCATTAGGGAAATTCAAATCAAACCTACAATGAGAGAACACTTCATAGCCACTAGCTTGGCTATAATTTAAGAAAAAGGAAAATAAGTGATGTGATGGTGTGGTGAAATGGGATCTTCATATATCACCAGTGGGAATATAAAATGGTGTAGAGACATTAGAAAATAGTTTAGTAATTACTCAAAAAGGTGAACATAGAGTTTCCATATGACCCAGCAATTCTACTCTTAGGTATCTGCCTCAAATAACTGAAAATATATGTCCAAGCAAAAAGTTGTATACAAATGTTTATATTAGTGTTCTTTATAATAGCAAAAAGTGGAAACAACTAAAATTTCCATCAATGAATAACTGTGTAAACAAAATGTGGTATATCCATATTATAGAATATTCATCAGCCATGAAAAGAATGAAGTACAGATACATGCTACAAGATGGATGAACCTTAAATACATTAAGTAAAATAAGCCAGTCACACAAGGACACACACTGTATGATCCCATTTATCTAAAGTGTCAACAATAGGTAAATCTATAGAAACATAGATTAGTGGTTTCCTGGGGCAGGGGAGGATAGGGGACTATCTGGTAACAGCTATAGAGTTTCTTTTTTGAAATATTCTGGAGTTAGATAGTGGTGATAGTTGCACAACCTTGTGAATATATTAAAAACTACACTTTCAAATGGTGAACTTTATGGTATATGAATTATATCCCAATTTTTCAAAATGCAATAAACAGTTAAAAAAAAAAAGATGAGCTGGGATTCCTCACTGCCTATCAAAGGAATGCATGTTAGCTATTAACCTTTGTGAGATCTGGCATCTATGAACTTTAGCCTTTGTTCTTTCCACCTTCTAAAACTTGCTAAGGCCTATTTGACCTTGATCTCTATGATAAGCTGCAAGCAGGGACAGGAATAACATATAGGACTGGGCCTTAATTCTTCATTCTCAAGGAGTCCCAATGCTGAGAGAAACATGTATCTAAAGAATTTTATAGAGACTGACTAAATGTCATAGTTAAGAATATGTGTTCTGGAGCTAAACAGTGTGGGGTTGGAATTCCAGGGTCTTACTTTATGATTGTGTGACTTGGGCAAGTCATTTAATCTCTCTGAGCCACTACATCCTCTTGTATAAAATCAATAATCTCAGCACCCACCTCCCCAGTATTGTTGTGAGGATTAAATGCATATACAGCCTTTAGCACAGTGCCTGACATGATTAGTACTTGATACATGGTCCATATGTGGAGAGGGTACCACAGTGGGCAGTACCCCAGTGTGCTTGATTTAGGGGGGTTCCAGTCCTTTCTCTTACTTACTAGCTATGACTTTGGACAATCACCTACCCTCACTGATCCTCAGTTTCTTCATCTATAAAAGTGGTTACTTATCCTGCTTTTTCACCTATACCAACCTGCCTCTGAAGCCTTTTTAATGAGGAAAAAGGATCTGCATGGCTTTGAGGGAAGGCGTTTCTGTTTCAGAGAACTTGGTTCCAGAAGGTACCTCCTGAGCCAGCATCTGCCCTCTTTTCTAGCTACACTCTGTTCCAATGGACCGTGGCATGTCCCAAATGCCCAAGGAAGAGCACTCTACCCAAGCAAGGCTGCAGCCCCGTGGTGTAGACCAGGATTCCAGTCCCAACTTCGCCATGGGCTCTGTGGTCTTGGGCATGTTTTCCATTTTCCCATCTTGTCAAAGAGGAGCCTGGGCTGGGTGGTGTCTAGGGCCTGTCCAAGTCAGACTTCAGTAATTACTCTCTGGCATGCACCATTCCCTTCTGCCTCCCCTCCCTTGGATGGGAAGGGAGGTCTGAGGGCCCAGGCGAGCCTCTCTGTTGTTTGTTTTGATTCCCAGTCTGTGATGAGGAGCCCACTTGTGCAGCTCTCATATGAGCACTCACCATTTTCCCCAGCTCATGAGTCACTGAAACCGATACACTACCATCAAAGAGTGCTTTTTAACCCCGCTCAAAGTACTTTTAGAAAAAAGGCCATCCTCAGCTTAAGTGAGCATAATGGGAAATTGACCTAAATATTATTTGGTTTGCCAGTCCCTTCTTCTTGATTGCAAGCAGATCCAAGTGGGGCTCCTTCTTTAATTTTTTTTATTGTGGTAAAACATACATATCTTCAAATTTACCATTTTAACTATTTTTAAGTGTAAAGTTCAGTGGCATTAAGTACATTCAGATTGCTGTGCAACCATCACCACCATCCATCTCCAGAACTCTTTCATTTTCCCAAATGGAAACTCTATTCCCATTAAGCAACAACTCTTCATTTCCTCCTCCCCATAGTCCTTGGCTACCACCACTCTACATTCTGTTACTATGAATTTGAACATTCTAGGTATCTCATAAAAGTGGATTGATGCAGTATTGTCTTTTTGTGGCTGGCTTATTTCACTTAGCATAATGGCTTCGAGGTTCATCCATACTGTAGCATGTGTCAGATTTTCCTTCCTTTTTATTCCATTGCACAGATGGACCATGTTTTGTTAATCTATTCATCAATCCATGGACTTTTGAGTTGTTTCCCAAGTGGAGTTAGTTGATACAAAAAGTCCAATTCTGGGAGAAGAAAGGGGGCAGACACAGGCAAGGGGAAGGTTAAGAAATAGGGTGTCAGCCTACCCTAGGACTCATCCCCTTCCCCTGCCTCTCCATCTCCTTGCAAAGCTTGGTCCTGAGTGAGGAGGAAGAAAAGCTGAGGAGACCTTGGAAAAGAAAGACACTGAACTAAGAAGTAGGGGGCCCTGTCACATCTCTACCCAGCCAGACAGCAGTGACTGAGGTGAACTTCCCTCTAGGACCCTTTTTGAAAGAGGGCTACTGTGATTCTCCCTGTTCTGGAAACAATTCCATTAAAACCCACCCTTTCAACACTTGATCTGGAAGATTCTAGGATAGTGGCCTGCCTGTGAATCATAAAGCAACTTGGGAGGACAGAAAGGCTTCCATCTGCATATGTCTTTACAAAAGTCTTTAGAACTTAGCAATCTGCTGGGCTGGTGCTGAGGCTAAAAGAATAACAATGGTTCCCAGGTCAATGCATGTTAAATACATCATAGCCATTATACAACTTGGAATATATTTTGAATGTAGCCCATTGGCCAAATTTGAATATCTGATTATATGTACCTTTGTTGAAGGGCAGCCTCCTCTAAAACTATTTGTCCAGAACCATGAATGTACACATATTTGTGGAATCACAAAATCACTCATCCTTTCTTATGCTCCTGTCCCCTTCCAGCACATCTTGGTGCCCAAATATCCAAAACTGATGGGTTCTTCTGAAGCATTTGCTGACAATTCTTAAATTAAAGGAGTATGCCCTCAGTGGGTCTGTCCTGTGCCCTATGACCCCCTTTCCCTTATTTAAGACAGATGGGAAGTGGTGGCTCAAAGGTCCCAGAGTTACAGCCCATGTTTTCATAAAGCACAATTTTTCAACCTTGGGGTACTTCAGTTCACCTAGGAAGAGTTTATATCGTGGACTGTGAATGACACAAGCATTCTGCTTGATGGAACCAAATGTAGACACAAGCTGCTAATTTTCTGATGAAACCATCAGTGTTGAGAGCTCTCCTAGCTTTCAGAACCCCCATATGGAGTTCTTCAAGTTAAACATGTTTTAAAAAGAGGGTTCAACACACAAATTTGACAAATCTAGGCTGTGCTGGACATTTGGGTAGAAAAAGCAAAATGCTTCTCTTCTTCAAAGAAAATTCTTTTTTGTTTTTAAATCTTTATTGTTGAGAGCATTAAGATGTCCCCTCTTTTTCCTCCCATTGCCCCCCCCCGCCCCAGGCCTTCACCCCCCTATTGTCTGTGTCCATAAATAATGCTTATGTGCATATAAGATCTTTGGTTAATCTCTTCCCGCTCCCACCCCCCACCCCCACATTTTCTCTGAGATTCGTCCATCAGTCTGTTCCATGTTTCCATGCCTCTGGTTTTATTTTATTCATCAGTTTATTTTGTTCATTAGATTCCTTGTTCACTTATTTTGCTTTTTAGATTCAGCTGTTGATAGATATGAATTTATTGCCATTTTATTGTTCACACTTTTATATATTTTTTCTTCTTCTTTTTCCTCTTCTTAAAGAATGCTCTTCAACATTTTATGTAGTACTGGTTTGGTGGTGATGAACTCCTTTAGCTTTTTCTTGTCTGTAAGGATCTTTATCTCTTCTTCAATTCTAAATAATAGCTTCGCTGGGTAGAGTAATTTTGTTTGTAGGACCTTGCTATTTGTCACTTGGAATATTTCTTGCCACTTTCCTCTGGCCTGCAAACTTTCTGTTGAGAAATCAGCTGACAGTCGTATAGGAACTTCCTTGTAGGTAACTAACTGCTTTTCTCTTGATGCTTTTAAGATTCTGTCTTTGTCTTTAATCCTTCGCATTTTAATTATGATGTGTCTTGGTGTGGGCTTCTTTGGGCTCCTCTTGTTTGGGACTCTCTGTACTTCCTGGACTTGTAAGTCTATTTCCTTCACCAGCCAGGGGTAGTTTTCTGTCATTATTTCTTCATATAAGTTTTCAATACCTTGCTCTCTCTTTTCCTTCTGGCACCCCCATAATGTTAATGTTGGTATGCTTAAAGTTGCCCCAGAGGCTCCTTACACTATCTTCATATTTTTGGATTCTTTTTTATTTTTGCTCTTCTGATTGGGTGTTTCTTACTTCCTCATATTCCAAATTGTTTATTTGATTCTCAGAAACCTCTACTCTACTGTAGAATCCCTGTAAATTAGTCTTTATTTCAGTTAGTGTATGCTTAATTTCTGACTGGTCATTTTTCATGTCTTTGACATTCTTACTAAGATCCTTGGAAGTCTCACTAAGTCCCTTGAAGTTCTTTTTGAGTCCCTTGGAGCTCTCATTAAGATCCTTGAGCAACCTTATAACCATTTATTTGAACTCTGTAGTTTGATTGCTTCCATTTCATTGATTTCTCTTCCTGGAGATTTCTTCTGTTCTTTCATTCATGACATATTTCTTTGTCTCTGCATTTTGGCTGCTTCCCTTGGTTTGTTTCTATATATTAAGTAGAGCTGCTGTATCTCCTTTAATTGGTAGAGTGGCCTTGCATAGTAGGTGTTCTCTAGGGCCCAGTGGCTCAGCCACCCCAGTCACTTGAGCAGAGCACTCTAGGTGTGCCCCTGTGGGGGTTGTGTGCACAGTCTTGGAGTTGAGCCTTGATTGATGTTGGCATCACAGGGAGGAGTTGACCTCCAGGCCAATTGGTTGTGAGGCCCAGCTGTGACTACAGTGGAAGAGCTGCTGTATAAGAGACACCCCTATGGAACAGAACTTCCTTCAGTGAAGCTTTGGTGCTCACTGAGTCTGCCCCTTGAGTGTGTGGCTTGTGGGTGTGTAGAGTTGTAATCTGGTATGGTCTGAAGCTACCCCCCAGGTGCACTGGCTCTGTTGCCTCCTGTGAGGTGCAAAGTCAGCCACTGCCTGGGGCCAGCCAGCAGGAACTACAAAAGGATCTGCAGGTAGCTGCTATTTGTATTGGGCTTGGAAGTGCCCAGGCTAGGACTAGTTGTGAAGCAAGGCAGGCTGGTGCTCGTGCTGGGACTTGGGCCTTGGGCCTCTGATTGATAGGTTTGGGCACACTGATGTCAGCTGCTGCTTGTTTGAGAGATTTTAGGAAGGTCTGAAGCCTGAGCCAGGACAGGCCATTCATATGGAAATGCTGCTACAAACAGCTTGGGTGGGGCTGCAAATTGGATGGGGCAAGGTCTCAGGGAATCACCAGGGCTGAGCAAACAGTGTAGGCCATACTGATGGAAACTCAGATATAGCTTCCAGTTAGCTCTGTGACAGGGAAGGTCCCAGCACAGGAACAGTGACCCCTGCAAGCACTCTCATCTGGAAGAAAGTAGCCCGAGTTCCTGCCTTGATTCCAGACAACCCAGTTCCTTCCCATATGTCCCTTGATCCCCCAAAGTTGCCACCCAATGCTGGAGCTTAGAAGTGTAATTTCATGTGCTGGCCCTTTAAGAAGAACTCTGGGTCTCCAGCAGCCTCCTTGTCACTTAGCCACAATCCCTGCTCATTTTTAAAGCCCAAAGTTATGGGGACTTCTCTTCTCAGCACTGGAACCCTGGACTGGGGGGTCTGGTTTGGGGCTTGAACCGCTTGCTTCTCACAGGAGGCCTCTGCAACTGAAATATCCCTCCCAATAGAAAAAAATGTCACACATGGGTGTGGGACCAGCAATTTTGCACCTGTGCCCCTCCTATCAGTCTCAATGTACTTTCTTTACTTCTCTAGTTGTGGGACTTCCATTCAGTCAGATTTCAGGTGGTTCTGAATGATGGTTGTGCTGTATTGTAATTTTGATGTGGTTATGGGAAGGAGCGAGTACTGACATTTATCTATGCCACCATCTTGGTTCCTGCATTCTCAAATAATCCAGGGAAAATTCTTGATGGTCATGCCCATCAACTGCTCCCATTGCTAGTAGTTCAGATGGCTCAGTCTCCTGCAGGAATGGGCTAGAAGGAGGGAAAGGCAATAAAGGCCAGAGAGTAGGGAGCCAGATCTCAGGATATGCTCTGTGGGGAGGTATGCCATTTAACCCAGGAACACTTCTTGAGATACTACTGTGGTCCCAGTGGCATGATAGCATTATGGGAGACAAGGTCACCATGATGGGTTGGATCAAGATTGGAAATAGACTGGAAGATGAGTGAGTGTGGCATGCACCCCAATGCTGTAACAGGCCAGGGACTCCAAAGAGGACGCCAGTCAGCCCAAAGATGGGGAAAGGAGCCTTGGTGATTTTATTCAGGCTTGCTCTTTGAGGCCAGCCACTTTTATTCCCCTTTCTAGCCCAGTGCTTGCCCAGGACAGGGATGGGTGACATGACTCTGGCCTACTGTTGGGAATCTCCTCTGGAGACAGAGGAGTCTATTCCCACTGCATGCTTCACCTCATCTCTCCTCAGCTCCTGCCCTGGACCTTTTTTGTAGGAGCTGGAGGAAATAAAATGGCATTATACAAGTCCACAAAGTGGACTTTTCCTTCTGGTCACTCTCTGGGAAGCTGATGGGGTGAGGGAAGAGGAAATGCAATTTCAGTGGCCCCTCAGAATCTTTTAAGAAATTTAAAACAACTATTGAGAAATGTTGTAGAAGAGGCTACTGCTTCAATGGCAAATGCAGAGAAGGGGACCCCTAAAAAGTGGAAAAACCACCCTTTTAGCTTAAATGTAAATACAAGCCTTGCATTAGTAAAACACTAAATTAACCGAATAATTTGGTAATGCCTTTAGTTTTGATACTAAGTGGGTAGACTGTGGCAGCTCCAAACAAATGGCCCCCAATAACTTCCTCTGTGGCCAGAACATGCCCCAAGTAGTAAACTTGGCCCCTACCCAGCCTAGTGCATTCCCAATTAACACTTTACAAAATGAAATTTAGGTGTTTTTTTTTCTTTCTTCCTAATGAGGTTTCTTCCTTCCCTGCTGTCTTGCTACAAAGCTTGATGCCATATGAGTGTGTTCATATGGTGCTTGAGTGCGTTATCTGACCTTGATTGGTGTTTGGGGAGCCGGTTAAATAGATTACATGGAGGTTACCTTGGCAACTGTCTTTGCTGATTTAGCAATGCAGTTCATTCTTGGACACAGGACTCTCAGCAACTCTGTGATACCACCACTGTGTGTTAATCATTAACACCAAGTTGGACATAGGCCTTGCCAGGCAGCAACCAGGAGGCTGGGGAAGGGTGGACAGTCTTATTATCTATAACTAAGGTGGTCACCACGAGGGCCCTAAATGGAGAAGGAGGTGGCCAAGAGCCATCCTGAGATCTATCTGTCCCTTTGCCCATGGCCCTCAAGGGTGTTTAGAAGGATCACATTGTTCAGTCCACTGGGCTGCTGATGTATTTGTCACAGAGATGCTCCCCATGCCTATTTACTTCCTAAGTGTCAGGGTAGTCATATTGTTTGTGACCTGTGGCCAGTTGGTGCTTCCTCCAGCCACAAGAGTCTACAGGGAAGCAGAGACAGGCTCTGTGGCATAGAGTCTCTGGTCCCGCTCTACCCCCTATTTGCTGTGTGACTTTGGGCAAGTCACTTCACCACCTGGAGCCTTGGTTTCCTTTTCCATATATAACATGGGGCAACAACAGTGTTACCCTCATAGCACTGGTGAAGACACATAAAGCAAGTGCTGTTCAACCAATGCTAATGATTATTACTTCCTGCATCCTGGTTAGTAGAGTAGGTGTCTAGTCATTGTATGCTGAACTAATTTTAATTATTTAATCTGAAGCTAAAACTCACTCCATGTCAAAACAATTATTGTCTATTTTATAGATGAAGCTGAAGCTCTGTGTGACTAACTAGTAGAGGTTGTATAACTGGTAAGAGAGAAGGCTGAGGCTAGAACTCAAGTCAGTTTGATTCCCATCTTGGGTTCTAGAGGAGCATCTACCTGAGAGTAGTCAGGTTGCAGGGCTGGAAGCACCCACTGCACCCCTGGAGGGAGCATCAGGTAAGTTGCCCTTCCCTGAGCTGGTGGTTTGAGGTCCAGGGCACAAATCCACTAGAGAATTAGCTCAAGAGGCCCATGGCCTGTCTAGACTGAAACATTAGATGACAAGGGACAACATTACCAAATATAGCAGGCTAATTTTTAAGTTACTTGCACCACACCAGAGTGTTCAGCTCTCTGGCTGTAGAGGACTATTCCTTGTCTACTTAGCACCAACAGAAAATCAAGAGGGTCTACCTAATAAACCCACACACCTATAAAGCACTTCACAGTTTGCAAAGCATGTTTATGTCCACTATTCCATAGACCAGAGGTGGGGAACGTCTGGCCGCAGGCTGAAATCATTTGGTCAGGCCTTGCCAAGGCATTAAGGGTGAGTTAATTAAATATTTAACCAAATACAGTAGGCTAATTTTAAGTAGATAATTTTGTATGCTCTGCAAATGATCCTATATGATAAAAGGCTAATATGCAAATCGACTGAACGTTGAAACGATGGGTCACTATGATGCGCACTGACCACTAGGGGGCAGACGCTTAATGCAGGAGCTGCCCCCTGGTGGTCAGTGCGCTCCCACAGGGGGAGCGCTGCTCAGCCAGAAGCCAGGCTCACAGCTGGCGAGTGCAGCTGCAGAGACGGGAGCCTCTCCCACCTCTGCAGCAGTGCTAAGGATGTCTGACTGACAGCTTAGGCCCTCTCCCTGTGTGGGCCTAAGCCATCAGTCGTACATCCCCCCAAGGGCTCCTGGACTGCGAGAGGGTGCAGGCCAGGCTGAGGGACCCCCCACCGAGTGTACAAATTTCATGCACTGGGCCTCTAGTATATATATATACTAGAGGCCCTGTGCACGAAATTCGTGCATGGGGGAGGGGGTGTCCCTCAGCCCAGCCTGTACCCTCTCCAATCTGGGACCCCTCGAGGGATGTCCAGCTGCCCGTTTAGACCCGATCTGGATAGGGCCTAAAGGGGCAGTCGGAAATCCCTCTCACAATCCAGGACTGCTGGCTCCCAACTGCTCACCTGCTTGCCTTCCTGATTGCCCCTAACCACTTGTGCCTGCCAGCCTGATCACCCCCTAACCACTCTCCTGCCAGACTGATTGATGCCTAACTGCTCCCCTGCCAACCTGTTTGCCCCTAACTGCCTTCCCCTGCAGGCCTGGTCACCCCTAACTGCCCTCCCCTGCAGGCCTGGTACCCCTCAACTGCTCTCCCCTGCAGACCTGAGTCCCCCCACAACTGCCCTTCCCTGCAGACCCAGTCACCCCCAACTTCCCTCCTCTGCCAGCCAGGTTACCCCTAACTGCCCTCCCCAGCAGGCTTGATCACCCCCTACTGCCCTCCCTTGTAGGCCTGGCCCCTCCCAATTGCCCTCCCCTGCTGGCCATCTTGTGGTGGCCATCTTGTGTCCACATGGGGGCAGGATCTTTGACCACATGGGGGCAGCCATCTTGTGTGTTGGAATGATGGTCCATCTGCATATTACTCTTTTATTAGATAGGATAGAGGCCTGGTGCTTGGGTGGGGGCCAGCTGGTTTGCCCTGAAAGGTGTCCCGGATCAGGATGGGGGTTCCCTTGGGGTGTGGGGCAGCCTGGGTGAGGGGTCTGTGGTGGTTTGCAGGCCAGCCATGCCTCCTGGCAACCCAAGCAGAGGCCCTGGGATCTGGGATTTATTTATCTTCTACAATTGAAACTTTTTAGCCTGGAGTGGAACCAAGCCTTCTGCTCACTCTGTGGCGGCAGCCATTTCTGTTGGGATTTACATATCTTCTATAATTGAAACTTTGTAGCCATAAGCGGAGGCCAAAGTAGGCCAGGGCTGCAGAAGCTTGGCTTCCTCCATCGCCGCGGGCAACCCTAGCCTCCTGCTCTCTCCAGCTCTGTGGCTGCGCCATTTCTGTTGGGCTTTATTTATCTTCTATAATTGAAACTTTGTAGCATTGAGTGGAGGCCTGGGCCGGCAAAGGCAGGCGGAAAGCTTGGCTTCCTCCATTGCCAGGGAAACCCAAGCCTCCCTCCTGCTCTCTGTGGCTGCAGCCATCTTGGTTGGGTTTATTTGCATATTCCCTCCTGATTGGCTGGTGGGCATGGCTCGTGGGTATGGCAGAGGTATGGTCAATTTGCATATTACTCTTTTATTAGATAGGATATCCAAATGGCCCTTGGCAGGAAAATGGTTCTCCACCCCTGCCCTAGACTGATCCAACAACGCAGGGAAGGAATGAAGCCAGAAATCGTCTTCCATCTCATTAACAAGGAGTTCAGGGCAAAAGTTGCTTCCTTGACCATGCACCTTTGGTACATGCACTCACATTTCATTATAAATAATTGATGCCTCATTATTATTATTTTTTAAGAGAACACTTATTTAGAAAGTCACAGAGGTAGAAGAAGTGAGCTGTAGAATAAATGGACTCAAGAAATAAGTTACAGAAGCAAAAGAAGGGCCCTTGGAGCTTAGGAGAAAGAGAGAGACAAGGAAAATGTGCCTGGGGGAAGGGGGTAGGGAAAGGCATGGGTATGATCCATAGAGAGCCTCTGATGCCTCAGTATTAGCAGAGCTGAAAAGGAACCTCAAGGAGGACAAATAGGCAGACTAATGACCTCCCAAGTCTCATAGTTTGCTACAACTGTCCAAGCTGGAAGAGCCCTTAGGGAACCCACATCTAAGGCTCGAGTCTCCTCCTTGTTTACGGCATGTCAGGGTACCCAGTGGATAAGGTGGATTGCATACAGTTTAGGAAAGAGCTTGCATTGCTTTTGCAAACTTCAAATGTCCACTACCCCCACCTGGTAATGGCTTTAGAGTCAAGCACAGCTGAATACAAACCCAGACTTCGCTCTGCATTCACTTTATTATTTTCTTCTCAAGAATCAGTTTCCTGGTATAATAGCTGTTCTCCTGGGTTGTTATAAAGAATGGAGATAATGTATGCAAATTACTTTATCATATAGGTAATGGAATACTCTTGAACACTTTTTTTTAGCAAAAGTAACATAAAATTTGAGTTTTAAAAGCACATAAACTGCTATAAAGATGAGAAAACGTGGTGGATTTGGAATAATCCAGGCAAAAATGATGATGCCTTTGACCAGAATAGTAGCATTGGAGAATTAGATGTATTATGGGGATTTCTAGGACATAGAGAATAGAAAGGACCAGACATGGGAGGTGAGAGAAGTCAACAATGACTTGGCTTTCTGACTTGACCCACTGGGGGCTGGTGGTATGATGGTACCACATGCTGAGATGGGGAGCACTGGGGCAGAGGTGGGTCTGAGGAAAGGGAAGAGAGATGCTGATTTCTGTTTGAGACAAGTTGGTTTGAAGTATCTGTAGAGCATCGAGAGAAGATGTTTAGGTGAAAATTGGTTCTACAAACTCTGAAGCTTAGAACTGGAGATAAAGATGTGGGGGTCATCAATGAGCAGAGTAATATTAACTGAAATCATGGGACTGGATGAAACTGCTCAGGGAGAGTGAGAACAGCAAGGAGTAGAAGAGTTTCAGGCCAGGGAGTAACATGATTATATGTGTAATTTAGAAAGGTCTTGTCATGAAATGTGGAGGATGGATTAGAAGGAGAGAGACCACAAGCAGAAGACCAGTCAAGAGTTTACTGTAGGCCAGAGATGGTGGTGGCAGTGGGCCTGGGAAGAAAGAGACAGCTCCCAGATGTGAGGAAGTAGAATGGACTGGACATGGTGACTGGTTGGCTGTGGGAAAAGAGGGCAAGAGAGAAGTCAAAGATGACTCCCAGGTTTTCAATTTGAGTGACAGGGCAAAGGAGGGGCCATTTACTGAGATGACAAGCACTGAAGGTAGATCATTTCTCAGCGGACAGTGTGGGGGACCTGTGGGAACTTCTCGAAGAAATGTTCATAACCAATACCCAGTGCCCAGGAAAGCAGACAGATTGTAGGGAAGAAGACAGCCTGCAGCATCTTTGTCAGCTATCACCTGGAATCAAACATCGAGGTACCACAAAGAGGGAAACCTATCCATGGCAGGTGTTGACAGCATTTGACTCATGGGTCAGAGGACCCCTCCAGTGACTCAGAAGGCTTTGCGATTTTTAAACCCTAGTTCTCCTGATGAGGAGGTTGAAATTTGTTGGGATGTTCACATCAGTTCCTGGGCAAAGGTCAAGTGAATTGGTGGGTGAGTTACCAAAAGTGAGGATATGGGGTGCACAGTGCCCTGCTTTAAGTGACATGGAAGGAGACCAAGGAAACTTAACACCTTACTGCTGCCTCCACCTCCAGAGACATCCACTATGATCAGAAACAACTCTTTCAAACTTCCAACGTGTTCTGAGTCTTCCATGGCCCGGCTGCTTGTGGTTGCTTCCTAGTATAGCCATGTTTTAAATATTGGGGCACCCAGAAAATACCACAGTTTCCTGACAAGAGAGTGATACAATTTGCCACCCACAGGTGTGGGCAAGTTTAATAAAGGACACAGGGAGGTGTTGCAGGCACCTAGAGTGGAGGTGGGAGAAGGGTAGAAGCTTCTCTCAGGTACAGAGCACCCACATTTTCTATTCACTACCCTGGCCATTAGTTCTTAACATCCCAGTGCCTTCTAGGCAGACAGGACAAGGCCTATTTTCACCATTTGACAGCTCAGGAAATTGAGGTTCAGGGTAGGAAGTATTAATTCACAAGGATGATGTAATGAATCTACTTCCATAGAACTGGTCCAGGATCCAGAACTCCTGCTTCCTAGCCTGGTGCATTTTCTACTTCATTGTTTAGCTTCAGGCAGTGGTGTGCTAGAGCTGGTCTGTATTGTTTCTCAAAGATGATCATGCAATGCTCAAAAATTTTAGATCATCTGACAATTGACATGATGTTGGTAGTTTGAAATTAGCCATGAAGTGGGTATTTACACCATGAGAACTGACAAGTGCTATCAGCACATCACTATCCCCAGGTCACTGGAGACTCATCTTCCAGCACCAAAGTGTGCTTTAGTAACTATGTGTGCAAAATTTCTACCTTAGAATTAGATGATAAAGGGATTTGTGGGACAGAACTAAGTCCCGGGCCTTACAAAGTGTTTCTAGCACCTATCCCAGAGACACCCAATTGGTCATGCTGGTTTACTGCTGAGGTCAGTTCAATAACCCAGAGAGAATTTGCACTCTCCTCACTTGCCACACTATGTTTTAAATTATGAGTTATTGCAAAGTGGGAGTTTTTTTCAGTGAATGGGATCTCATTTCACTTCCACTATATTATTTTGGATAGTGAACACATCAGTCTTGGCCTTTTAGCCTGACTTAGGTCATTATGGAAAAAAAGAGAAACATGTCAATACCAAATTCCAAGGAGGAAGATTCAGGGATGTAAGAACCTCAAGCAATGAAAGGCACCATTTAAAAAGAAAATTGGAGCTCCACAAAAATAGGTATATTATTCACTGTACATCATCTTATTCCACATGTAAAAGCAAAATGAATTGGGGGTTTGCAGGCTCTTGGAGTGAAAGGAATTACAGAGAAGACAGTTTCTGCTGTTCACCCTTAAATAAATAGCTGCTGTTCTTGCTTGTTAAAATGTAAAATTTCCAGATCTAAATGTCAGAGAATTCTAGGAAAAAATACAAAACCATTACTTCATAAACATGTAATTGTACTATTATGGCTAAATGCAATGGCATTCTATATATATCACAGTTCAGGCCTCATAGTCTATAAATAGACCAGCTAATCACTGGAAATACATTTTTTCTTGAATTATAAAGGAGTAAATTGCAGAGTCTCCATTCTCTCTGCTTAGGCTCCTCTAGGAGCTATAAATACTCTTCCAGCTGAGTATTAGAACAAGGACAATGCAGGGAGGAGATCAGTTCCACTTGCCAGAGCCCCAGTCTAGAACCCTGGGACATGTGTAGATAACAGTGCTGAGGCCTGTTGCCCAACAATGGGATAGATGGGTGTTGGCATAACTGACTATATTGCTCAGGGTGCCACTGGTAGGGATGCATGGGCAGTTGATCAGAAAAACATGGGGTACTGTGGAGTCAGAAGTTGATAGAAGGGCAACCTGGAATTCCTTCTATTCAGCACCAAGCCAAGCTGGAGGACTGACTCCGGAAGCAACTACCACGTGATTAAAGCTAAAGGCCTTAATCGGTTGACAATTTCCCAGAATTCCCTGCTTGTATCTGGCTGCTATAAACACCACACTAGACCACAGGTTTGGCTATTTTGTAGCGTAAACCATGTTCCCACCTATACCAGTGCATGGTTCACTCAGAATAGAAAGCTTCCTTTTCCCTTGCAATACATACATCAGTACCATAAGGGTTAGATTAGATCAAGAAGTTGGACATTATTTGTGGTCTCAAGGACTCTGTGGCTAAGGGAAGTTATCATCAACTACTTGCTTTTTCTAAGCCTCATTTTTTTCAATTTGAGAATTCTTTTTTATTATAATTTTAATAACAGTTGTCTAACATAAGGATAAAATAGATACTTATTGCTACTTCACAAGTTATATTAGATTCCATTCTTATAAAATGATTAGGCAATGGTACATACCCCTAAATTTACTATAAGAACTCTATGTGGTGTAGCTCAGAGAAGGCCTGAGTGGGAGCCTTGCAAACTCGGTGACCTAAAGTAACCACAAAGAATGGTATGAAATTAACACTTTTTAACTAAAAGTAGTTTGTGGTGGATAGTCATGTCCTAAGCTAGTATCTTGCCTGACAAAGGTCAATCTTTACCTTCACTGAGCCTATTGTATTTTACATCTACAATAACATAGCCTTGAAATGTCAAAGTAATTTTCCTTTTTCCAGACCCCCCCACAGGCACCACTCCAGGAGGACCACAAATCCCCTCATTGTTACTGAGTTGACAGTTAATTACCTTGTACCCACAAAGAAGTATGTGTTGATCATTTTGCTTTTTTTACATGCAGTAAACCTTAATATTTCAAGAAAAATGATTTTAAATATAATAATGTTACATGCAACAAACACCAATTATTAAAGAAAAATGATCTCACATGTAAAAATATTATATGCAATGAACATTAATATTTCAAGAATAAAATGATTTTAAATATTAACAAAACTGTACAAACATAGTATGATATCATAAAAGTTGTAAGAAATATTAAAAATCTGAAAATAACAGGATTATTTCTATTATTTTCTAGAATTTTTCCCCTCTGGCTCTATTTTTGTTCATCAGTTTATGTTGTTCATTGTATTCCACAAATAAGTGAGATCATATGATATTTATCTTTCTCTGACTGGCTTATTTCACTTAGCATGATGCTCTCCAGTTCCATTCATGCTGCTGCAAATGGTAAGAGTTCCTTCTTTTTTACTGCAGCATAGTATGCCATTGTGTAGATGTACCACAGTTTTCTAATCCACTCATCTGCTGATGGACACTTAGGCTGTTTCCAAATCTTAGCTATTGTAAATTGTGCTGCTATGAACATAGGGTGCACATATCCTTTCTGATTGGTGTTTCTGTTTTCTTGGGATATATTCCAAGAAGTGGGATTACTGGGTCAAATGGGGGGAGGGCAGTTAGGGGTGATGAAGCGGGCAGAGGAAGGAAGTTGGGGGCGACCAGACCTGCAGGGAAAGGCAGTTGGGAGGGACCCAGGCCTGCAGGGGAGAGAAGTTGGGGGGGACCAGGCCTGCAGGGGAGAGCAGTTGGGGGGGACAAGGCCTGCAGGGGAAGGCAGTGAGGGGTGACCAGGCCTGCAGGGGAGCAGTTAGGCATCAATCAGGCTGGTAGGGAGTGGTTAGGGGGTGATCAGGAAGGCAGGCAGGCGAGCAGTTGGGAGCCAGCAGTCCTGGATTGTGAGAGGGATGTCCAACTTCCTGTGGGATCGGGCCTAAAAGGGCAGTTGGACATCCCTCGAGGGGTCCCAGATTGGAGATGGTGCAGGCTGGGCTGAGGGACACACACCCCCATGCACGAATTTCGTGCACCAGGCCTCTAGTTTCATATAATACTGGTTTGGCGGTGATGAACCCCTTTAGCTTTTTCTTATATGTGAAGCTCTTTATCAGACCTTCAATTCTGAATGATAGCTTTGTTGGGTAGAGCAATCTTGGTTGTAGGTTCTTGCTATTCATCACTCTGAATATTTCTTGCCACTCCTGTCTGGCCTGCATAGTTTCTGCTGAGAAATCAGCTGACAATCGTATGGGTGCTCCTTTGTAGGTAACTAACTGTTTTTCTCTTGCTGCTTTTAATATTCTCTCTTTGTCTTTTGCTCTTGGCATTTTAATTACGATGTGTCTTGGTGTAGTCCTCTTTGGATTCCTTTTGTTTGGGGTTCTCTGTGCTTCCTGGACTTGTAAGTCTATTTCTTTCACCAAGTAAGGGAAGTTTTCTGTCATTATTTCTTCAAATAGGTTTTCAATATCTTGCTCTCTCACTTCTTCTAGCACCCCCATAATTCGGATGTTGGTATGCTTGAAGTTGTCTCACTAAATTTATCGGCCTTTTCTAGAAAATTCTTAAAAAACCTTATAACTGTGGTTTTGAACTCTATATCCAGTAGTTTGCTTTCCTCCATTTCTTTCATTTGTACCTGTTTCTTTGTCTCCACATTTTGGCTGCTTCCCTGAGTTGATAGAGTGGCTTTGTGTGCTAGGTGTCCTATAGAGCCCAGTGGCTCAGCCTCCCCAGTTACCTGAGATGAACACTCTTGGTGCACCCCTTTGTGGGCTGTGTGCACAGTCTTGTTGTAGTTAAGCCTTGATTGTTGTTGGTATCACTGGGAGGAATTGACCTCCAGGCCAATTGGCTGTGAGGATCAGCTGTGTCTACGATGGGAGAACTTCTGTGCTGGAGACACCCTTATGAGGCAAGACTTGCTTCAGTGGGGCTTTGGTGCTCACTGAGTCTGACCCCTGAGTGTGTCCCTTATGAATCTGAGGAGTTGTAATCTGGATGGTCCTACTCTGACCCCTGGGTACACTGACTCTTGGATGTCCAAGAAGGTGCTAATTTAGCCTCTGCCTGAGGCCACCCAGCAGGAGCTATGGAGAGATCTGCAGATTCCCCTTCTTTGTTTGGGTTTTGGAGATGCCAGATGAGGCCCAGTTGTGAAGCAATGTAAGCTGCTGTGGGGCCTTGGGCCTTCTTTTGGATATTCTGGGTCTTACTGACTCAGCTGCAGTTTGTTAGGTCAAAGGACCAGGCCATTCATATGCAAAAGCCTCTGCGCCCAGCTGGGGTGGGGGAGAGTCTTAGGGTGGTGCAAACAGCAATGGCTTTCTGTCAGCCCTGCCCTAAGAGGCCCCCCGGGTCGGGTCTCAGTGTCCCTTGGTAATTGCTGCAAGCATCTCAGAGAGAAAGCCGCCCTCGAGTTCTGCTTGCTTCCAGACAGTCCAGTTTCTCCCCGTATGAATCTGTGTCCCCAGAGTCTCACCTGGAACTGGAGTTCAGAGCAGTTGGGAACTTGTGTCTCCCTCTCACTTGAAAAAGACAGCCACATACTCAATTGACAGCCCTCTCTGCGCACGCACCTCTGTACCTCTGCCTTTACTTTTGCAGCTCCTCTGAGTCTCAGTGTGCTTTTCTATTTCCTTCTAGTTGTAGAATTTACACTCAGCCAGCCTTCCTGTGGTTCTGGATGATATCCGTTTTGTCTTTTAGTTGTAGTTTTGAAGTGGTTGTGCAAGGGAGCAGTTCAGATGTTTATGTATGCCGCCATCTTGGTTTCTCTCCCTTTGCCCATTTTTTGATTGGATTGTTTATCTTCCTTTTGTTAAGTAGTATGAGTGCCCTGTAAATGTTGGAGATTAAACCCTTATAAGTGATAACATTGGCAAATATGTTCTCCCACGCAGTGGGCTTTCTTTTTGTTTTGTTGATGGTTTATTTTGCTGTGCAGAAGGTTTTTATTTTGATGTAGTCCCATTTGTTTATTTTCTCTTTAGTTTCCACTGCCCTAGGAGCTGTATCAGTAAAGATATTGCTATGACATATGTCTGCAATTTTGCTGCCTATTGCTTCTTCTAAGATTTTTATGTTTTCCCATCTAACGTTTTAAATCCTTTATCCATTTTGAGTTTATTTTTGTGTATGGTGTAAGTTGGTGGTCTAGTTTCAGTTTTTTTGCATGTATCTGTCTAATTTTCTCAACACCATTTATTGAAAAGACTATCTTGACTCCATTGTATGCTCTTGCCTCCTTTGACAAATATTAATGGAGCATAATGACTTGGGTCGATTTCTGGGTTCTCTGTTCTGTTTCACTAATTTATATGTCGTGCTTGTGTCAATAACAGGCAGTTTTGAGAATAGTGGCTTTGTAACATAGCTTGATAACTTGTATTGTTATCACTTCAACGTTGTCCTTCTTTCTCAGGATTTCGGCAGCTCTACGAGGTCTTTTTTTATTCCATATGAATTTTTGGAGAGTTTGTTCTAGGTGTGTATAGTCTGTTGGTATCTTAATGGGGATGGCATTGAATCTATAGATTGCTTTGGGTAGTATGGACATTTTAATGATGTTGATTCTACCAATCCATGAACATGGTATGTTCTTGCATCTGTTTTCGTCTTCCTCTATCTCTTTTTCAGTGTCCTGTAGTTTTTCACATATAGGTCTTTTACCTCCTTGGTTAAGTTTATTCCTAGGTATCTTAATTTTTTGGTGTGATGGTAAATGGGATTGCTTTTTTAGTCTCTTTTTCTGTATGTTCACAATTGGTGTATAAAAATGCCATAGATTTCTTGGCATTAATTTTGTATCCTGCTACATTGCTGAATTCATTTATTAAGTCTAATAGTTTTTTGATGGAGTCTTTAGTGTTTTTTATGTACAATATTATGTCATCTGTGAATAAGGACAGTTTTACTTCTTTTTTTCCAATTTGGATGCCTTTTATTTCTTCTTCTTGTCTGATAGCAATGGCTAGTACTTCCAGTACTATGTTGAACAGGAGAGGTGAGAGTGGGCATCCCTGTCTTGTTCCTGTTCTTAGGGGAAATGGTTTTAGTTTTTGCCCAATGAGTATGATGTTGGCTGTGGCTTTATCATATATGGCTTTTATTATGTTGAGGTATGATCCTTCTATTCCCACCTTCCTGAGAGTTTTTATCAAGAAAGTGTGTTGGATTTTGTCAAATGCTTTTTCTGCATCAATTGATATGACTATATGATTTTTATCTCTCAATTTGTTTATGTGATGTATCACATTTATTGATTTGCAGATGTTGTACCATCCTTGCATCCCCAAGATAAATCTTACTTGGTCATGGTGTATGATCTTTCTGGTGTATTGGGTCCGATTTGCTAGAATTTTTTTGAGGATTTTGGCATCTATGTTCATGAGGGATATTGGCCTATAATTTTCTTTCATTGTGTTGTCTTATCTTGTTTTGGTATTAGGGTGATGCTGGCTTCATAGAATGAGCTTGGAAGTGTTCCTTCCTCCTGAATTTTTTGGAATAGTCTGAGGAGGATAGGTTTTAGTTCTTCCTTGAATGTTTGGTATAACTCTCCTGTGAAGCCGTCTGGGCCTGGGCTTTTGTTTGCTGGAAGCTCTTTGATGACTACTTCAATTTCTTCCATAGTTATTGGCCTATTGAGATTTTTAGAATCTTCCTGATTGAGTTTTGGAAGGTTGTATTTTTCTAGGAATGTGTCCATTTCCTCCAGGTTGTGTAGTTTGTTAGAATAGAGTTGTCCATAGTATTTTTTAACAATTCTTTGTATTTCTGTGGGGTCTGTTGTTATTTCGCCTCTTTCATTTCTGATTTTGCTTATTTGCATCCTCTGTCTTTGCTTCTTGGTGAGCCTGGCTAGAGGTTCATTAATTTTGTTTATCCTTTCAAAGAACCAGCTCTTGCTTTCATTGATTTTTTTGTATTGTACTTTTAGTCTCTATGTTAGTCATTTCTGCTCTAATCTTTATTATTCCCTTCCTTCTACTTACTCTGGGCTTTTCTTGTTGTTCTCTTTCTAGTTCTTTAAGTTGTAGGGTTTAATAGTTTATTGCTGATTTGTCTTGTTTTTTGAAGTATGCCTGTAATGGCATGAACTTTCTTCTCAGGACTGCTTTTGCTGTGTCCTAGAGATTTTGGGTTGTTGTGTGTTCATTTTAATTTGTTTCCAAGAAGTTTTTTATTTCTTTCTTGATCTCCTTGGTAATCTATCCATTGTTTAATAACATACTATTTAGCCTCCATGTGTTTGAATGTTTTAGGGTGTTTTTACAGTAGTTGATTTCTAATTTCATTACACTGTGATCTGAGATGTTTGATATGATTTCAATCTTCTTGAACTTGTAGAGACTTGTTTTGTGTCCTAACATGTGGTCTATCTTTGTGAATGATCCATGTGCATTTGAGAAGAATGTATATTCTGCTGCATTGGGGTGAAATCTTATATAATAAAGAGGCAATATGCAAATTGACCATCACTCCAAACACACAAAATGGCAGCCCAATGTGGTCAAAGATGGCCGCCCCTATGTGGACACAAGATGGCCACCACAAGATGGCCAGCAGGGAAGGGCTGTTGTGGGAAATCAGGCCTACAGGGGAGGACAGTTGGTAGGGACCAGGCCTGCAGGAGAGGACAGTTGTGGGGGGGGACCCAGGCCTCCAGGAGAGGACAGTTGTGAGGGACCAGGCCTTCAAGGGAGGGCAGCTGGGGGCGACCAGGCCTGCAGGGGAGGACAGTGGGGGAAACCCAGCCATGCAGGGGATGGCAGTTGGTGGTGACCAGGCCTGCAGGGGAGGGCAGTTGGGAGGGACCAGGCCTACAGGGGAGGGCAGTTGGAGATGACAAGGCCTGCAGGGGAGGGCAGTTGAGGGTGACTAGTCCTGCAGGGAAGGGCAGTTCGGGGGGACCAGGCCTACAAGGGAGGACAGTTAGGGGTGACCAGGTTGGCATGGGAGGGCAGTTAGGGGTGACCAGGCCGACAGTGGAGGGCAGTTTGGGGCAATTGGGCCAGCAAGGGAGCAGTTAGGCATTGATCAGGCTGGCAGGGGAGTGGTTAGGGGGTGATCAGGCTGGCTGGCAGAAGTGATTAGGGGCAATCAGGCAGGCAGGCAGGCGAGTGGTTGGGAGCCAGTAGTCCTGTATTTTGAGAGTGGTCGCAGATTGGAGAGGGTGCAGGCTGGGCTGAGGGACACACACACCCCCATGCAGGAATTTCGTGCACCGGGCTTCTAGTGTTCTATAAATGTCTATTAAATCCATATGATTTAGTGTGTCCTTTAAAGTCTGTGTTTCCTTGTCAAGTTTTTGTCTGAAAGATCTGTCCAGTGAAGTCAGAGGGATGTTAGAATAATCACCTCTTAGAATAAACTCTCTGTTAAAGTCCTAACACCCCTGCTGGCCTGGTTGCCCCATGCAGCCTCCTGCTCAGTTGTTTGGTCATCCCTCACTAACCCACCTGTCGGCCTAGTGGCCCCACACAGCTGTTCGGTCATCTGTTCAGTTGCGATGGTCACTTAGGCTTTTATTATTATAGGTAGATGGGTGTTACATTTTGTTGAATGCTTTTTTTGCATCTACTGGTATTGATGTGAGCGTGTGATTTTTTCTTTCAATTTGTTTATGTGATGTATCACGTTTATTGATTTAAGGATATTGTACCAGCCTTGCATCCCCAGAATAAATCCCACTTGGTCATGGTGTATGATCTTTTTAATATATTGCTGGATATGGTTTGCTAATATTTTCTTGAGGATTTTAGCATCTATATTCATTAGGGATATTGGCCTACAGCTCTTTCTTTGTGGTGTCTTTCTCTAGTTTTGGAATTAGGATAATGCTGGCCTCATAAAAAGAGTTTGGAAGTATTCCATCCTTTTGAATTTTCTGAAGTATTTTGAGGAGAATAGGTATTATTTTTTCTTTGAATGTTTGGAAAAACTCCCCTGTGAAGCCATTCAGACCTGAGCTTTTGTTTGATGGGATTTTTTTTTTTTATTACTGCTTCTATTTCATCAGTTGTTATTAGCCTATTCAGGTTTTTGGATTCTTCCTGATTCAAGTTAGAGACTGTATATTTCTAAGAATTTGTCTATTTCATCCACATTACCCAGCTTATTAGCATATAGTTGTTCATAGTATTTTCTTACAATGCTTTGTATTTCTGTGGTGTCTGTGGTTACTTCTCCATTTCCGTTTCTAATTTTACTTATTTGGGTCCTTTCTCTTTGTTTCTTGATGAGTCTGGCTAAGCATTCATCAATTTTCTTTATGCTTTCAAAGAACCAGCTCTTGGTTTTATTAATTTTTTGTATTGTTTTATTAGTCTCTATGTTATTTTATTTGTGATCTAATCTTTATGATTTCCTTCGTTCTACTCACTCTGGGCTTTTCTTGTTGTTCTCTTTCTAGTTCTTTAAGTTGTAGTGTTAAATAGTTTATTGCTCATTTTTCTTATTGTTTTTTTTCTTTTTGTTTGTTTTTTTGTTTTGTTTTGTTTTGTTTTGTTTTTAGGTATGCCTGTAGTACTATGAACTTCCCTCTCAGGACTGCTTTTGCTGTGTCCCAGAGATTTTGGATTGTTGTGTGTTCATTTTTATTTGTTTCCAGGAAGTTTTTTATTTCTTTCTTGATCTCGTTGGTAACCCATTAATTGTTTAATAACATGCTATTTCGCCTCCATGTGTTTGAATGTTTTAGGGTGTTTTTACAGTAGTTGATTTCTAATTTCATTCCACTGTGATCTGAGAAGATGTTTGATATGATTTCAATCTTCTTGAACTTGTAGAGACTTGTTTTGTTTCCTAACATGTGGTCTATCTTTGTGAATGATCCATGTGCATTTGAGAAGAATGTATATTCTGCTGCATTGGGGTGAAATGTTGTATAATTGTCTATTAAATCCATCTGATCCAGGGTGTCTTTTAGAGTCTCTGTTTCCTTGTTAATTTTTTGTCTGAAAGATCTGTCCAGTGAAGTCAGAGGGGTTTTAGAGTAATCCCTTCTTAGAATAATCTCTCAGTTAAAGTCCTATAGAAGTTTTTTTTAAATATATACTTAGGTGCTCCTGTGTTGGGTTCATATATGTTTACCAGGGTTATATCCTCTTGCTGAATCCATCCCTTTAGTATTATGTAGTGATCTTTGTTGTCTCTTGTGATGGCCTTCATTTTAAAGTCTATTTTGTCAGATATGAGTATTGCTACTCCAGCTTTTATTTCTTTTCCATTTGCATGGAAAATTTGTTCCCATCCCTTCACTCTCATCCTGTGTGTGTCTTTTGTTTTGAGGTGGGTCTCTTGTATACAGCATATAGTTGGGTCATGTTTTTGTATCCACTCAGCTCCCTACACCTTTTGATTGGAGCATTTAGTCCATTTACATTTAAGGTTATTAATGAGATGTACTTATTTATAGCCATTTTAATTCTGTATTGCTAGTTTTTTCTCTCTGTTTCTTCTCAGTAATCCCTTACAGAAATCCCTTTAGCATTTCTTGTAATGCTGGCTTAGTGGCGATGAACTCCTTTAGCCTTTTTTTTTTTTTTTTTTTTTTTGTCTGTGAAGCTCTTTATTTGACCATCTATTTTGAACTATTTTGAATGATAGCCTTGCTGGATATAGTAATCTTGGTCTCAGATCCTTGCTTTCCATTACTTTGAGTACTTCATGCCGTTCCCTTTTGGCTTGTAGAGTTTTTGATGAGAAATCAGGTGTCAGCCTTATGGTACTTCTTTGTAGGTAACAGTTTTCTTTTCTCTTGCTGCCTTTTAGATTCTCTCTTTGACTTTAATTTTTAGCATTGTAATTATGATGTGTCTGGGTGTGGGTCTGTTTGGTGTAGAGAGAAGCTATAGGGTTAAGCCTCGGACTGACCTGTTGGCAAAGCCACAAACAAGTCCCAGCTTAGAGGGCACAGCCCTCTTAGCATAATTAAGCTTGAACTTATGGTGTTCCCTAGATCCTTCCTGGGTAGCTAATGGGCTGTGGGAGGAGCAGCAAGTGCTGCCAAAACAAGTGAAACTCACAAGAACATTGTAACTATGGTGACCACTACCTTGTTTTTCTCCAACTATAAAATAAAGCTTCAGCTTGCTGGCTGGATCCCTCTCTCTGTGGCCTCAGCCAAGCACAGGAGATCCACCAAACCCCAGCTTATTCTCTTTGTCTGTCTTTTCTTTAATCCTTTGTCACCCACCCCCCTCCCAGCTCACTGAATCCTTGGCTGAGCTGGCCCGGCACACTTTAGGTTCTTGTTTGGGGTTCTCTGTGCCTCCTGAACTTGTGTGACTTTTCCCTTTACCAGTTAGGGAAGTTTTCTACCATTATTTATTCAAACACCTTCTGTATTCCTTTCTCCCTTTCTGCCGCTTCTGGCACACCTGCTATTCTAATATTGTTACATTTCACATTATCCCACAGATCCCTTAAGCTGTCCTGTTTTTTAATTGTTTTTTTTTTTTTATTTTTGGTTCTCTAATTGAGTGATATTTTCAACTCTGTCTTCTAATTCACTGATTTGATCCTCAGCTTCCCCTAATCTGCTATGTATTCCTTCCAATGTGTTCTTTATTTGTGTTATGTCATTCTTTATCTCAGACTGTTTTTTTCATGGTTACTATATATTTTTTCAGACTGTTGAGCATCTTTACCATCATTCCTCTGAACTCTGTTTCAGATAAATTTGTCATCTCCGCTTCATTTCTCTCTTCTTCTGGAGAATTCTCTAGTTCTTTCTTTTGAGGGTTGTTTCTTTGGTTCCTCATTTTGGTTGTCAGTTTTGGTTTGTGACTATGTATTAGGTAGATCCTCTACACCTCTCAATCTCTAGTGCACGACAGTGTCAAAGGCTGTTTCTGACTAATTGGATCAGGCAAAGACTCAAATCCTCCAGAGACCACCTCAGTCTACAGAATAATAGGATTCAGACTAGAATTGACCCTGGGCCATTGTCCTCAGGTGAGAGTTTTTTCAACAGGGTGGGACAGTTGCTGCTGCCTGGAGGCTAATTGTTACTTTTAATCTCTTAAGTGGCCTCTGGGCAAGGTGTTTTCCAATAAAGTGTGTTGACTGTCTTCCCCCCAGTCAAGGCAAATGTCTATGTGGAAATTATGTCCTCTGCTGCCTGAGGTAATGACTCAGCCCAGGAAACTTGGGGTGTCTGCCTTCTGAGCTCTATGCCTTGAGTCCCTAGTCCTGGGTTCTGCTCTCTCAGCTCCAGTCCACTTCACCCTCCCTCTGCCAGAGCACAAGGTGGTGAGTGCGTCCACAGGGAATTTTTGTGTTTGCATCCCTTCAAGAGGGTGCCCAAACTTTCAGCTGCCATTCCCTGGCAAACAGTACCCTACTGCTTTTCACAGATAGACATTATGTGGGTACCCTCCTCAGTTTGGTGCTCTCTGCTGGGGAGCCCAGCTTCAGGATTAGATCCCAGAATTCTCAGTGGCATTCCCCCCCTCTCCCCCACTAATGAGATATCTCTCCAGGACTTCAGTTGCTGTCTGTGGGTGCCAGGCCAGCCCTTTCATGCCTCCACCCCTCCTACCAGTCTCTATGGGGTCTACATCTTTGGTCCTTGGGTATCAGGTTTCTCTCCTGTGAGTTTTCCATTGATTATTCAGGAAGGCTTTCTGTATTTCAGTTGTAATTCCAGCTTGTTCCTGGGAGCATGTCCGCACAGCATCCCAGCCTCATTTTTTCCCATTTGGAAAACTGGAGGGCAAGAGGGTTGTGATAAGGTAGATATATAACTGAATCAGAAGAGATTAATTCTAATTCTGACATCACCTTGGGCCATGATCTTGGGCAAGTTTTCTCCTTTCTCTTGGGCTCAGTTTCCCCAACTGTATTGTAGGAAGGAAGCGTGAGAGTCTTGGCTTTTTTTGTCAATGCTTTAGGTGTGCACAGTGGCTCCTGTATATCAGGGGCACAGCTCTTTAAGCTGACTCTAGTCAGCCACCTCTTCTAAGGGAACCCCTGGAATCCCACTCCATGAGCACACAGTTGAATTACAATTATTGTTCTAGAAATAGTTTTTGTATTATTTATATAACCTTACCCTGTATCTATAAAGGATTGGAGAGTAGGTTGGACATTGTCCTATGTTAATATAAGAACACTAAGAAAAAATGAAAAATTTGAGCAAAAGAGAAGAAAAAAATTTGATACGTCTAAGGATTAAACTCATTTTGGGACTAAACATAAAATTTAGCCAAGAGCTTACTGGCAGCCAAAGTGAAAAAGAAAAACAAAACAAAACATGTAGAACTCCAGAGTTTTCATCATCTGAAAAAAAATAATAAAAAGGATATTTTTAATCTTCAGAAGGACATAATTTTCCCCTAATGGTCCCAAATCCAGAAATAGAAGCATTTTTTAAAACCTGAGTATTTGGGTTAGGATACTCAGTGGAGCACGAGTCAAGAATTTCAAAACAAATTCAGAAGGCTTTCATAAAGCTGTTTCTATGAGCAATCTGTAACCAAGCCTAGGTGTCAGTGTTCAAGCAGAGCTACAAGGGCATGGTTCTGCCTAGACTGTGCTGGTGGTCTCCCTAGCCTTTTTGGTTCAGGGTCAAATGTGTTGCAATATGGCTGTGTTTGTATGGTGTCCCCAGATAGGGTCATTATTTCCCCTTGACAAATGCATCTCTTTCACTTTGGGTTGGTAACTAGTAGCAATTGCCTTCAATGACTGGAGTCAGTCTGCATTTGAAAGTGTCAACACCTATAGGCTGAGAGAGGACATAAAACATGGGATCAGGCCTCAAGAGGCTTCTGTTCAGCATTCCACCCAGTGTGCTGGTGTCCCCAAGGTGCCAGTCCTTTGGAGAGACAGACCTGCTTTTCACTACCCAATGCTGACCAAAGCCAGAGGGGAAAGGAAGCCTGGCAGAAATGTCAACAGCACTCAGCACTCCACCCAACATGCTTATGAGCAAGCATTTGGTAGAGGTTTCTACCCCAGGGTGGATAGCAACTGGATATCCACAAGGTGTTACTCATGGTGCCTTTGGGATTGACTCCATCTTGCAAGGCATAATAGCAGGCCTCTCACATGGGATACTCACAGGCCGAGGGATTCCAGGTTCCAGGGGTCAGAATTTCATGTGTCTCAGTGAGATCCCGTGTTCATTGGGTTGGAGAGGTGATGTAAATAGCAGACCTTTGGTGGCATGGATTGTAATGGGCTCTGTGTCTAATCTGTGCCCATGTGGAACCATAGTCCCTGAGATCCATTCCACAAAGCTATTCTGAGTACCTACTTCATCTCTGTGCCAGGCAAAGAGGGATCTGGCACAAATAAGGCCAGTCACTGCCATCGGACTTCACAGTCTAACGGGAGAGACAGCCATGAGAACAGATTATCCCAACAGTGTGGTGGGAAACATGAGTAGAATCCTAAAGAAAGAGTAGGAGATATGACTAGGGCAGTTTGGTGGACAGGTAGTGGCAGACCATAAGGGTCAAGTTGTTGCAGAGCCAGATCCTTCAGCGTCTTGCAGGCTGTTCTAAGGGACTTGGAATTTATCCTGGGGACAATGTGAAGCCCTGGTAGAGTTTGGAGCAGAGAAGTGACATGGTCAGGACCATGTGTGGGGCACACTTTGGCTATAATGTGGAGAACAAGCTGAAGGAGCAAACCTTCCAAAAGAAGCAGTGTTGGTGGACCCTTGGAGATGTTGCAGGTAATGTGGCTCTTATGTTGGTTGAATGGGTAGGAAAAGACAGGGCAGCACTGGCCTTGTGTATACTTGCACAGAAGTTTGTGGGTTGCCCTTAGACAGCTACAAACGGCCATGAGACTCCTGTATCTCAGGGGCACAGCTCTTTAAGCTCCCCAAATATGTCACTGACCTCTGTCCCTCTGCTCCTTACCAAAGTACTGGGAGATTGGCTGGACAGAGCTCAATGCAGAGGTCAAGAGCCCCACCAATGTCATACAGCTAGTCAGGACAGAAGAAGGGATGGCAGAGCCAGGATTCACTTCCAGGTATTCAAACATCCCAGCCATGTCTCTGGCCCACTTTGCCCTGCCACTTTGTGTCAGCCCCAACTTGCCGGGTGCCTGTATGTGTGTGTGAACCCAGAAAAATTGGTAAGAAAGTATTTAGAAAATAAATAGTTCTTAAAGGCAAAGTGCAAGGTGCACCCATTACTGACAATGGCCTCCCTCCTTGCCCCCAACCCTCATCAGCCTGTGCCTCTCCTGCCTTGCTCATGCTATGGGTGTGGGTCTGTTTACTCTCATCCAACCTGATTTGCTTTTCAGTTAGGAAATATGTGTGTCCCTGGAGGCCCAGCTGGCTCTTTGTTCTCTTTGTTTGGAAATTACTTTAGAGATATCTGCTAACAGATTAAAAAGCCCATATCAGATCTGCTAAAATCTTTTCCCTTCTAGAATTCATTTCTGCTTCTTCAGGAAATTTCTGATTTTTTTTTTTGAATGATGGATTTTTCTTCCTGTTCAACTCTAGGAGATGATGGCTCCTCTTACAGAGAGAGTCTGGCTAGGCTCTGTGCTCGGGGTGGTGAGAGGCTGCAGCAGGACTCACCTTGCCCTCCAAGTTTGCAGTCTCAGAGGGCCTCATCTCTGAAGTGCTGCAGTCCCTCTTGTCCACCACCTCCCTTCTCAGTTTGCTCTGCTTTCCAGAAAGGCTTTTTGGCAGCAGCCCCTTCCTTCTGTCCTCTCTACTCCTGCCTAACCCTATCAAACCCTGCAAGAGTGGCACAGTTCTCAGTGCCTTTGCCCTGGGGATCTGAGGGGTAATCAGGACCTCTGCTGGGCAAATGACCCATGGTGTCAGAAGTAGAAAATGAATTGGCATGATGCTGCCTAATCCTTTAAGCAAACTTGCTTCATAGTGCCCTGAGCACATATGGGAATGTCCCACTAGCTGGATACATATCTCATCTCTCAACTGATTTCTGAGGTTAGTGGTAGAACAAGACCCCACAGACAATAGCTGCTTCTTCCATCAGCTGCTGCCTCTAACTAGTGGCTCTATGGAGGTATGAGGTTTAGAGCAGGAAGGACCTAGATGCGTTGCAGTTTGTGGTCTTCTCTGAGGACCACACTCAGAGGAGCAATGTACAGTGATTAACCAAGATGCCAAGCTGTAATTCACACCCAGGTCTGTCTGGTACCAAAAACCAGGTTTGTTCTACTACACCATAGCTCACCACTGGTGACCACAGGATGGGTGCCAGGGGCTGTTTGCAGACTGGGAAGGCCTTCTGAAACCTCAGCATGAGGAACTCGCCCTAATGCTGAGGTACAGTAAGGAACTGTGGATGAGGTCCCCTCATGGACCAAATGCAGGAATCACCCAAGAGACTAGCAAGTATGGCACCAAGCAGCTCAAGGGGCAGCAGGGATGTTGGGGATGGAGAAGACCAGATGATGTAAGCTTGCCAAGGAAGGCACCAATGAAAACTAGTTATCTCTCCAGAGGAGGTATGGAGGGGAGGAGGTCAGAGACTGGGGACCTTGTGTAAAGGCAAGGCAAAGTGCCCAATGGCAAGCTTGTCAGAAATAGGCAGGATGTCCTATTGGGTAGACACATAAATAAAAAATCAGAGGCTCAGCTGCATCCAGTGCCACCCCTTCCTGCTGAGCAGCTTTGGGTTCCTCACCTGTGGAGTGGGATTAGAAACCTTACTTGGCATGCTATGCAGAGGATTCAAAGGATGGAGAAGTGTGCTATACATGGGATTGCACACTGCCAGTTTGAGGGGCAAATAGCCAATGAGTCACTCAAGGAATCTCTTTTGAGCCCCTTCTATATATCCCAGATTGGGCTCAGGAGACACTTCCCAGCTGAACACATTCATTCTCTTGGTAAGGGAATATATAACCCATAGCCAAAGAAGATTCTAGGTAGAGGTGAGAGCAGCTGATTCATTCTTTCTGAATTAAAGAGAAGACTTTGGCTGGGACAGGGACTTGGGGTTTCTTGGAGGCATCTTTTTCTTCTCCCTTGGAGTAATGGTATGCAAATGATTAGAGATGAGGTGGTGCATAGCCTGGCTCACTCTTGGATGGGCCTCTGAGTTGAGTAATTTGGATGTCCAGCCCCCCAGTAGGCTTTGAAGTCCCTTTCCCTACTTCTCTCTCTAGGAATTATACCTTTCCCAATCTTTGGGTTTCCCTTTCATTAATCTGAAATCATCATATCTGGCCAAAGCTTTAATATTATGTATTCAGGAACTAAATTATTTAGTTTAAATAAAGTTGCACTTCTCAGAAGAAACAGGCAAGAAGATAGACATGCAGGACCATCTTGACCTTGCATCTTACTAGGACTCATTGTTCTTACTTCTCATTTATCAGATGTACTTAATTTGAGCACCTATGCCTTGCAATCAAGGCCATCTGTAAGTTAACCCTGTTCACTTCTCCAGTTACATCTTCCCATGTTCCAGCTGCCCTAGGGTGGTCTCCATTCCCTGAGTTTTCCCTGTGCTTTCCAGACTGTCTGACTGGCATTATGCTGTTCCATCTCCCTATAATTTCTTTCACTTCTTTCTATACTTATGTGAATCCCACTTATCTTTAAAGGCCCAATGCAATGCCAACTTCTCTAGGAAACCTTCCCTGATGGCATGACATGTAAACTGATTAATATAGTACTTGAGCTGAAGTAGATACTCAATAAATCTTTGTGCCCATTCACTTTGCTGACTGCTGCTCCTCTCTCAGTAAGTATTAATCTCACCTTTTTCTCTGTTCTCATTGTAGTTTGCTTGTTCTTAGATCTAAGAAGCCTGTTATCATTGAGGTTAATGACAGGGGTCTGGAGTCAAATAGATCCAGGTCACCCACTAGCTCTGTAACCTTAGGCAAGTCATTTCAACTCCGAGACTCAGTTTTATTAGCTGTCAAATAGGAATGCCAATATCTGCTTCACAGCATTGTTGTATGGATGGAATGAGATGAAATACAGAAAGCTTTTAGAAGACAGAGTATCTGGCCTATAGCAAATATTTAATGTGGGTTTGTTGTTCTTATTATTGTCATTACTTTAATAAAATATAGGGGTTTCAAAGTCTGGCCAAGAAGGAATGGTCTTATTCCTCCCAGGTCTTATCTGTGACAACTAATAAGTCCTATATATAACACATCAAACAGAAAGACTCCAAAAGGCGGAAAGAAGAAAGAGGACTGTCTAGGGACCTTGGAACTTGAGGAATAACATGGAAGTAAGTTTCCTGGGTTTCCTTATTGCCTTCCATATATTCCTGAAAGGGTGCTGTAGATATCTCCAATCTGGAACTCTCATTAGGCACAAACAAAGCAACCCAAGAAAAGTATTTTTCCCTCTAGCCAAAAAACTCTGGAAAAGATGACCCAGCAGAACAGAAACCTTTTTCATGTCACCTGTCCTACTCCAGCCATGCAAGAAAGGAAAAACAACTCCCTTCTTGCAGTGTCAGCAATGTCAAGTGGGGAGCAGAATTTATGGCCCTACACCAATTAAAAAAAAGGTACAATGAGAAAAAGTGAGCAGTGATGCTGTTTGGTATTCCACTGTCTTAGACTTGGTAGTGTCAGCGGGATCTAGCAAGATGAACTTCCACTCCTATCTGATGACAACAAGCAATGCAAGGTGGTATAATTTGGCACTGTGTTTTTGCAGGGGTGGTATTACCAGGGCCCAGTGAGGAGCAGAGCATCCACCATCACCTAGACTTGCATACTATGCCACAATAGGGTGACTGCCTCCAGAGGTGAAGATTAAGTAGGATCCCAAATCTCTCAACATGACACCCAAATTCCATCACATTGGGGATTATGATTTCAGCATATGAATACGGGCAGACACACAAACATTAAAGGTACAATGATTTGAAATCATGGCAGTAAGAAGGAGGTGGCACATTTTTTTAAGTGCTAAAAGAAAAGACCTGCCAACCTAGAATCCCATACTCAAATAACCTTAAGGAATAAAGGTGAAATGAACATTTTGTTTAAAGAAAACTAAGAGAATATATCACCTGCACACTTATCCTAAAAAATGGCCAAAGGAAATTCTCTAAATGAGAAATAAATGATATAGTAAGAAAACCTGGAATGCCAGGAATGAAGAACAGCAGAAAGAATAACAATACAAATAAAAATAATAAACTCTTTTCCTCTTAAATTTTCTAAATTATGTTAGATAACTGAGACAAAAGTCTTGACATTGTCTGATGGGGTTCTGAACAGATATAGAGAAAATATTTAAGATGATTATACTATAAAGTGAGGGAAGGCAAAGAGACATAAATGGAGGTAAGGTTTCTACATTTTACTTAAACTGGTAAAGTGTTGACACCAGTAGATTGCAATACAACCAATAAGAAAGCTGTACAAATGGATACTCTCAAAACTGCTAATGACAAATCAAAATAGAATTCTAAAAAGACAGATATTGACAGAGTGGACTAAAAAACATTATACAACTGTATGTTGTCTACAAGAAATTCATTTTAATGTAACAATATAGGCAGGTTGAAAAATAAAACAACAGCAAAACAATATCATGCAAACATTTATCAAAGGAAAGCAAAAGTGACTATGTTAATATCGGATAAGGTAGACTTCAGAGCAAAGAAACTACCAAAGACAGAGAAGAAGCTACACTAATAATAGACACATATGTAAATTGACCATACATCCACAACACCCACAGCCAATCAGGAGTGGGTATACAAATTAACCCGACAAAGATGGCAGGCCTGTGGGCAGTGCACACACATACAGGTGCTGAGCAGCCGGGGGCGGGCATTCCCGCCCCCCAGCTGCTCAGGGCCTAGGTGTGCAGGTGCCAAGTGGCCGGGGGCAGGGTGGGATGCCCACCTGCCCTCCGTGTAGCTGGGGCAACATGGTGGGCATCCCCAGGACCCTTCCCACTTTGAGCTTGTAGCAAGCGCGTGCGCGTGCATGCGTGCCAGCACTGAGCAGCCAGGGTCCCGGGGATGCCACTGGAGTGTCCGGTCCTGTCAGCCCAGCCTGGGGGCAGCTGGAGTTCACAGTCCTTTTGGTTTGTGCAGCCCCTGGACCGGAAGTGGAAACCAAGAGTGTGGAGAGCACCAGGAATTCTGGGAATCGTAGTTCTGGTGGAAGCCCGTGGACTGGAAGTGGAAGCCCAGAGCACAGGGAGCACCAGGAATGCTGGGAGTCATAGTTCTGGTGGCAGGCACCTTGCGGGATTTCCTAGACACTAGAGCAAAGTGAGCCTGGAGCAAGTTACTGTTGCGGGTGGGGGATGGAGGGAAAGCAAAGGTGAGAGACATAAGTAAAGTCACAGTGTCAAGGAAAAATTAAAGGGAAGATATCCTGAAACTTCTAGGAAATCTCCACCAATGGAGCAAAGAAAAAAAAAAAAAAGACCTCTATTATTCTGTGAGCACCAAATCAAACTGGGTTGGGGTCTCAGACAATTCGCTCATATGATTGCAAAGACAAACAGAAATTCCCGCATTGGAGAGGGCTCCCCTGAGGGCTCCCAGATTGGAGAGGGTGCAAGTCAGGCTGTGGGACCTACCCCCATGCACAAATCTTTGTGCACTGGGCCCCTAGTATTATATAATATTAAAAGGGTCAATCCACCAAAAAGACACTGTAATCTTAAATGTTTACACACCAAACAATAGCACTCCAAAATATGTGAAACAAAAACTGATAAAATTTATTAGAGAAATAGATAAATCCACAATTATAGTTGGAGATTTCAACAGCCCTTTCTCAACAATTGTTAGTAAAACTAGACAGAAAATCAGCAAGGATATACAGGAACTCAACAACACCATCACCTAACGTGAACTACTTGACAGTTATAGAACACTTTGCCCAACAACAGCAGATTTATGCATTATTTTCAAGTGTCTACATAATATTCATCAAGATAGACCATATTCTGAGCTTTAAAACAAATCTAAATAGATTTAAAAGAATTGAAAATATACAGATATGTCCTGTGACCACAATGGTATCAGTAGAAATCAAAATACAACATATCAAAATTTGTGAGACACGGCTACAGCAGTGCTCAGAGGGAAATTTAGAGCATCAAATGTATACATTAGAGAAAAGGAACAGTCTCAAATAGTCTAAGTTCCTACTTTAAGAACTTAGAAAAGAAGAGCAAAATAAACTCAAAACAAGCATAAGGGAGAAATAATAAATAATAGCAATTAATGAAATTGAAAACAGAAAGTAAGACAAAATCAGAGAAATAAAAAGTCAGTTTTCTGAAAAGATTACTAAGGTTGACAAACATTTGGCAATACTGATAGAGAAAAAGAGAAGACACAATTTACCAATATCAAGAATGAAATGAGATACCACCACAGATGCCACAGTCATCAAAAGAATAATAAGGGAATGCTTTGAATAACTCTGCAATACATAAATTTGACAACTTAGATATATTGGACCAAATCTTTGAAAAGCCAAACTAACAAAAATTACCCAACATGAAAAAAAATAATGTGAATAGCCATATGACCATTAAAGAAATTTAATTCACAATTAAAAAAAAAATTCCTGAGAAAGAAATCTCCAAACCCAGATGGTTTAATTGGTGCATTCTACCAAAGGTTTAAAGAATTATTACCAATTTTACACAGTCTTTGCTCAATATTATGGCCTATTGTATAACTGCATTAATCAGGACAGTGTGGTTTGGTCAGAGGGATAGACACACAGATGAATGAGAAAGAACAGAGAACCCAGAAATTGACCGGTACAAATATACTCAACAGATTTTTGACAAAGTTGCTGAAACAGATCAATGGAGGAAGGATGGTTCTTTCAAAAAAAAGTGCTGGAGCAATTGGATAACCATAGGCAAAAAATAAAAAGAGAAGGAGAACAGGTAGAGAGGAGGGAGAGAAGAAGAGAAAGAAATCTAGACTTAATCTCCATATCTTATATAAAAATGAATTCAAATGGATCACAAACTGAAATGTAAAGCATATAAATATAACAATTTCAGAAGATAACATAGGAGAAAATCTTTGGGACCTAGGGTTTGATGAAGAATTCCTAGCCTTGATACCAAAACCACAATAAATAAAAGGGAAAAAAAGATTAATTGAATTGTATCAAAACTAAATTCTTTGTTTGTGAAAGACCCTGTTAAGAGGATGAGAAGACAAGGGACAAACTGGGAGTAAATATTTACAAACCACATATCTAACAACGAACTTGTATCTAGAATATATAAAGATCTCTCAAATACAAACAGTAAAAAAAAAGCTCACTTTCATTAGAAAATTGGCAAAATATATGAAAAGATATTTCACAGTAGATAATCCACAGATGGTAAATAAGCACATGAAAAGATGCTCCATATCATTATCCAGCAGGGAATGCAAATTAAAACCATAAGAATGGCTAAAAAAAATGGTGACAACATCAAGTGCTGGAGAAACTGTGAAGAAGTTACATCACTCATATATTATTGGAGAGAATGCAAAATGCAAGAGCCACTCGAGAAAAATGGTTTAGTTCTTATAAAACTAAACAAGTAACTATCGCATATCCCAACCATTGCTCTTTGGGGGCATTTTTCACACAAAAAAAATCTATACATGCATATTAATAGCAGCCCCAAACTGGAAAGAACCCAGCCATCCTTCAGTGGGTGAATGTTTAAACAAACACTGGCCCATCCACACCATGGAGTGGCTCAGCAATAACTGGAGATGAACTGACGATACATACAACAAATTGGATGGATCTCAAGGGCATTATATTGAGTGAGAAAAGTTTATTTTACATAAAATTCTAAAATGAAAAAAGGTATGGAGATGGAGAACAGATTAGTGATTGCTAGGGATCAGGGATAGTGGCAGGGTGTGTGTGTGTGTGTGTGTGTGTGTGTGTGTGTGTGTGTGTAAAGGAGTAGCATACGGAAGATCTTTGTCAGATGAAATAGCTGTGTATCTGGATTTCACTGGTGGTTGCTAGAATCTACACATGTGATTCAATGACACAGAATTATACATAGTTGTACCAATATCAATTTCCTAGTTTTGTTATTGTTCTGTAGTTGTAAGAAATGTAATAATTGAGGGGAATTGGGCAAAGGGTCCACAGGACTTCTCTTTATTATCTTTGCAATTTCCTGTGAACCTATAATTGTTTCAAAATTCAAGTTAAAAAGAAAAAAGTAGGCTCCACGGTGTGCCATAGTGAGAAGGACATGGGCTTTGAGGTTAGCCAGTCCTGGATTTGAACCCTGTCCTGACTTTTTACTGGCAAGATGTGAACTTGAGCAAATTACTTTGTTTCTCTGAGCCTTGATTTCCTGCTCTAAAACATGAGGCTAATAATAAGACCTACTCCACAGGATTTGGAGAAAGATCCCAACAGATATGAAAGTTTTGGCTCAGGGTCTGGCCCATAATAAATGCTCAATAAAATGGGCTACCAAAAGTTGGCCTGACTTATTGTGATGTGGCACTTGTTTAATTTGTCTTAGTTTGAAAGAAATAGGATGGCTGGGCCACCTGTCACCACCAGACAAAAGGAACCTTAGGAGTTAAGTGTGTACCATTTGGCTTTGTGCACCATCCCCCAGGCTATCGCCCAGACCCTCACATGGCATATCCAACAAGGAACTGGACTGTAGGTACTGCCCAGGGTGGCATGGTCTTTGTGTCCATGATTTAGGAGCTCTGTAGCAGGGAGGCTTGGCATGCTCTGAGATCTGGGCACAATCTAGTATGAAATGTCCACTTTGCCTGGGAGTCTGTACCCCATAGCTTGGTTGGGCCCATTAATCATGGCAGGTTTTCAAATTGCTTGTCTGGAAATGCACAGTGATAACAGATGTTATCAAAGTGTTGTCATGAAGGATGGTTGGAGTAGAAAATAATCCCACTGTTTGATTACTCTGGTGATATTGCTCCCCACAACCCCACTTTTGCTCCAAAATGCCATTTTCCCCATAAGAGCCCTTTACCTGGCCTGCAGGTCCTCCCTATTTAGGCTCCAGCCTACCTTCCTCTGTCTGCCATCATTCCTCTTCTCACACACCTACTCTCCACTCTGGACAAAAACAGCTAACTGCTCCAGCCACATTTTAGTCCTTCAGACCTTTACCTGGGCTATCCCCTTGTTCCAGTTTCCTTTCCCCATTCCCACTATGCTCTGAACCCTGCCAGCTTTTCTCCCCTCCCCCCAACATCTGGCCATGATCTGTACATTCCCTGAGGGTCCCCAGCCCTACCCTGAGATGGGGAACTCCTGGGAACCTAGTGACTTCTCAGGAAATGTTTGCAGAATGAGTGTCCAATGCCCATGGCTTGCATACAATGAAGAGTGGCCTAAGTCCTGCCAGCCAGCAACTGTGCTTGCAGTGTCCCCACTTACGTTGTGGAAGATGGAGACTTTCCAGTTAACATGAAGGGGGAGCAAAGACCAGAGAGTGTGAACTCTGTCATTGGCTTGGCAGTTACCCAGCATATCCCTACCCAGGAGGTGGCTGGGCAACCCTGGGCTCACAGACAGCCATTGAACAAGTCTTATAAAGGGGATCTCTGTCCATAGGCCTGACACATCTGGGCCGGGTGCTTGCAAAGCCAGTTGATATACTAGATGGCACAAACAGTTTCCTGTGAGTTGTTGTGGCCAAAGACCTACCCCTCCCCCCTCCCTTTAACCTCTAGGCAGACTCACAGATATTCTGTTTGGCTGCTGTGAGCTAGGAGGCAGCAGATGGGGAAAAGAGCACTAGACAGGGAGTGCAAAGGAATAGATTCAGTATGCAGCTTTAACTGATAAAGACTTTTTAGAAACCATATGTAGTTTATATGTGCAAGTACCAAACAACTAAACAGTTGCACTCCTGGGCATTTATTCTAGAGGAATGCAAACCTATGTTCATTAATGGTTATAGCAGCTTTATCTGTAATAGCCAAAATTGGAATCAAACTAGATATCCTTCTATGGGAATGGTTAAACAAGTTGTGGTACATCATCCATATCATGGAATACTACTCAGCAATAAAAAGAAACAAACCATTGGCATAATAATTTGGATACATTGCTGGAGTATCGTGCTGAGTGAAAAGGTCAATCTTTAAAGGTTATATACTGTATGATTCCAAAATGGAGAATATATTGTTGGTCGCCAGAGGTTAGGGACAGCGTCAGGGAAAGAGGGAAGGAGTGGTGGCTGGAAGAATTAGGAGAGCTGAGGAATCCTTCTGATAAAATTGTTCAGTATCTTGACTGTGATGGTAGAAACACCAGCCTACACATGTGATATGTTTGAATTGTATAGAACTACATGCACATGTACACTTACAAATGAATACAGGTAAAAGTGGAAAAATAGGAATAAGACCAATGGATTGCTCATTGTCAATCATTTCATCAGGGGGTGTCAAATGGTAATATTTTACTTCTCCCCTTCCTTCTTCATTTATTAGCTGGAATACTTCCATAAATATATGTACTACTATATGTAATACTTTAAACAATAAAATAATAATAATAATAAAGTAATTTTCCCTCACCAACTATTTGGTTGTCCTGAAATACAGTTTATATAGGAAAGGCAGGAGAAATGTTTCATTCTCTCCCTTTATTTACCAGTTTTCAAAATAAGGTGTTGATTCCCTAGTATCCTCCACAGATGAGGATCAACGGGATCAATGTCTCTTTTAAAACCTTTGGTATCAGCAGGCTCTCATAGATTTAACCATATTTGATGTGCTCCTTGTTGAGGCTCAAATTATCTCATCCTTAGCCATTTGGGAGCTTTATACAGATTGGTCATGGTTCCTTGGTCCTTTTGTCATCACCTTAGTAGTCCTTGACAACTTCCTTGATATTCCCCAATGAGCTTTGGCTCTTTTTCATGGCAAATTGATATTTAGAAATCAAGATCTGGGCACTAGAGGTAATATCGCCAGGGGTTTTGCTACCTGTTTCTAGGCCTTTTCATAGACAGGTAGAAAATATTTTTTAAGATAACGTAAGTTATAAATTCATTCTAACACTTCCAATTCCATTTCAGTACTACAGAGTTTTTATTTAACCTCTTCCATCCAGTGAAATCAGCACACTTGGTTGTTTTATCCCACAATACATGCATGGCAGTCTCAGAATAATAAAACTAACACTACCACCCCCAATAACAATGTGATTTCTGAAAACAGTTTAAGAATTTGTTTGCAGTTATTTTTTTTCTCAAAGATAAATCCAATTAGAAATGCTCAGTCTAATTATGGTTTTAAAAGTCATTTGGAATAGTTCTTTTACTCAGTTTCATGCTACTTTTGATTTTTGTTTTTAAGTCATTTTTTTAAAATTTTTAGGCAGTGCTTTTTACGTATTTAAATTTGTTTTATCATTATCTAAAACATTTACTTGACTCCAAAGTCAGTCTTTGAGAGAGTTTGGACTCTTTGTGGTGACAGGCACAATCATGTAATGAAGCCTTTTTGATTTATTGTAATTGCTTGTTAAATTATCAGTCTCCCCTACTAGGCTGTTAGCTCCATGTGGCAGGGGCAACAGGATTCTTGGCCACCTTTGTACTCCAATACCTGACATAAAGCCTGGCACATAAAGCAGTGCCCAGTAAATATTGGTTGAGTGAATAAACTTGGAGTTGCTGCCCCAGGGTTTGGTGTAGATACCATCACAGGGACACCAACTTGGGTTTTCTTACTAACTTTCAAGACCAGGCACAGGGCCTTCAGCCCTCTCTTAGCTGAATGCACATTTCTGCCCATTCTGCTTAATCCTCCGAACCCTCAGCCATATTCTCAAAACTTCTAAATGCCAGTATAACAAATGTCTGTCTTGAGGTTTTTCTCAGAAGACCTAGAGGTCCTTAAGGAAATGCAACTCTTTGGTGGTAAATCTGACACTCCAGAATTCTCAGGAATCCAATTAAATGAAAAGTAGGCTCCTCAGTGTGAACATATAGCTAAAATATAATCATTAAAATTTTCTATGTTTCTATAGAGAATATATTCTAGAAAAGGCTAAAGCTCGTCCCACAAGTTTTCCATATTGATACACAGTATTACATTAGGAGATGGAATTAAGACTGTCTTGATTTTCTAGTTCTGAGGATTTTATTTTTTTAAATATATTTTATTGATATTTTACAGAGAGGAAGGGAGAGGGATAGAGAGCTAGAAACATCGATGAGAGAGAAACATCGATCAGCTGCCTCCTGCACACCTCCCACTGGGGATGTGCCTGCAACCAAGGTACATGCCCTTGACCGGAATCGAACCCGGGACCCTTCAGTCCGCAGGCCGACGCTCTATCCACTGAACCAAACCGGTTTTGGCATAGTTCTGAGGATTTTAGACTGATTTGTTTGTTTTACCCTAAAGTAGGAAGGCATAAATAGAACTCCATTAGGAGGAGCATGGATCCAAGACTCTGGTTCTTTCTGAGAGATAGAAGCAGCATGGTTTAGGCCAGTTGGGAGAATTAAGGATTAGCAATCAGAAGCCCTGAGTTCTGGCCTGTCCCTGGTTCACTGGTCCCAACTATGCCCCACAGAGGGAGAATGAGGTGATTTTCAAGGCCTTCCTGTCTTTCCAGGTCTGGTCAGTTGAAGCCTGTGTGATGACCTGCTCACCACTAGAAACTCTACAAGTGGGAGAAATTGAAGGCTATCTGGGGTTCTGTCAACAGGTTCCCCATGTAGGAAACATGCCTCTGATTTATCTTCATAGAAAAGAAACAGAATGTGGCCAGGCCATTACTGAATTTCCCCAGAGCAAACAGGATGTCGGGGGTGGGGAGAGGGTATGAGCTGTACACGTGGCCCATAACACATGTCCCAGGAAGATTCCCCTAGACCAGTGGTCGGCAAACTGCGGCTCGCGAGCGACATGTGGCTCGCAAGCTGTAGTTTGCCGCTCTGTTGACTAATGAGTTTGCCGACCACTGCTTAAGGCATTACCCTTACCCAGAAGTTTTGACTTCAGGTTAAAGACATTAGTACATTATTAAAATGTTTTTTAAGTGTTTTTCCCTAAGGCAGTGGTCACGGCCCTAGACAAAGGGAGGTGGAGGCAACTAGAAAAGGCCCCAGACCATTTTTTTAAAATAACCCAATGGGAGACAGCAAGACCTAGGCAACCTATTAGGAAATAGGTGACCAAATAACTGAGGAGAGTAAATAGGCTATGTTCCTTGCCCCACGTGTGATCCTGTATAATGGGCGCCTGCTCTCGAGAGTGTTATTAAAAGTCACATTTTCACCATGCTTCTGTTTCCTAGTCCGTCATTTGAAATTTGGACAGGTGAGCCATTTCTCACACCCACTCTTTAGCTGGGCATGGCTTGAGCAGCCTGGCATGGGGATAAACCATCCCTAAGTGCCACAAAAACCACATGCTTTCTCCAATGCCTTAAATTACTAAATTAAGCTGGTACACCCCCCCCTTCCCCCCAAAGGTATTATTTATCCTGAAAATTATTCTCTTCTCTCCCACAGGAACAGCCCTTGTAGGTGTGGAGTTGTAGTCAAGGAAATTAAAATATGCAAATGAAAAACGCTAAGCATTGCAAGCCATGGTGTTCCTGGGGTTTTCTTGAATAACAACAAATTAAAGAAATACTATGTAATCAAAGTTTATATCAAGCCTTAAGAAAGAAAAACTCCATTATCTCTAATATAGTGGCATGTTTCAATGTGTGCGTTTCCATCTTGAAATTGTGTATACCTCAATAAGACAGTGCACACACAGACCATTAGGTTTTCTTGGAATGTGGGGGTTGAGAAGCCTCTACTTTTCTACCTCTTTTTCAAATGTAATTAACAGATTACAATTAACAGAGAAATGTAATTTGCTCTATAAACCCTTTTGGCCCAGATTTGGCCCCAGTTTTTCTCCTGTGCAACTGGTTTGCCAATTCCAAGTTTAAATTCCAATCTGGAGGGAGGTGTTGGGGCAGGAGCAGGGAGTAGGGCTCTCCAAAAGTTGATCTTCATTGCTTGGCAGGATAGAGTTTAAGTGCCACCCTGCTATGACCACCTGAGCTGCTTGAATTTCTCTGGGGATTTGAACACTGTCACAGTGGTTTGGAATTTACAGGTGTTACACTAAACAATTGTTGCATTTCACTTCACATCATAGATCCAAGTTATCCAGGATTTTCACTTCCAGTATCTTAATAAGACATAAGAACTTCAACCCCAAAGGCTGAGCTGCAGCATAGCTCAGCAATGAGTTCACCCTGCTTCCCTTGAGGTAAGCATTTGCTTTGGGCATTTTGAAAGGCCTGATATAAACAAGGTTGATGTTGTGACTAGGGCTTGATATGTCAGCCCTAGTAGCAGAGGACTTTCAATGCTGCACTGTTAGGAGTAGGAGCTCCCATGCTTTGGAGGCAGGAAAAGGGTTGGCAATAACGTTCCTGCTTCTAAACCAAAAGAAGGCTGAAAACCAGGGACTGTTTATAAGTGTCTCTTGATTTGTCCTAAATAGAAAACATAGCTCCTCCAAAAGGGTTTATTGCACTTTCTGATTTTCAGACAAAACTTAGGTGATTTTTCTGGTTAGGAAAGCAAGTACTTTTTGCTGCTTCTACATATCCAAAGTAAAATCCTCAACTCATTTATTTATATTTTACTTAACCATCACTATATAGCCCTTGGTGTGTCCACAGTACTCTTCTAAAGCCTTTCCAAATATTAACTCATTTAATCCTTGCAACAATCCTTTGAGATAAGCACAATTATTATCTAGATCCACAGAGTGGGAAGCTGAAGCACTAATAGGCTACATGATTCACATAGCTGGTCAAGAGGTGAATGGATACAAACTGGTACATCCACCCCATGGAATATTACTCAGTAATAAAAAGAAACAAACTATTGATACACTGGTTCCTGAAATTCCTGAGTCTTCCCAGTTTTTGCCTTCTGCTTTGCTTCCTTCCTCCTGGCTGACACACATAGGTTTAAGTTTCCATTCTCTTCACTTTGTAAATTCACTCACCACTCATCCATTCACTTTCCAGATGCATCTCTCACTTGTAGTTGCCTCTTTTCCTTATTTTTTGTTCCCAAAGATATTGGCCTTTCTTCAGTATTTCTTTGCAGTCACCTGTGTTGGGTTTGGAGCAGAGATAAATGTGGGTGTTCAATCCATTGTGTTTAACCAGCAATCCTCAATAGACTCTTGAGGACAAGAGTTGGTTACAAAGAGAATTTTTTTTACCTTTAGTCTCAATGACTGCTACTGCCCCCACAGGGCACCCCCTCACCAGGCCCATTGCAGACATTTCCTATTGATTGAAGGCAACACATTCAGGCCAGATTGGTCAGTGAAAGGTATCCAGGGCCCTCTAGGCCACAAACATGACTGATCATAGCAAAATCTGCTAGGGACCAGCCGTGGCAGATATGAAGAGGCTTTCAATCAAGAAGACCAATGGTTTCTGTCAAGGGATATTGATCCTCTTTCATTTCTAAGAAACAACTTTGACCTCAGATGCTATGGAAGACAGTGGCTACAAGAAGATACAGGAAGAGGCATCTCATTGTGGTAACTCTGTTTTCTTCCCTGGAGAAAAATGCCTGGGTCACTGTGCCTTTGGGGCCCAGAGCCATTGCTACCATCGTTATGAAAACACAGACCCATCTGGCATTTTTGGAAGCAGAGATTGCCAGTAAACACGTGTCTTCCACTTGCCTCCACCACAGAAAGAATATGGCTTGGAAATGGCAGTGGGGACCTAGGTGACCTGGCTTGAAAAAGCCAATGATATTTTAAGTAAAACATATACCATCCTGCTCCTTTTCCTCCTTGACATGCCCTGAACATCCCTGTTAACCCTCCCTCCTCCAGGGGTGGCAAAGATTTTAAACACATTCCATCACCTCCTTCCTGCTGACTTGACAGACATTGCTAATCAATCACAGTATTCATCCCACTGAGCCTGGACTCAGTCACTTCCAGTCTGTCAATGTTGGAACACAAGCAGAAACCTATGTGCCATTCTTGTCCTGGAATCTAAAGGTCCTAGTTGTTGAAAGGACTTGCTCCTTTCAATAGTGTCCCTAAAGTGTGCAGGGGCTGCAGGTGTCTGCTACATGGTCTGTCCCACACTCCTTCAAAGGTAAGCCACCTAGAGCCAGATCATTGCCAAGATCAAATGGGATTGGAATCCCCTTACAACCTCAGCCTCCTAGGAATCATGGGCCCTGGACCCCCAAATCTGGGTGAGGTGGAGTGACAGAACACACTCTTTGGCCCTAGTCAGGAATCAGACTGACTCTGTGTCCTCAAGAAGCTAAGAGGTAAGTTGGGGATACACACCATATTTACAAATCTTGGCCTCCTAGATAAAAAGCCTGAAATCCCAGATGGCTTCAAGACCCCTCCATTCCTAACATAACATCTGTCTCCTGGCCATCTTGTCAAGCTCTGAATGCCAGTCCTTGTCAAGAATATGGCCACCTGAAACAAAACTTTGACTCCTGAGCTCCAGGTGGTATTCCTGTCAGGTGGGCGTTTGTTGCTCCGCTTCTGATAGATGAGCAAGGGACCACCTGACAAAGATGAGAGTGGGCTCCTAGCTGAAGGTCAAGGCTAGAAATGAGTGAAAAGAGATGCATCTTGCTTCTCAAATTCTCTGTCATCTCCTCTACATTTCCTGGACCTCCCTGAAGGCAGGTGCATAGAGAGGTGCTGACCCTATTCTACTGGGCAGTTGGGGGCCTCACTCCCTGCAGTGCTGTGTCTGTGCCTGTCTCCCCACAGACAGTGGGCTTCAGCAGCAGGGACCCCAGGGACCAGGCAGCTTGGACTGTGGCACAGCTGCAGGCACCAGGCCAGAAACACAAAGCTGCAAGCCAGTGAGTGGGTCCCATACCAGGGTGCATAAGCATGACCAGCCAGCCCACTAAAGCTTTCTTCTGCCTCAGGAGCCAAGGATGCAGCTTGAGAGAGTACAGCGATAGTAAATCAGGACCCAAAGGCTAGACAGCTCAAGAGCTAGCCCAGACCCCTGAGGTTTCACTGGTGGCATGGCTTCCCAGCAGTGCTCCTCTTGGGTTCTGGTCCCCAGCTCTTCACAAGCATCCACTCCTGCCCTGAGGGATCTACTGGGAAGAGGCCCCTGGTAGCTCTGTGGCTCATACACCCGACCCACTGTGTAAGCCTGTATCCAGCACAGAGCCAGACACAGGAGATGCCCCATATTCCTTGAGGCTCCTAGTCCAGAATAGCCCTTGCCCCTATGGCCTGGCCAGGCATGGCAAAGGAGACTGGGCTGGCTAGCTGGGGAGCCAGGGCTCTGTGCTGACAGGAACCCTGTCAGCTTAGCCTCTTTTAGATAAATTGGAGTCAATCCAAAAGATGAAAGAAATTATCAGCTGGTTAGGCAGGACTCAGGCATCAGGAAAGTGAGGTGGGGCACAGGACTCCAATTTCTTTTCCATTTCCTGTATATTCTGCATTGCTTTCAGTGTTTTAATTGATTACATCAACTGTGCTCATTTCCCTGGACAAATTGGTCTTTACACAGAAGAGGCAATTACCTGGGTTTGTTCCATCCCAATTGTCAGAAGCAGGCAGAAGCCTTCTTGGGCAACACAAAATTATCTGAAAAGACTTTGCTTTTCAAAATGAGAGCAATTATTTCAGCCTTATTACTTTTTTGTTTGCCTAAAATTATCTGGTGCTGGTGTGGAACCTATAGGGCAGGAGAAACAGTGGCCTAAGTCTACCTAAATTCAGGCCTCAAGCTCAAGAGGCTTTGCCTGGTGGATGTAGATGATGTGGGCAAACAGCAGATCTAGGAAGGACAGGAGTAGAGGATGAGGAAATAGGGCAGAGTGAAAGTTAGGTTTAATTCACAGCTGTTTGGGTTGTTTGGCCTTGGACAAGCTGTTTACCCTCAGATGCTGCATCTGGGATAAATTGCTAAGATTCTCTGCCTTGAGGGGGAAGGGGGGACATCTGTAAAACTTTCAGCAATAAAGATAAATTAAAAAATACCATTAGAATGAAAAAAACCTAACATTCTCTCCCTTGCATCTATTAAAAGAAGGTTATAGGACTCCAATAGATAATGGGTGTTAATGTGTTTTGTCAACTCAATGCTGTGCCCTTGGGAGGACAGACCAGGCACCCAAAGGTAGCTCTGGGAGCAGAAGGCCCCAGATCTGATGGAGGATCCCTCAGGACTAACCTGGAAGCCACTGAAACTTGCATCTGTGATAGGGACTAGGGTGAGGACAGTAAGATATCTAAGGAAGCCTTATTTCAGGGTTGCACAAGTGCAGGGTTGACATCCAAGAGTGGGTACCTCAAGAGATGTTGTACCCTATATACCTCACCAACCTCACCCTAGTGCCAGCCCTACACAGAGCCTTTGCTTTCAGCCATCATAGCCAGGCAGAGCTTGAGCTGAGGCAAACATGGACCATTTACTTTGGATCTTGAATGTTCTAGATTCAAGTCTAATGGAGAAGGGGATCCATCAGTGACTCCATACCAAGCAGGTATGGCTGTTGGGGAATGAGACAGGGGCTAACAAGGATGCAAAAGAAGTCCTGGGGTGGGAAGAGGAGGCTGGCTTCCAGGCTGGCTAATAGGCAGTGCAGGGGATGATTGATACCCATCCTCTGACTACTGACTGCACCTCTCTGGGGTGTTCTGTGTACAAGCCTAGGGTAGGACTGGTTGCCTTGTTCTGATCAATGGAGTCCAAAACAGATGTGGAGTTGTGGTCTTGGAATTTTTTTGTTTTAACTCTAAGGAAACAAGGTCACCTTATGAATGAATTGTTGCCTGAATTTCTTTTTGAAAATCAAAGCTTTCTTTTTTAAAAAGTTAAAGATACTCCTTTGTGCAGACTTTAATGCAGATAAACATGTGGAATTTAGAAATAGTTTTATGGAGTTTGTTTTCAAAAGGTGCTTGTAGCCAAACCAAAGTGTTGTAAGTCAGGCACCTTCAAATCACGATTTATGTAAAAGTTAGAAATAGACGAGTAGATAAAAAAGTCATAGTACATATATATAATGGAATATTACTCATCCATAAAAAAGAATGAGGAAGAGATTAACCAAAGAACATGCATATAGGATAACCCATGGACACAGACTATAGTATGGTGAAGGCATAGGGAGGGGATATGAGTGGGGTAGAGGAGGTCAAGGGGGAAAAATAAGGGACATCTGTAATACTTTCAACAATAGAGATAAATTTAAAAAACAATGAAATTTTACCATTTGTGACAGCATGGATGGACATAGGGGGTATTATGCTAAGTGAAATAAGTCAGTCAGAGAAAAACAAACACCATATGATTTCACTTACATGCAGAGTCTAAAGAACAAAATAAAGGAACAAATAAAACAGAAACAGAGTTATAGATACAGAGAATAGTCTGATGGTTGCCAGAGGAAAGGGGGGATTGGGGGACTGGGTGAAAAAGGTGAAGGGATTAAGAAGTACAAGTTGGTAGTCACAAAATAGGCATGTATATGTAGGGTCAACAATCCTATCTAATAAAGAGGGAATGTGCTGATTGACTGTCACACCCTCACAAAGATGGTGTCACCCACAACCAATAATGAGGGAATATGCTAATTGACTGCCATACCCTCAAAGATGGCAGCAGTGCCCACAGCCACAAGTGGGCGGCACCCAGTCCCCTCAGCCCCACCGGGGCAGCAAGCACACGGCATAGCCAGGCCCGCGTCCAGGTGGGTCCGGCCGCTCCACGCACCTGCCTCTGGAGTCCCCCAGTCCCCTTAGCCCCCCAGCCGCTCAGGGCCGGCCCGAGGCACAGGCAAGCCTCGGATGGTGGCTGCCCAACATCCAGGGCTGGCCCAAGGGTCGGCCGAACGACTGAACAAGCAGGCTGCATGGGGCGACCAGGCTGTCAGGGGGGTTAGTGAGGGACAACCAAATGACTGAACAGCAGGCTGTGTGGGGTGATCAGGCTGGCAGGGGGGCTGTGAGGGGCGACCAAGCAGGCAGGCAGGTGAGTGATTAGGAGCCAGCAGTCCAGGATTGTGAGAGAGATGTCCAACTGCCAGTTTAGGCCTGATCCCGGGCCTAAAACCAGTAGTCAGAAATCCCCCAAGGGGTTCCAGATTGGAGAGGGTACAGGCTGGGCTGAGGGGCCCTCATCCCCCATGCATGAATTTTATGCACTGGGCCTCTAGTATTATAATAACTATGAATGGTGCCAAGTGGTACTTGAAATATTGGGTGGACCACTTTGTAAAGAATATGATTGTCTAACTACTATGCTGTACACCTGAAACTAAAATAAAATACTATTAAATATAAACTGTGATTGAAAAATAAAATTTGGAAAAAATAGGACAAATTCTCTCTGAACATTACTTATGAAGAAATAAAATTTAAAATGTTTTTCTATAATGGAGAATGAAAGAAAAGGAAAGGAAAGGAAAGGAAAGGAAAGGAAAGGAAAGGAAAGGAAAGGAAAGGAAAGGAAAGGAAAGGAAAGGAAAGGAAAGGAAAGGAAAGGAAAGGGCAAAAGAAGTCCCAGAGAAGCAGTGTCTCTAAGCAAAGTACTAACCCAGGTGTAAAATGGAGCCCTGGGCCCCCACACCCTCTTAAAGGGGACCTTTCATGAAAATGAGCTCCAGCTCCTCAGCTCCTGAGTTCATGATACAACTGCTCTGGAGCAGCAAGGACTTGGAACACAGCCACGCATGGCAGTCTAAAGACCTTTGGCTGGCCCCTTGGCTCCATCTCCATGCCATGGTTCCAGGTCTAGTCTTCAGCACTGTTTGCCTGGACAATGGCCACAGCTTCCTACTAGTTTCCTCCTCCCACACTTACTCCTTCCAATGTGCTTTCCATCCTGCAAATACAGTGTCTCTAAACCCTTGAGTCCGATCCTGGTATGCCCCTGCTTATAATCCTTCCATGGCTACCCATTGCCCTCAGGATGAAGTCAAAGCTCCTAATGGTGATCAGCCAGACTCAACATACTTCCCCAGCCTCCTCTACCACTGCTCCCACCCCCAGCCAATAGGCAGATACTCTCAGCTACCCAAGGCTCTGTGGATATTTTGGCTCCATCATATCTCTGGGACTTTGCTAACCATTGGTTCCTTGGCTGGTAATGACATATGTGTGTGAAGATGTTGCTCTTCCTTTACAGCCCAGCTCCACTTGGCCCTCCTTTGGAGCTCTAGAAGTGGGGAGAGGAGGGAAGCAGAGGCTAGGAGCCAGGCAGAGGCTAACCACAAACCTCATCCTTGGTCCAAGAGAACTGCAACTGTGGCAAATTTGGGCATGAATAGATTTAAGAAAGGTGACCTTATCACTCAGTCTAGTCTATTTTTCCAATACTTATTGAATACCTGCTGAAATCCAGACCCAAACCTGCTTGATAGGCTGCAGTGAGGAGCAAGGTTTGCTCTCAGCCCTTCAAACTTGCAGGAGAATCAACACACACACACACACACACACACACACACACACGCTAAATATCTATGCAAGGGTAATTTGCTAGATAATCAAAATGGATTAAAACAGGTTCTAAAGCAACCAAGAAAGGTTTCCAGAAAGACTGGGAAATGTTTTTGACTTGGCAGAGCAGACAGTGAGATGACAACAGGCACAAAGGTTTAAAGGTGGGGAGATCATGGCATTGTCTAGAAGACTTTGAACTGCTAGTCTGGCCATGTGGACGATTGGAGTGTTGATGAATCAAGGAAAACCAGACTGATTAGCAGAGGCAGGCAGGGCTAACTCTCACAGTGCCTTCCGTTCCCCTGCAAGGATTCTGGACTTCATCCTTCACCCAGAACCTCCCCACTGGCTGCCCTGAATGGCCACAGGCACTCAATGGCCACAGGCAGTCAATGGCCAACTTCCATCCACAAGGCCCTGCCAGTCAGTGTCATTTGATTGGTCAGGCCAGTAGCTTCAACTACTGACTATTTGGAAGAACTTTTCTTTTTTCCTTCCAATTTTTTATTTCTTGTTCATGTGACATTATTTTCTTATTTTTTGTTATTTTATTTTTATTGTTGACACTATTACATATTTATCCATCCTTCCCCCTCTTTCCCATCTCCACCCAACCCCCACCCCACCCCATCCTTCCCTCTAGCCATCACCACACTGTTGTCTGTGTCTATGGGTTATGCATATTTGTTCTTTGGCCAATCCCTTCACCTTCTTTCATCCAGTGCCCTCTTACCCCTCCCCTCTGACAGCTGTTCTTCTGTTCTTTGTATCCATGCCTCTGGTTCTATTTTGTTCCTCAGTTTATTTCATTCATTAGGGGAAGGACCACTTTTTGCAACAAAGAACCACAGAGACTTTTAGAGAGAAAAAATAGGCTATATGTTCCTTAGTCTGTTGGTGGTGGGAAAGGATCAAGAAATTTGATGAAAGGATCTTCCACTGTTCCTGGGGGAGAAGTATGAGAGCAGCTTCAGTGTAGCTGGCTTAGAAAGGAAGGGAAAGACAAGACCATAGAGTTTTATTTCCTTGTTTACATAATGAGACAGAGAGTCCTGCAGAAGACAACCTTCTGAAGGCCAAATTCAATGCCATCTATATCCAAAGAGTCGCATAACTTCATGTACTGTGAGAAGCTCATGGGCCCAGTCTGGAAGCTGTGAACATGGAAAGTGGAATGAAGACCTTCCCAGCATGACGGACAGAGGTTGGGCTACTGAGGATCCCAGAGGTGTTGAATGGTGGCCCCCCAAAATATGTCCATGTACTAATCACCAGAACTTGTAAATTTTGTCTTACATGGCAAAAAGAGTGATTCAGTTAAGGATTTTGAGATGAAGAGATTATCCTGGATTATCTGGGTAGGCCCTAGATGTAATCACATGTATCCTTATAAAACAGACACATGAGGGAAGACAGCCATGTGAAGAGGGAGGCAGAGACTGGACTGATGAGGCCACAAGCTAAAAAATGCCTGGGGCCACCTGAGCTGGAAGAAGCAAGGAAGCATTCTTCCCTAAAGCTTCCAGAAGGAACGAGGTGGCCCTGCTGACACCTTGAATTCAGATTTCTGTCATCTAGAACTGTGAGAGAATAACTTTCCGTTGTTCTAAACTACCCAGTTTGCTGTACTTTGTTATAGGAGCCACAGGAAACTAACAAAATGTGGGAAATTCATGCCAAGGAGATACAAATCTGGCCCTGGTCCCAGCACATCCCTGGGACAAGACCCTACCTTAACCCAATCCTGACCAAAAGGCTTTTAGCTCAGACAACTAGAAAATGTCTTCTTTTACTATAGAAAAAAATATGGCAATTAATGAAAGACTTAACATTGCTCTGCAAAGATGCACATTTCAGGCAACTTCACTGGAATATATCCATTCTCCTGGGGTGGGGTCACTGCATCCCTTCAGAGTTCTCAAGTAGCAGGTATGCATTTTAGGTTTGTGATTCTCATAATTGTTTACTCCAGAGGAGGGGAGAGAAAATATGAGTGTCAAATATGGGTGAGGCTGTGGTGAGAGGGGACGACAATGTATTCAACCACTAGTCCCAGGGTCCACAAGGGATCTGGGTCAAACAGAACAAAGTCATAGGGAAAAGTATGAGACCTTGAATGGAGAGTTCCTAAATCAAGTACCTCAGAGCCTGGTAATGGAAGTGGGCCTTGGCATCAGAGAAATATGGCAGTCCGATAACCATGGTGTGCATTAATAGAGGTAGAGGGCCCATAATGAAGGAGGTGATAGTCCAGCACCCTCTGTCCTTTGATGGCTCAGCTTACTCTGGGTCCCAGGCTGTAAGAGATCTAGGGACAAACAATAGTGTTTTTAGGAAATAGGCTCTAGATTGAAAGGGACACAAGCCTATAGCACCTGAGGTGGTCATGGGAGTTGGGAGTGAGAGCCTTAGCACCCGGGAGGGACTTAGAGCCCAGGGTTGTACCATGAGCTCAGGAGTGAGAAGTGCTGTGGAAGTACCCAGAAGCAGATGGGCACTCCCCACAAGAAAGCACTTGATGGCTGCAGAGCTACCAAAAGTGAAAGGTTCTACCATCTTGTGAGTCATTTTCAAGGCAAAGTTAAGCAGGGGGTTTAATCATAATTTAGTGCTTTAAAAGGCAGAAAGCAATACTTCAGGAAGTCAACGTCACCTCTCTGGAGCAATGAATGAGTCTCCTGACAGATGCTGTGTTACTCACAGAGGCCTCCTTCAGGATGCTGGGTGGCAGGTGACAGTGTGTCTTTGGAACATTTATAAACCTCATCTGAAGATTTCAGAGTGAGTTGGTGAGAATCCTTTGTATATGAGGACAAGGTGATGGCCACCTTCATTATTCAGAGTCTGGGCTTCATTTTTCTAGAGATTTACTGGTTAAAATCCAGAGAGGCAGAATGCCGATCCTTAACGGGACAGTTGGCATCTATCTTAGGAAATGGCATTTATTTTTAAATGAGCAGCAGAACCCTTTCTATCTCTTCCTGGGATTAAATATAGAAAGGCTGGTTGGCACAGCACTGGTGTATTGGCAGCCACAGGGGCAGTTCTGAGGACCAGGCAGCCAGCCTACAGTGTAGGTAAAGCAGTGTGCTAACTTAGTCCAATCTGGGGTCCCCAGTGGCCACTCTCTCCTGAACACCCACTACATGGCAGGCTGTGTGTAAGTCAGGTAGGCTGCCATGTGCAGAGGGAACAGAGAGAGTGCCAACCAGCCAGCCAGCTTGTAGTCTGCTCACTTGGTATTTGGGGTGGGTATTACTAGAAAGACTACAGCCGACAAATTGGGGGACTGGCCCCAGACTAGCTGGAGAAGGAGCACACATTCCTTGAAGCTGTACACAGGAGCCATCTTTTGTATATTTGGTGTTAATGCCTATATTATTTAAGTGTGATCTTGTGGCAAGTGAGAGATTGCTTGTGAGGAAGCAACAGTCACTAGAAAAGAAATTGTCTGGGAGGCATGGAGTGCTGGGCAGAGAACCCCGGCAGCCTGGAGTCAGGCAGAATCTGGAAACTGAGGGAGGGAGCAGGCCTGCTCACAGGCAACTTGGAGGCCTGGACCAGAGACCAGAAGAGACTAGGGCTCTGAGATCCAGGAAGACTAAGGCTATAGAAGAGACTGATGGCGTGGAAACTACAGGCAAAGGGAGTTTCCTGGGGGGGAGCAAAAGATAAGATGCATCTCAGGCTGGTTTGGCTCAGTGGATAAAGCATTGGCCTGCGAACTGAAAGGTCCTGGGTTCGATTCTAGTTAAGGACACATGCCCGGCTTGCGGGCTTGATCCCCAGTGGGAGGCGTGCAGGAGGCAGCTAATCAATTATTCTCTCTCATCATTGATGTTTCTCTCTTTCTCCCTCTTCCTTACTCTCTGAAATCAATAATTATTTTTTAAAGGTAAGATGCAGAGAATGTGGAAAGTTAAATCTCTTAGAAAGAAGCTCTGGGCAAGTTACACTGCCACCCATCCAGGAGGCAGGAGACTGAAGTTGGTCTCAGCTTATCACTGCCACACTGTAGACCCTCGCTGAGACCCTTCCCTTCTCTGGGCCTCAGTTTTACCATCATCAAGCAGCCTAATCAAGATGGTTCTGGACCCTTTCAGGATGGCCAGTTTACGATCTTTCCTCTTTTTTTCCAGAGAAGGGCATTCACCTCAACCCACCTGTGTTAGTTTCCTAGGTTACCATAACAAAGTATCTTTAAGTGGGATGCTTAAAACAACAGAAATTGTTTCTCTCACAGTTCTAGAGGCCAGAAGTCCAAAATCAGTATCACTGGGCTGAAATGAAGGTCATATGTCAGTAAGGTACACTCCCTCCAGAGGCTCTAGGGGAGATTCTGTGGCTTGCCTCTTTCAGATTCTGGTGGCTGCTGGTGCTCCTTGCATTGTGGCCTCATCCTTCCAATTCCAACCACCATCTTCAGTTTGCCTTCTCCTCCGTGTGTCTATGGCAAATGTCCCTCTACCTCCCTCTTCTAAGGACATTTGTAGTTGCATTTAGAGCCCATTGGGATAATCCAGGGTAATCTCTCATCTCATGATCCTTAAACCAATCTACAAACTCCTTTTTTGCCATATAAGGTAACACTTACAGGATCACAACATGACTTGGATATCTTTTGGGGGACATTTTCTAGCCTGTCATGTCATCATTTGGGCCTTTCTTGGTTATTTCTATAGCTCTCCCATATTGAATAAACGTTTGCACAGTATTCACCTGTTCTCAGCTGTCAAAAGTCAGTGGGAAAACGCCCATAACTCCTTGTTTATATCCAACACTTAGCTATGTCCTGGTATATTAGTACAAAAGTCCCCTGTGGCTGACTTCAGCCCTCACCCTGTGGAATGTACCCTTCAGTTGGAACTCAGCTGGAACCCAGCTGTACCTGTCAGAGAATACAAGTCCAAACACTTTGAAGGCCTCAAAACATTCTGTATAACATTTGATGAGGCTCCGTCTGTGTGTGTGTGTGTGTGTGTGTGTGTGTGTGTGTGTGTGTGTGCGCGCGCGCGCGCACTGTGTCTGGGATGGGTAGAGGGCAGTGACCTTCAGAGAAAGTTTTGAAAACCCAGAGGTTTTGGATGTCAGTTGGCTTCCCCTTGCAAGGAAACCTTCAAATTCTAACTCTGAGACTTAAGGCCAACATTTTTAAATCAAGCAATGGCCCATTACATGGTTGAAACACTGACAGTCAGTCTGCAGTAAGGAGCTGCATCAAAGGGAATGAGTGAATCCAACATGAGTTACCAAGGGCAAGAGACTGAGAGACATTGGAAAGTGTCTACCAGATTAAGGGGGAAATGGTAGTAGCAGAAGGGAAATTTTGAAGAGCCTGAGAAACTGACTCCCTTGCCCACTGCCCTATGCCCACCTCCCACTATTTAGGAAGAGCATGCTCAGGAAGATGGAGTTTAAAGTGTGAGTAGGAATTCTGCCTCCAGATTCTGCCCACCTTGTGATGATGTGACTTGGAGGCCACCAAAAATACTGTCACAATCTCACTTCTGAAGAACAGCACCCAGGCTCCTGGGATTTGCTTCTGTGATCATAAAGCTGGACCTGCCCAAAGGTTGAGGGCAGCCAGAGACGTTTCAGAGGAGCCAAAATCAAGGTGATTGTGATGGTTAATAATATATGCCAATTTGACCAGGCCAAGTTATGCAGATGTTTGGTCAAACACCAGTCTACATGCTGCCATGAAAGTATTTTGTAGGTGTAATTAACATTTAAATTAATTGACTTTGAATAAAAAGGATTGGCACTGATAATGTGTGGGCCTCATCCTATCAGTTGAAGAACTTAAGAGCAAAGACTGATGTATCATGAAGAGAAAGGACTTTGGCCTACAGACTGTAGCATAGAAAAGCTGCCTCAGTTCCCACCTTTAGCCCTAGAACTGCAACATCAACTCTTCCCTGAGTGTCCAGCCTGCTAGCCTGCCCTACAAATTCAGGCTTGCCTGCCCTCACAATCACATAAGCTAATTTCTTAAGATAGATGGATAGGTAGATAGATGATAGATATACAGGATGGATGGATGGATGGATAGATAGATAGATGATAGATAGATAGATAGATAGATAGATAGATAGATAGATAGATAGATAAAATATTCATTGTTCCTCTGGAGAACCCTGGATAATGCAATTACTATGTGGTCTTGGAGTTCTTTGGAAGGAATGAGTGGGCCCTGGCTACAACTTCCACATTCGAACCTGTAGGGAAAAGAGGTGTCCTAAGAGTCCTTCTCCCTTTCAATAGCCCATCTGCTCCCTGATCCAGCCCCGAGTTGTGAATAGACCTGTCCCCTCCCCATGCACACTCACACCCATGTTGGGGCTTGTACTCTACAGCAAGCTCTGAAGCTATCCCTGGTTGGGCCAGGCATGGGGAACTCACTGCCCCCTCATTTTGAAGAGCTGGAGTTCAAGTTCTGGCCTTGCCCACATTACCTCCCACAAGGGAAGACAGAGGAAGGCCCTGCATTCCAGAGTAGTCATTAACTCATTCAGTTCTCACAATAACACTATAAGGTAGGGGTAATTGCACCCTCATTTTCAAACTATAGAAATGATCCCTAAAATATAGTCTTTAAACCTCCATTTGCAGATGAGAAATATGGGGCCTCAGAGAGGCAATGTGGCTTATAGAAACACAGCTAGCATGAGGTAGCTGAAGCCAAGTGCCTGTCTGTATGAATCTAGAATCTATGTTCTTTCTATTACAACCACCACCCCATTGCTATTCTTTGTAGACACAGCTTAAAAATAAGGCACAGACTCATAGAAGGGCAATTCCAGAAACGTGCTCTGCCTTCCAAAGTCAACAGGGGCTCTGGCTCAGACACAAGGGATGTAACTGATCAGCAATTGTTACCTGTATGTGGCTGAAGGATGTGACTGTTGGGAACTTGGAGCTCTTGAAGCACAGAAATCACTTTAGAAGTAGATTCTGCTATCAAAAGTGACAAATTACCACTGCTCATTTGACCAACTTAGGGAGGAGTCTAAATAGAATGGAGCATCTGAGAAAGAGAAAACGACTTTCTTCCAATAACAAATCCATGAGCTTGGATTTTAATAGAGGTGGTGAGGGCTCTGTGGAGAGTGGTGGAATATGTTCTCTGAGGGAAGAAAAGCCTGAATTCAGCTACAACCAGGATAGCAGCAATACTGGAGGGGAAGTCAAGAGAGACTCAGCGAGGCCTCCCCACCAAGTCTCCGACCTTCTCTGTAGGAAAAAGTACAAAGGCCTTGCCAGGGAGCAGACAAACGTACCCATGAAGTTGGTCTGGAGGCTGTACAGAGAGAGGAGGGTAACTAACCAACTGGCATTTGAGCTCCATCCTTGCCATACTGGCAAATGGAGCTAAAGAAACTGTTGATTGTACTTCCAAAGGCATTTCAACTCTGAATCAGAATCAACAAGCAGAGTAAATGAGAAACACTAGATGGAGGGGAAGAGCGACCTTGGCTCAGTGAGAGAACATATTCCCAGAAGAAATGCAGCTATCCTGATTTCAGGAAAATGCAGACAGACAGGATATTGGTGGGTCACATTGGTTCTTCATTTGTCCATCTATACATCCTTTGGTCTATCTATCCATCCTCTGTTCACCCTCCATTCCATGCCTTCCTCTAATTTTGTTTGAACCTGGTTCTGGATCAGGCCTTGGACAGGGCTCTTCGGTGGGAGGCAAAAGGAGGAATATGATGTGGATTCTCATTCCGGAGCAGGGCAACCTCTCACTGCACCCCTGTCCTGATCTGGCCCCTTCTACCTCATAAATGCCCAAGTGTTCTCAGTTCTATCATGCCTCTGCCTAGAAACCATTCCCCACTTTGTCATCCTGGAGTATGGGCAATAATAGTTCCTGTGTGGCAGGTGAAAAAATGTTGCCCAAAGGTATCAGGCCCAATTCCTTAGAGCCTGTGAATATTCATTTATATGGCCCAGAAATGCAATTATTTTAGGATCTTGAGATGGAGAGATGATCCCGGGTTATCCAGATGGGCCATAAATGTAACCTCAAGTGCTTTTATAAGAGAGAGATGTGACACACAGAGAAGACAAGGTGATGTGTCCATGGAGACAAATATGAAGGTGATGTGGTAACAAGCCAGGGGATGCCTGGAGCCACCAGAAGCTGGAATGGTGAAGGGACAGATTTCTCCTGTAGAGCTTCTGATTTTGGACTTCTGGCCTCCATACTGTGAGAGAATAAATTTATGTTATTTTAAGTCACCAGGTTTGTGGTAATGTGTTATAGGAAATTAATATACCCTGGCAGATTGGTTGTAAAGGTTCAAGATGAGCCTGCAGATTCTGGCATGTGGTATGTGTTCAGTGAATGGTGACTTAACTGAACAGTAACGGAACATGACAGGCTAAGGGATTATGTATCCAAAGTGGAATCAAGAATTTCAAACTCTCTAGCCTCCACAGGCTTGGGTAAATGGAAATCCTCATTGTTCTCTGAGGAGAATTAAGAAACATAAAGTTGACTTGATTCATAAGTAGAAGACTTTCTTCTTTCTAAGTACACCTTGCCACCAACCTAAAAAAGTCTCAGGGCTTAGAAAGTAACAGTTCTGAATCTGGGTCTCATATAGTGTCTCTGGGGAGGCTCCTCCCAGGCCCTAGTGAAGCTTCATTGAAAAGACAAATAGACATGGAAGTGATGCAGACTTGGGTCTCTAGGGTCCTACCGTCATTACAGGGCCAGCTCCCTTCCACCCCCAGTCTTCTTATCACTCAGGCTCTTAGAGTGAGGGGCTCCCTGAACCCACAAGCCTGTAGGTCTATTCAGTTTACCCCAACTTGTCAGGTGGCAAGCCCAGAGTCTCAGGGTAAGCAGGCAGTCTCAGTCTCCTATGCTTACCTGCCAGCCTGGCCAGCCCCCAGAGTACAGAATCTCTTGGGCCATGTTTCTAGAGTCCAGGTCTTGGTAGTTGGGACACAAGGAGAGAACAAGGGTTCTGTATTCCCTAGTGCTTCAGGCCAGGTTAGCAGACTTTGGTCAGCCAGAATAACCCTTCCAGGGCCTGCTCCATTAAAGACAAACCTCAATGGCCACTCAATGAAGGTGGCCCATCCAGACTGCAGCTCTCATCATACCAAAGTCACCATGAGCCCCATCACTACAGATCCATTCTACAATGTTATAAAATAGCTCCCTTCTACATGGTCACAGACAAAAACAATATCAGAGAATTGCTTCCTGTGTGTGTGTGTGTGTGTGTGTGTGTGTGTGTGTGTGTGTGTGTAGGACTATAAAGAATGAATATTATAATGAAAACGTCATTAAAGATGTATGTTATTAAAGTCCCAGGAGGAGAAAAAAAAGGTTATGAGTCTGAAAAAGTATTAAAACAAATAATGACTAAACATTTTCTGTATTTGTCAAAAGATAAACTTAAAGATTCAAGAAGCTGAGTAAATCCCAAACAGGATAAATTCAAATAAATACATACTAAGACACATCACAGTCCTGAAAAATAAAGACAAAGGAAACATCTTTAATGGAATGAGAGAAAATAATACCTTCCTTATATGAACAAAAATAATTTGAATGATAGCGGGTTTCTCATCAGAAGCCATGGAGGCCAGAAAGAAGTGATAAAACATTTTTCAAGAGCAGTCAATACAGAAATTTAAATCTAGAATAAATATCTTTCTGAGGGAAAGCTAAGAAAATTTGTCACCAGCAGACCTACCTTAAAAATGGCTAAAGGAGTTTCTTTAAATATAAAGAAAATAATAAAAGGAATCTTAGAAGGAAAAAAGGACAAGAGAAAGAGTAAAAATATGGGTAAATACAACAGATTTGCCTCCTCTTAAATTTTCAGAATTATGTTGATGGTTTCAGCAAAAATTAAACACTCTCTGATGTTCTCAATGTATATAGAGAAAATAGTTAAGACAATTTTTAAAAATGGAGGAGGGTAAAGGAGGAAACATATTGTCAATACCAACACGCCACCAATTACTAGTAATTATGGGTAGATGATAACATTTATTTTTTTAGTTAAAAAGAAAACTACAAGAAGAGTCTTTCACGTGACAGTTGCTCGATCCACATCAGTTGCAGTCAGTGGTAATGTTGCTAATGTCTGTAAAGATATACAACACCAGCTTGTTGCTGGGGACTTGAGGAAACTGGGTTAAATTATACTAGGTCCTGCCACCAGATAGATTCCAATCCAGTGGGAGAAACAGACTCAGAAACAATTGTCTCTAGTTCAAGTCTGATGGGGAAATAATCTAATATACAACAATGTTTGCTCGGTGGTTTAATGGACTGATTGTGTCCTTCCTCCAAGTTCCTATGTTGAAATCCTAATCCCTAGTACCTCAGAATGTGAGTGTATTTGGAGATAAGGTCTTTACAAAGGTGCTTAAATTAAAATGCTTAATCCATATAGGCCCTAATTCAATATGACTGAGGCCTCAGGAGAAACCAACCCTGCCAACACCTTGATCTTGAACTTTTGACCTCCAGAACTATGAGACAATACATTTCTGGAGTTTAATCCAAAGAGTCTATGGTATTTTGTTATGGCAGTCTTAGCAGACTAATATAAGGAGTGTTTATTAAAGCATTCCTTATAAAGTAAAACTAGTAAGAAACAATTTAACTGACATATCCATAAAATGGAGCATTGTACATCCATGAAACATAATGATTTCAAATCATTTTTAATGATGTGGGCAATATGTGTCATACAATAGTAGACACATCTGATGCCTCACATCACGTCTCCTCTCATTTCAGCCACAATGTAGTGGACACTCCATGAGAGCACTGACAGTATCTCCCCCTGGAGACTGGACTTCATGTCTTTCCACTTAGCTTCAGAGTCTTTTTCAAAGCAGTTCACATCCTCCCAGCCAGCCTGCAAGCAAAATCCAAAGTACAGGGTTGATGACTACAGAGGCATCCCTTAGCCAATGGATAAAAACCCCATCTTCCACCCTTCAGGTGGGTAGATAACTATGGGAAGATTTCTAGGCACCTCCCAGAAAGCCTTGGTAAAATCAAGGTATTGTTGCCCACAGCAAGCCCCTCTTAATGCTTTATGATATTGACCTCCCCTCCTTTCCTGTTTCATGCTCCCTGCCCACTCACACTTGCTTCCTGGAATTGCCTCCTATATTAGTTAGGGTTTTCCAGAGAAAGAGAACCAATAGGGATTGTACATATAAATACAGAGAGATTTATTTAAGGAATTGGTTCATGCAATTTTAGAGGCTAGTAAGTCCAAAATCTTCAGGGTTGTCTGTCAGTGTGGTGACTCTGGGAAGAGCTGATGTTGCAGTTCAAGTTGAAAGTCTGTTTGCTGGCAGAATGCATTCTTGCTCAGAGGAGGTCAGTTTTATTCTATTCAGGCTTTCAACTAATTGGATGCGACCCACCTACAGTATGGAAGTATTATTTTCTTTTACTTAAAAGTCCACTGATTTAAACATTTTCCATCCAAAAACCACTCTCACAGAAACAACCAGAACAATGTTTGACCAAATACCTGGGCACTGTGGCCCAGTCAACTTGACACATAATATTACCCATCACACTTCCAAATAAACTACCTTCACCTAAGTGCTATCTTTGGCTCAGCTTTAGGGTAATCAAACAAGTGGTAAATGAAAACAAGCAGCATACAAATACAGCAAGGAAACTATGTATGGACAAACAAATGGAAAGAAATATGGCAAAATCTTAACAGCAGTTGTTTCTGAGAGAGGGGATTATGGGAGGTTTTCCCTTTGGATTCTTTGTTGATATTCTGTTTTTGCCTGCATTGTCTCCATAAGCATGCTTTGATAATCAGAAAAAGTGAATGCACACAGCAGATCAATGAAGAGTTAAATTAGATAAAAGCAAATTGCTCCTGGAGAGCAGAGAGATGAGTGATTCATTGCCCTTGGGGGAATTTAGGAGGACTTCCTGGAAGAGACTGCACTCAATTTGCCACATAGAAGAATGGATAGGATGGAGAGAGCTGAGGAGAGCATTCCAAGTTGGAGAAGTAATGAGAGGAAAATCACAAAGATGAGAGAGTAGAGGAGTTGCCCAGTGTGGCTAGCCTGCAGGGCTTATGAAGGAGTTAGGTGAGTCAGTATACTGGAAGGGTTCCAAAAGGTTCTTCTGTACTTGGCAGGCCCCAGAGTAAAAGGTGAAGCATATATGAGGTTTGTAGGTGTGGCCTTAGAACTGTGATACTTCTGGTAAGTATGGGCTCCAGCTATTGGGCCCAATCTTGCAGTGGACATATGCTAATTACAAATGTACTCACCTGGCCTAACTGGCCTTCTGTCACAAAGGAAACACAGAGGCTTAGTCCTAGCCTGAGCTAGGTCCCTCCTTTATCTTCCTACATTTCCTTCTTCCTCCATTCTATTCCTGAGAGTGTAGCTCCCTTCTGGAGGAGTATGAACAACAACTCGATTGTTCTCTGCATCTGTTCTCCCCACCACACATTTTCCTTTCTCTCCCTCACTTTTGTCTGACACCACATTCTTTTTCACACTAAGACATGTTCTTACCAGCTAACATGAGACTCACCTCTCACACAGGCACACTCATGATTCATAGTCTCTCTCTCTCTCTCTCTCTCTCTCTCTCTCTCTCTCTCTCTGTCTCTCTCTCTCTCTGTCTCTCTCTCTCTCTCTGTCTCCTCCCTGCCCCCTCTGGAGATGGTCCAAAAGAGGGAGTCTAAAGATGTGAAAGTGTTTTGAACACATTATTGTACCACAACTGGCAATGTGATGGTGTAGTGGGGCCATGCTTCTACCAGCCTTGGGCAAACTACGGCCCGCGGGCCGGATCCAGCTATTCTATCCGGTTCTCTTGCTCTCCCCTCCGCTCCTTTACTTTGAATTTATATTAGTTCACACAAACACTCCATCCATGCTTTTGTTCCGGCCCTCTGGTCCAGTTTAAGAACCCATTGTGGCCCTCGAGTCAAAAAGTTTGCCCACCCCTGTCACTAGGTAACGTCGATCTAGGTTCAATTACTGGATCTACCCCTTACAGAGTATGTGACTTAGACAAGATTTACCTGACATTGCTAAGCATTCATTTCCCAATTTGTAAAGTGAGGACAATAACAGGACTGTTGCAAGGATTACATGAGATAATCTACACAAAAGTCTCCATATGAGCTTTCATTATTACTCATAGAATCATAAACATTCTCATTCTCATTTAGCAGACAAAGAAAATGCAATTCAATGAAGTTGATTTGCTGAGGACAGGACATCCTTTCATTCATTCATTCATTCATTCATTCATTCATCATTCACCAAATATCAACTTTGTGCCAGACTCCTGACTTGATGCTGGGCATTCAACAGTACAAAAGGAAGAGCCTCTTTCCATATAGTATAAATTCTAGGGAGGGAAGTGATCACACAATAGAGGAAAGCATTTGGTAGGAGAAGTAGAAGGGGCAAATGGGCTCAGCCCCACCCAGGGGTCAGAAAAGGCTTCCCCAAGGACACAACATTTTTTTTATTATTTTTTTATTTTATTGTTTGAAGTATTACAAATAGTAGTACATATGTCTCCTTTTTTTCCCCCATTGACCTCCCCCCGGCCTCCCCTACCCCCCAGTACATGCCTTTACCTGTCCCCCCCCCAGTGTCTTGTATCCATTGGTTATGTTTATATGCATGTGTACAAGTCCTTCAGTTGATCTCTTACAGCGCCCCCCCAACCTCCCCTGCCTTCCCGCTGTAATTTGACAGTCTGTTCAATGCTTCTTTGCCTCTGTATCTATTTTTCCCCATTTCTTTCCTTTTAAAAATCTTGCCTCTGAAGACTAGAAATAAACATATAATAACAAAAAATGTTTGAGTCCCAATTTCAATGTCCAACAGTTCTGAGTCCCCATTTCAATGTTAAACAGTTCCTTATGTGTACATGTCAGCAATGATATCTGGATGTGGGCACATGGTGGCAATGCAGGTCTGACCCTCTCTGGTTTGGTCCTAGGCAAGCTGCTGCGTCGCACAGCTGCTGACTGCTAGCGTGGCAAGGCGTCATCAGCGTCTTCCATCTCTGGACTGTTTCTCCTCTTGTCTTCATGGTTGGAGCAGACCTGTCAATTCCTCTCTGTTGCAGGAATCCACATGGTCTTGGAGTTGTTTTCTGAAAATATACAAACATATTCTCGACCAAAAGTTAATAAAGGAATCTTTTCTATATAATTGATTTGGGATCCTTTTTATTTTTGCCCAAATGATTTTCCTTTGTTTTATTTATACATCATGTGTGTTTTTCATGCGTGTCTTGCTGTTAGCATTACAAATGAAAATTAATTTTGTAAAGTAAAAATTTTCTAGATGTAATTTACTTATAGGATATTTTTCCTTACATGATATTACCCTACTATCCCCCTTTTATTGATTAATGAAGGCTTTTGTAAATTTTATAATGCAGTCTTGATAACTTTAAATGTCTCCTGCCCCCATGGCTGCTTTGCTTCCCATGCCCAGCTCAGATCGGGACACAGGTGACAGACAGTGACTTGGCCCAGCTCAGCTTGGGACCCAGGTAACAGACAGAGACTTGGCCGACAGCAGCTGCCCTATGTCTAAATCCAGCCTAGCACCAGGAATGCTCAGGGCCTATTCAAGAATGCAAATAATCCTTTCCACTAATATTTACAGGGTAAACTAAGATTGTTGGTAGAGTATTAAATTTGACAGTAAAATAATAATAAGTTTTCAGATTAATTTAAATAGGCTAATTGAAATAAGTGAATATTCAAGAAAATTTAATTGTACTGGACAAAAAGCTGTTTTTAAAGTGGTAACTAAAATTTCCATTGGTAGTTCATCTCATGGTAAGATTCCTGAACATGCAATGAAACTAAAGCAGTCATATTTTTGTGCAAAAAATTAAAGGACACAACTTTTATGCTGAGACCTAAGAGAGAAGATTTCACTAGGCAAAGGAAGGGTAAGATATGGGGTGATATGTAGGGGGTTCAGAAAGAGTTTTGAACATTGTTCCATGCAGCACTCTCTTGTCTACTCTCATGTGTTGTTGGTTTTTTTTTTAAATTTCACTACCATTAGCTAATTTGACCCTTATAACAGTCCTATGGGATGAGAATATTTATGGTCCCAATTTTTTAGTTAAGGCCACTGAGGATCAGAGAGAGCTAGTGACTACTAGCCTGAAGTCACAGAGCTCACAAGTGGCAGAGGAGGGACAGGCATCCAGGCTGCTAATGCCAATCTGGAGTCCTCTCCTGGGCACTAGACTGACCTCTGTGTGGTCAGGGCTGGCTTCATCAATGCTCTTTTATTTTATTTTTATTTTAAAAAATATTTATTGTTGAGATTATTGCAGATATCTCTCCCCCCCATAGCTCCCCTTCAGCTGGGGCCCGCCCCACCCCAGGCCTTTGCCACCCTATTGTCTATGTCCATAGGTAGTGCATATATTCATATAAGATCTTTGCTTAATATCTTCCCACTCCACACCCCCCTTTCCTCTGAGAATTGTCAGTCTGTTCCATTTCCATTCATCTGATTCTATTTTATTCACCAGTTTATTCTGTTCATTAAATTTCTTATTTGTTTATTTTGATTTTTAGATTCAGTTGTTAATAGATATGTATTTGTTGACATTTTGTTGTTCATATTTTTTATCTTTTTCTTTTTCTTCATCCTCTTAAAGAATACCTTTCAACATTTCATATAATACTGATTTGGTGGTGGTGAACTCCTTTAGGTTTTTCTTGTCTGTGCTCTTTATCTGACCTTCAATTCTAAATGATAGCTTTGCTGGGTAGAGTAATCTTGGTTGTAGGTCCTTGCTATTCATCACTTTGAATATTTCTTGCCATTGCCTTCTGGCCTGCATAGTTTCTGTTGAGAAATCAGCTGACAGTCATATGGGCACTCCCTTGTAGGTAACTAACTGCTTTTCTCTTGCTGCTTTTGATTCTCTCTTTGTCTTTAGCTCTTGGCATTTTAATTACAATGTGTCTTGGTGTGATCCTCTTTGGGTTCCTTTTGTTTGGGACTCTCTGTGCTTCCTGGGACTCTCTGTGCTTCCTGGACTTGTACGTCTATTTCTTTCACAGGTAGAGGAACTTTTCTGTCATTATTTCTTCAAATAGGTTTTCAATATTTTGCTCTCTCTCTTCTTCTGGCAACCCATAATGTGAATGTTGGTACTCTTGAAATTGTCCCATAGGCTTCTTACACTATCTTCATATTTTTAGTTTTTTTTTTTTCTTTTTGCTCTTCTAATTGGGTGTTTTTTGCTTCCTCATATTTCAAATCATTGACTTGATTCTCGGGATCCTCTAGTCTACTGTTGAATCCTTGTATATTATTCTTTATTTTAGTCAGTGTATGCTTAATTTCTGACTCGTCGTTTTCCTTTTTTTTCTTGGCATTCTCACCAAGATCTTTGAAAGTCTCACTAAGTCCCTTGGAGGTTTCTAGAAGATACTTGAGTAACCTTATAACCATGATTTTGAACTCTATATTCAGTAGTTTGCTTTCTTCCATTTGTGACATGTTTCTTTGTCTCTGCATTTTGGCTGCTTCCCTGTGTTTGTTTCTATGTGTTGGGTAGAGCTGCTATGTCTCCTTGAGTTGATAGAGTGGACTTGTGTAGTAGGTGTCCTATAGGGCCCAGTGGCTCAGCCTCCCCAATCACCTGAGGTGGACACTCTAGTTGCACCCCTTTGTGGGCTGTGTGCACAGTCTTGTTGTAGTTGAGACTTGATTGCTGTTGGTGTCACTAGGAGGACTTGACCTCCTGGCCAATTGGCTGTGAGGACCATCTGTGATTACAGTGGGAGAGCTGCTGTGCAGGATATACCCCTATGGAGCAGGTCTTGCTTTAGTGTGGCTTTGGTGCTCACTGAGTCTGCCCCTTGACTGTGGTGCTTATGGATGTGTAGATTTGTAATCTGGTATGGTCTGACACTGACCACTGGGTGCACTGGCTCTTGGGTCTCCAGAGAGGAGTAAAGGCAGCCCCTGCCTGGGGCCACCCAGCAGGAGCTACAGAGAGATCTGCAGTTTCCTCCTCTTTGTATGGAGTTTGAAAGTGCTCAGATGAGGCCCAGTAGTGAAGTAAGGCAGACTGGTGCTAGTGCTGGGTCTTGGGCCTTTTATTGATAGGTTGGGGCTCCCTGACCCAGCTGCAGCTTGTTTGACAGATTTTACCCTGAGCAATACAGGCAATTTATATGCAAAATCTGCTGCAGGCAGCTTGGGTGGGGTTTTAAATTGGATGAGGCAAGGTCTCAGGGAATCACCAAGATGGAACAAACAGAAATGGCTACCAGTCAGCCCTGCGACCAGGGAGGTTCCAGCATAGGAACAACGATCCCTGAAAACACCTCCATCTGGGAGAAAGACATCCTGAGTTCCTGCCTGGATGCCAGACAATCCATTTCCTCCTCATTTGTGTCTGTGTCTGCCAGAGCCTCACCCTGTTGCTGGAGCTCAGAGGAAGTGGGACCTTGTAAGTTGTTTGTGCGCTGGTCTTTTAAGAGGAGCAGCTGGGTCTCCAGCAGCCTCTGTGTCACTGAGCCCCAATTCCAGCTGGTTTTTACAGCCTGTAATTATGGGGACTTCTTTTCCCAGCTCTGGGACCCTGGGCTGGGGGTTTGATGTGGGGCTGGGAGCCCTTGCTCCTCCGGGCGGCCTCCACAGAGACAATCTCCCTCCCGATTAAAAAAGCGGCACACGTGGGTGCTGGACCAGCCTGTTCTGCACCTCTGCACCTCCTACCAGTCTCAATGTGCTTTCTTCTTTATTTCTCTAGTTGTAGGACTTCCATTCAGCCAGCTTTCCAGCGGTTCTGGATGATGGTTGTTCTGTATTATAGTTGTAATTTTGGTGTGGTTGTGGGAGGCAGCAAGTACAGGTGTTTGCCTATGCTGCCATCTTGGTCTCCTTGTCAATGCTCTCTTAATAGCTAAAAATGCTCTGGGGAGCTTTTCTCTTCTCCTCCCTGCCCCTATAATTTTGTATTTTCTCAGTAGAATAGTTTTCTGTATATTTCTGTCTCTCTCTGACTCTGTCTCTTTTTCTCTCTTAATTTTTAGGTCAACAGCTAAATCATGTTCAGGGCCTTACAGCATAATGAATGTCATTTTTCTCCAGGTTGAGGTTTCAAGTGTTGTCACTGTAATTTTTCAGCACAAGCAGGATTCTGGCCCAGAAACAGGTGTAGGCTGTCAGTGGTGGTGATATTGGGTGAGCCCCTCAGAAGGGGCAGCCCTGAACTCATCCTCCCTCCAGCGTCATCAACGAGGGTCTTTCATGAGATTTGCTCCTAAGCAATCCATTGGGAGCCTTGGGGGCTTCCTAAGCCTGAAGCCCCATTCCCTCCTAGGGCAACCTTGTAACTGGCTCCTCCAATGGGTTTCAGGAAAACTGCTTCCCTGACCATCAATCTTCCCAAACTTGCATCTGAAGTGATAATCTTAGGGATCTAGGCTGGGCTTCCTGTTTCCAGCCATTGTCAAATTAGCTGAAATGGGGACCTGGCTCCTCTTGTCTCCCGACTTCCTGCTCCTCAGGACTGGGGCTGCTGCCAGGTGCCCAATTCCTGAGGAGCTGGGAGGTGGGGCTCGCACCCAAGCAAGTCCTTCCCCACCCTACTCCACCCCATTATCAGCCTGGCAATTTGTATACTTAATAGTATGACTAAGTGACAATGACGTAGCTCTCCCGCCTAACGTGGAGATAGAAAATGTTGTGGCTGAGGTATTTTCATTTCTTACTTCCCAAGCTTGCCAGGACATCCACATGTAAGAGCTCTCATTCTATTTTGGGTTGGTGTTCATGAATAAAACAGTATATTCTGCCAAATTCAAAACACACCTTTCATCATGCACTGGGAGGTCAGGTGGACCTCTCCATACTCTTCCAACCCCGGAATCAGCAATACCCAGCCTGACCCAACAGAGAATAGGAAGTCCCAAGTGACCTGAATGCTGATAAAAGGGGCTTCCTGGTCGTTTGGCTTCCAGCCTTTTCCTTGGGTGTAGAGAGTGAGAGCAGTGCCTGGGCTGTCAGGTGGCCCCCACAGCTCTTTCTGGCTCTTTCCCCCTCTCTGGCCACCTAAGGTTGCCAAATCAGAGACTCCTCTGCCTCTGAAAAGCAGTGTTTCTAAGATCTTTGTGTGGCTCTGCACAAATTAGTTGTGTGGCTTTGGACCAAATTCTTCACCCCTCCTGCCTCTGTCTGCTCTCTGTAAAAGGGCAGAAATGCCCAAACTTGAAGGCTTCTGTAGAAATACAATGAGACACATGGGCACATGGACCCCAGTTCATATCTGCTGGCTCCAAGCTAGAATGTTTCAGAGTGCTTAGTTCAATCTACTGTGAACCCAGAGCCAAGGTATGAGCTTTCTTATATGATAAGCTCTGCTCCTCCTTTGGATTCCTGACTTGTGTTTTTCTGCCATGGGACTTTAGGGCTCATTGCCCACATCAATCTGGGTTTGCCAAGTTTGGGCTCCAGCAAAAGTCCTTTGCCAAATTCATTCTCCCTCAGCTTGGGGAACAAGTGATGTCAGAAGGAACATTTCATCTTCACACATTTCTCTTACATACACTGACATGCTCTAAATTTGATCTCATGGTGAAGCCCTGTCATAGATTTCAGGAGAGACCTGTCCCCTTTCCTGACAATTAGCACCTCTTTTTAAAGGGTCCAGCACCAAAATCAACCATCCCACTATGCATCCCAACCCTGGTCATGTGGAACAGGCTGTAGATGTGGAGGCAAGGTGAAACCCAGCTACTCCCCAAGGGGTTGACATAGAGGTCACCACAGCCCTCTCATGGGAGAGGTCATTTCCAGTTTCAATCAAGATCCCTTTCCTTTGCTTGTGGAACATCTCAGGCTCCCTCTGGAAACAATGAGCTCTGTCATGAGGATGAACATTAGCACACAGAGTGGGGCAATTTTTCTTGGCTACAGACTGAGGAACGATGGAAGAGGCCTATTCCAAGGGTCTAAATAAAAGTCAACATGGGTTTACAGATAAGGGACTTCTGAGGTCAAAGAAGCTGGAAAACTCTGTATATGCTGTTCACATCTTGGGGAATCCCAGTGCACAGAAAAGGCCCTGAGAAGTCCGGCAGTTTAACTTTGAGGAAATTAGAATTTCTCAAACACATTTCAATCAGTACATTTTGGTGTGATACCCCTATTAACATAGTGTCCATGGAATGTGACATGGGAAACAGGGGTGGACACCATCTGTGGAGTATGGGGGGTATGGAAAGAGCGTTGATGTAGGAGTCAATAGACCTTGATTCCAGTCCTGGCCCGAACACTGATTTACTGGGTGTTATTGAGTGAGGTTTTCTTATGTCTGGGCCTCTGTTGGACCTCACAGCTCTGAGAATCTCTGCTAAAGAGGAAAAGGAAGGAGATAGTCATGAAACAGGCATGGGTGTACAGATTACCTGGTTCCATGACTAACTCCCACTTATTTGTTTTATGACTTTGGGCAACCCTTTACCCTCTATGGGTTTCAGTTTTCTCTCTGAAAGATTGGGGATTGAGCTGAATGGGCTTAAATCTTTGGTTTATATGGTTTTCTGGGGGTCATGCATTGGAGGGGACTTATATTGGCCTTAAAACCCTGGCTTAGGGCGCTGTGGTTTGAGACAAGCTCCACTCTACATCCACTTCCAGACAGCACCATAGCTCCTTCTACCTATACCTTCTCAAGTGCTTCTGGGGCTGTGGTTTTGAAGTAGGGCCCTTTCCTGTTTCCCACTAATTCCTTGGAGGCACACAATCTCAGGGAGGATTTCCTGTGTGGGCTATCACCCTATTGTTAGAGATTGAACTTTATTCCCTCAAAATACACATTAAAGTTCTAAACCCCAGGACCTGGGAATGTGACCTTACTTAGAAATAGGATTGTTGCAGATATAATTATAAAGATGAGGTCATGCTAGAGTGGGGTGAGCCCCTAATTCAATATTACTGGTATCCTTATGTAAAGTGGGCATTTGGAGACAGACATGCCTATGGGAAAATGCAATCTGAACATGAGGGCAGAGATTGAGGAGATGCTTCTACTAACCAAGGCCAGCTTCATGAGTGTGCAGTTTGCACAGGACCCCATGTTCAAAATGGCCCCACACTTAATTTAATGCTCTCTTATTGATGTCCTAAAATTCTTAAAAATATTTTAAGAAAGAATCCCTTCTTTTCATTTAGCACTGAACTCCATAAGTTATGCAGCTAGTCTTAACTAGACCCTACTCTCAGAATCTCTACTTCAGTAGGTTTGGGGGGAGGTGGAAGAACCAAGATTTTGTATTTCTAAGAAGCTCTAGGTGATACTAATAATGCTGGTTTTTGAAACACACTTTGAGAACCACTGTATTAGAATAATAGAAAAGATTACACATACTAAATAGCTCCCAGGTGCATTTAAGTCTGTGTTTACAAACCATTAATACATTGATGATCAATCAGAAATGAAGATATAGAGGCTCCCCAATGATCATGCAAGTCAATGAGAAACCCCAATATGTGATTCAAAGTCAGTGGGACCCTGGAAACTCATGACCTCTCCAGTATGTGGCTTAGCACTGGTCTTGATACACTCCGGTTGGGTTCCCATATCTTGTCAGTTCCTTTGCAACTGGCAACAGTGCCAAGCTGCTTAACATGTCTCACTCTAACTTTCTTCATTTGTGAAATGGGATAATGAGATCTGCCTCCCAGAGTTTTGGGTGATGGTAGAAGGCTTAAGGCTTTGAGGCCCTAAATCATGATTCTCAGGGACATATGCCCCTGAGGGGACTTTAGCTCTCTTGTCATCTATTAGACAGTGAGTTCCCCCTGGGAACATGACTCCCCAATCTGACCTTCTGAGATCCTCTGGCCTGGTGTTGATCAGAGACTTCTGAGGATGGAGCTAGGACCCTAGTGGGAAAATGGGGACCAAACTACTTTCTCCAATACCATGGCTCTTGTGCAATTAGAATCTGCTTGAAAGCCTATGGGGTCTCCAATGAGTGATAATCTAGAAAAGGACTCCCTTCTTCTTGCACTGCTACCTCAAATGGTGCTATGAGTCTTTCCTCACATTGCTCAAAAGGGGTATCCTGGCAGAAAGAGAAAAGAGCAGAACACAGATGTGAGAAGATCTGTTCCCCTCCAGACTCAAGTCTGGTGAGATTGAAGCATGTGCATCCCTCCTCAGCTCTGGCTGTTTTCCCTATGAGGTAGCAGGCACTGGTTAAGATGACATGGGCAGCCATGTGAGCTGGATTGCCTCCCAGCCCTTGTCAAAGGCTGGACAATTAGTGTTAATCCAAGTAGATGTGAAGTGAGGCCTCCTGGATCAATATTAACATTTTTTGTGTTATTCAAACAAGATTTGCGAGGGCCAGTGAAGAAATTCACTTTGCCATGCCAGCCACCATGCCAGTAGGCTAATTGGGCATTGCCTGCACCTGCTATTGAATCAGGTTTCTTTGGTCCATAAATCAGGGCCATTGGTCTTAGCCACCAGAAAGAGTGAGATGCTAGCAACCAGGAGCCTCAAGCTCTACCACCATCTGACATTGACCCAATTGTGTGACCCTGTTCCTCTCTGAGACTCAGTGTCCTATCTGTCAGGGGCTCAGAGCATAGATGTTTAAGACTCCCTTGGTTTCAAGGGATATGATGGGGCAGAAAGAGGCTGCTCAGCCATAGTAGTGGCCACCTCACAATTCCTTAGCTCACTGTTCCAGGAGGTATTTTGGCAAAAGCTTGGGGTCAACACCTAGGTCTGGGTGCTGGATAGGGCATCACTGCTGGGGCCAAAGTCTACTGGAGGACCCTGGTGCCCAGCCCTGACCTCTGGGTGGGGGTGGGGGGTCGGTGATAGAAAGCAAGCCCAATCTGATCCAGAACAGCCCCTTCTTTCCCCTGCATTGGAATGACTGCTTGTGAATCTAGTGCTGGTACTTCCTTCCCTTCAGTGACAGTTGGAGAGCAGAGGGCACAGAGCCCAGCAGGCCTGGGACCAGTTTTTGTGCTACCACATCTCCACTTGGGTACACATGGGCAAGCTATTCCCCCATGAGAACCATCTGTAAAATGGGCATTATAGTAGGAGATTCCCACACACACAGGGCCTGGTCTGTGCATCAAATGAGGCAGTCTGCAAGAATCCTGAAGCACAGTGCCTACCTAACACATGGTGAGGGCAAAAGAACCAACTCCTTTCTGTATCTATTTGCTTTGGCTGCGGTAATTACCACCAACTTGGTGGCTTAAAACAACATGCCTTTGTGCTCTTACTCTTCTGGAGGTCAGAAGTCTGAATTGGGTGCCACAGGGCTAAAACCAGGACAACAGCAGGCAGGTGAGTGGCTCTGCTACTTCTCTTTTGTTACCCTTTCTTCCAGGAATGGAGGATTAGGAGTGCTAAGAGATGGAAGAGGCTCCCTGGCAGCCTGCCCTGGGCCCCTTTTCCAAGGGGCAAGGCCTTCTCAAGGGCAGTCCCCAAGTGCCTTTGGGCAATTACCAGACCTATTCTTCAGAGTTAGTAGAGAGTACCCTGGCAGACCCTGTCCCAACCTCCAGCCCCTCTAATGGGCTCTGTGGCCCCAGAACATCTTCATTACTCCCCTGAACTGCTCACAACCATTTTGTCATGCCCTCCATAGACACAGGTGGCAGGTGGCAGTGGCTCAGCATTTCCAAGGAGCCAAGCAAGAGCTGCTACCTACAGGTCACACACACACTCTCACACATGCACACACATAATCATATATATGCACACATACACACTCATATATACTGACACACACATACACACAGAGGCTTCATGCCTCTCCTACGGCTGGACTCTAGGCTGCCTTTTCTCCCCTCACCTCAGAATTGCAGTAGCTGCCTCCTCTCTCCCCACCTTGTGCACCCTTTCTGGCACTCCAGGGCTGGTGGCAGTGGATGGTGATAGGGAAGTGCAAACTGAGATAAAAGAATGAATTTCCATCCATCCCATTGGGCCACTGAGAGTCTCAACCTGTGGAATGAATGGGTTTATTCCAGACTTGGCTTCCGTTTATAGAGTGGGACCTTTTTAATTATATGCCCCAAAGTAGAGCATTCTGGGGTACTGTGGAAAAGGGCAGTCAATGTGCATATGTTGTGTGCACACACATGCATTTTTGTGTTGGCATGTCCTTAAGCATACTTCTGGATTTGGGCACATGTGTCTGTGGGTGGAGACATGAATGCTTCTCTAGGTGTACAGGTGTACATATGTGCATGTGTGTCTGTAGGTCATATGCAAGTGTGTGTGTGATCATATGCATACCTGTTCATACGTGTAAATGTGTCTGTATGGGTGCCTGTATTAGTCAGCTGGGGATGCTATAACAAAATACCACAGACTGAGGACTTAAACAACAGACACTTATTTCTCTCAGTTCTGGAGGTCGTAAGTCCAAGATCAAGGTGCCTGCAGATTTGGTTGCTGGATCTCACTGATGCCTTCCCACAGTATCCTTACATGGTGAAGAGAGAGCACTCTGATCTCTCTTGCTCTGCTTATAAGGACACTAATTCCATCATGAGAACCCCACTGTCACCACCTCATCTAAGCTTAATCACCTCCCAAAAGCCCCATCTCCTAATGCTATCACCTTGGGGTTAAAGGCATCAACATATGAATTTGGTGAGGGGACACAAAAATTTGATGCATAACAGTGCCCATGTGTGCATGCGTGCCTGTGTGTGCCTGCATGTGTGCACATGTGTCTATATGTGTGCCTGTTTTAGTGTGTGCCCATGTGTGCACGTGTGTGTGTGTGTGCCAAAGGGTTGGCAGCAGTTCTGCCAGGCTGTTGCCACTGCTGCCCCCTCCAGATTTCCTTATTGAGATTGCCTCCTGCCTTCTCCAAATAGGTATGTGGAGCTCTGCAAACCCAATCACAACCCTACAATCATCCCCCTTGTGTGATCTTGAGATGGCAAACACAGACAAGGCCAAAGACATCCCAGAGCCCACTGAGGGTTTTTATGCTCTTTCAGTTTCCATGCTCATCATTCTGTCTGCTTCTCCTTCTACTAAATGCCTATTTTTCCTTTAAAGCCCAGTTTCATGCCCCCTCCCCAGGAAGCCTTGCTTGTCTGGCAGCTTATACCCCAGAAGGCTGAGTCACTCCCTTGCCTGAGTTCCCACAGTGCTTTGCATGCACCATTCTTACAGCACTTGCCAAGTGGTAATTTAGACATTTCTGTCTCCACAGCTACCAAGGCAGGATCTGGCACCGGTTCACTTTGTCATGCTCAGTATCTGTTTGTTGAGTGACTGACAAAGTGCCTACTATTGTTCCATGAAGACCCAGGGGCCATGCCAAGGGGGACACAGTTCTCTGGCCACTGGTTACAAACCCCTGATAAGGCTGAGCCATAAGAGTCAGGGCTGGTCAGGAAACATTGTGCTGTGGCTTCTCTGTTCATCAAAGCCATCTTACTCCACTGGCAGCACAGGACATGGAGAGAATCAGTGCTAGGTTGAGGGTGGGCACCCTCTGTGCCCTCCCACTATGACCAGGAGGCATGCAGCTCCATAACCATTGGAGTGATAACAAGCCCAAAGATGAATGCCCCTCTCTGGATTGATAGGGACACGAAGTCCCAGAGGGACAGAAACTGACCAGAGTCTCTCAGCAGGGCAGTGACAGAGCTGGGCCTTAAAATCAGGGTTAAACCCTGCCCCGTGTGACAAGAAAGGCCATGCCACAAGCCCTGTTCTGCTGCCAGAAATCCAAGGTTCCAGTCACTTACTTTCCTGCCTGACACATGGACATCAAATAATCAGGGCAGCCAGGTCTGAGGTTCTGGAAGTGCTGAGGTAGCTCAGGACACTACAGCTGCCAAGGAGACGAGGCTAAGGAATTCTGCTGGCCACAACCCCTGACTCCTCTGAATGGGATCTTGAAGAATGAGCCATGTACCATACTGCCTGTGTTGGACAATTATATCCCTACCCATTATCAGCTGCATCCCTGGAAATACAGTGAGCCTTGAAACTGTCAATTTCAGCAGACACAGGGACTTCCAAATCCCCACTGCAGGACAGGAGAAGAACCCCAAATGGTCCCATCTGAACTGGCAGCACACAGAGCCCAGCCAAGCCATAACTGACCAGAAATGGCAAAGTGGGGGCTGGATATAGGGAGATTTGATTACTTTGTGCTTTGTGATATCTGGCTCTGAGCCCACACATTTCTTGAATACAGAATAGGGAGTTGAGCAAGACTGTAGAAATAAATTTTATTAGTATACAATCACTGCAGTCACAGACAGGGCCTTCTTTCACCAGGCTGGTCAATTAGCAGAAGAATGCCAGACAGGTTTTCGTTTTTAAATGGTTTAATTAAAGTTTGGGTACAATGAACATGCAAGCTACTAATCTGTCTTTGAAGACTTGTATTATCTGGAAATTGATTGTAACTTATGCTCATTTCTCGAAGTGTAATTCCTTGGAAGATGTTGAAATCACCCCTCCCCATCCTCCTCACCCATCCTGTCCTGCCCCTCCCACCATAATTTAGTCAGCAATGCCCAAGTCTCACATGGGGTTCAGTGGTTCTGGGGTTCCTTTGGAATCTGATATGTACTTGGGCTTCTTCCTTCACTCAGAGAGCTGGAGGCCACCGAGACAGTTTTCCTCACCCTTCAACAACACAGTGTACCAAGTGCTCCTCAAACCAGTCCCTGCTGCCTGGGGCACAAGGCTTTGGGTTGTGAGCTAGGATGACAAGGGATAGTCCATTGCCTGAAATAAGTCTCCCTCACCTCAGGCCCTTGGGTTCAGGACAGATCTGACCTAGTTGGCTGGGTGGCTCCATTAGTCAGACTATCATTCAAGAAGTGACAATTGGATGTCTTCTTTGTACCTGTCATAGTGCCAAGCGTTGAGTTGTGTAGGGGTCCAGACATGGTCTCAGCTCCCAGGGATCGTAGAGCACAGCCAGGAGCAATGATTTCAAGCTCCGGGGTCATTCAATCCTGGGTTGGAGTACTGGCTTCTGGTGCCACCACTGCTGGGCCATGTGTGGCCTTGGGTCACTGTTTCCTCATCTGTACAATAAGGTCAGCAAGAAATGGCCCCTCAGGCTGCTGTGAGGATTCCAGGGGAAATGGCACGTGAGAACCTCAGCCTAAGCTGGAGTGAGATCAATAAGCTTCAGTCTGTGCTATTCCATTTGCATCTGTGGCTTCCAGTTATCATCCTCATCGGAACTCTGGTTGTCCCATGAGGACTATCAGGACCAGCATTGTTCATAATGGGAAGGGCGGCTCTGCAGAATAAGGGAGCATACTGTCCCTGGAGCTGTGATGGGACTGGAGAGGTAGGAACAGGGGCTCAAGGCTGGCATGGCCTCCTGTTCTGAAATACCTGGAGCCCTGAACTGGTTAGTCTCAGGGAGCCTGTGGGAGGGACAGGCAGGGCCCTTCAGGTTAGCCAGACCCCAGGCTTAAGTTGCTGACAGATGAAGAGATTAGATCCACAGGAGGCAGGGCTATGTTCAAGGTCACATACAAGTCCAGGAAGCCCTGAGTCCCTGTGTCCTCAGCCAGGACTCTCAGCAGGGCCTTTCCAGCTGCCCATGGGTTCTGGAGGACCCAGCAGCCACATCCAAGATCACTTAGGAGTAATAGGTCTAATTCTGGAGCTGCCATGAGATTTTCTCCTTAGGGACTCTGGTCATCTGCTGAAGGTGGCAGCTGCTGAGCACTTGGTCCCCAACAATACAGGACACATCACAGAAGCAGCTACTGTGGCCCTGAGTTGGCCCTGGTGCTGGCTGATGGGGCATTTATAATATGGAGGGAAGCCCTGGGCGACCTCCTCCCTTCTTCCCTCCCTTGCTCCCTCTCTCCTTCCTTCCCAGGCTGTCAAAGGGCTTGCTCCCCCCAAGTTGGAGGGCACTGCCACTTGCAGGCCAGTAGTTTTCTCAGCCTACCCTGGTGCTGGGCATCTCTGCAAAAAGGAGCAAGCTACACTGGTCACTGGCCCACAGGCAGGTTCCCACCTGGTGGAAGGCGTGCACAAAGCAGTGACTCGAGTAGCAGAATCCCACCCTGCCACAGCAGAGTGTGGGCTCAGCTTGTGCCCCCAATATAGCAAAAATGCACTGCAGAGATGCAGATTGCCATCCAGGCCTCTCCTCCCCACTGAGCTTGCACCTGGCCATCCCTGGAGGGTCAGTGGGAAGCAGGAGCCACGGGGCAGAGGACAGGCCTGAAAGTGTGAGACAACCACGGGACGAGCCAGAGGATGAAGTCACTAGGGCTGGAAGAGGCCAGCCTGGCAGGGGGCAGGCAGCCAGAGCCCCCCAAAGGACCCTGGCCTCAGGCAGGGGAGGGACCTGAAGCCCCAGGCACAGGGCTCCAGTGATCCAGAGGGTTTGGTTGAACCAGAAACCTGGTGATCATAATGACAAAGGAGAGTTTGAGGGTAGGTGAGGGGGTCATCACTCCTTGGGATCCCAATACAGGCTCACCAGCTCTCCTCCCCTCAACACTGGAGTTGGGGTTGGTGATACAGCTTCATAGTTTCTGCCCCTACTTTCCTACACCCCCAAATAAAGAGGGGGGAGCCAAGAGTCTAAAGAATTCCTCAGATTCTTCCCCTGCCAAATTTAGCCCTGGAATGGGCCAGACACCTCATGATGGAGCTGCTGAGATTTTCTGGGTAATGACTGTGGGCTGTCATTTCTGGGAGGGCTGGCCTCCTGATCTGAAAGCATCAGATTTATCACAGCAAAGGTGGGCCTGAGTGCCAGGGGTCTAGGGACCTGTGTCAGTGTCAGGGGCCTGCCCTGAGGAGGGAAGGAGGCTGATGGTTCTGATCACAGGGCTAGGAGCAGGTTCTTGCTCCTAGTGCACAGGGGATAGCAGGGTGAGCTGCCAGGAGAATGGAATCTGTGTGGCAGCAAAGGGAACTAGTGCTTCAGTGTGAGGGGGGCTGTCACAGTTCCAGATTCTTCTGTGAAATTCCATATTCTCAGCTGGTGTGAGCCAAGCCCCCACTCTGCAGGAAGGCACAGGCACCTCAATGTGGGGCAGAGAGGCACAAGAGAATGGTTGGGGTGCCAGGTAGCCTCAGGCATGTCTCTTCCACTCTGTGCCTCAGGATTTTCCCTTGTCAGGTGGGCCTATGAATTAGACTTCCCACACAGGGTAGTCATAGAAATGGCCTTGGAAAATTGTGCAAGTGCTGAGCACAGAGCTGGGCCGCCAAGGAAGTGAGGAGATTTGAATGCCATCCTAAAATATCTAAGGTGAATGTCAGCAAGGGTGAGCAAGAGAAGAAGGCGTCCACTCTAGAAGACCCTGCAAGCAGTCCCTCTGTATGAAGCAACCTAAGCCAGAACAGGAAAACCACCCTGCTACCCAGCCAGCCTTGCCCTTTTTTCCTTTCTGACACTCTTTGATGCCCTTCAGACTCCCTTATGCTGAGGATAGTTAACACCAGGTCCTCTTCCCTTCAAAACTCTCTGAAGCAATATGGCCTGGGGCAAGTAAAATAGATCCTAGAGTCCAATGAAGTGGGGTCTGCTCCCAGCTCCATCACTTACTAGCCAAGTGACATTGGGCAAGTCACATTCCTACTCATTCTAAGCCTTAGTTTTCTTACCTGTAAAATGCAGGCTTATTGCACACAGGAGGAGCCCAAAGTTGGTTGGTTCCCTCCGTATTCTAAACACAGCCATATCCTTGCCATGGCAGGCCACTGTCTCATCTCCCAGCCCCAGTCCAATGGGCCCACCTTCAGGTCTCCCTAAACCTTTCCCACTTCCAGGTGTCAGGAGCCAAGGGCTGAGCCTGGCCATGCCATTAAAGATAGAATACCAAGAAAGATCAATAACCTATCCTGGTTGCCATGGCCTGGCTTTCTTTCCACCTTGCCAAGGGTCTCAGTTTTGTCATCTGGTTTGGCAAAAGGAAGTTAGTGTGAGACCTTGTCATTGGCCAAGGTCATTGGGTGAATGACCATCTAATTGGCAGCAGCTGGAGGTAGGTGGACAAAATAAGGGGAAGCCAGTGAGTAGAGATAGAGAAAGCCCAGAGCTGAGAAGTAGGACACCTGGGGTCAAATGCCTCCACCCTACCTTGTTCTAACAACGCAGCCTTGAGCATGGCATTCCCTGCCCCCTTTAGGAGCTGCAGTAGACTAATATACTTTGAAACGTGCCCCTCTTGGAATTATTTGTTTCTTCTCTATCTTCCTTGTAAGATGGCAAGCACCAAGAGGGGAGTGATAAGGTGGATCTTGTTCACTACTTCATCTCCCATGCTGGCAGGCAATCAGCACTTGGTAAATATGTAGTAGGTGTAAGGATAAATAGATTAATGGAACAGACAGGAATATGTTTGGTAATCTGTAAGGAACTGTGCATATCCCAGGGAGTCCTCTTATGGAAGCCCAGTGGTCCAAAGGCAGGAACAAAAATTGTCTTCTAGACTCTTCTTCTGAGATAGTCCAGCCAAGAGTAGTTCCCAGAATGTGTTGGCTGGGCTAGCTGTTCCTTCTTAACTTGGTGTTAGCCAGGGCTGACTTCCAGGGTGTCACCTGCATTCCCTACAAGTTGAGGTCCAAGGATGAGCCACCTTGAGGCCCAGAAAGAAAGAGAAACTGAAGCCTGCAGCACACCCATGTGTAGTCGTCTGCTTTGAGGACAAGCTGCTACTATGGATCTGGGGCCCCAAGGTCAACACACATTTGTACTTTGCCTTGGAATCCTGACATTTTTCTTTTGTAATAATGAGGCAGTGTGTGTGTGTGTGTTAAATGTGAGGGGGAGGTAGGAGAGGAATGTTGCTGTTCAGACCCTCCCCAAATGAGCTAAGAGAGCATGCCTGCTGTCCGTGTTCAGCTGTTTGAGCTGACCTGTGCCTGGGGTCAGATGACAGCAATAAAGGGAGGGAGAAAAGGAGAGAAGGAGAGAACAAAGTATAAGGGAGAAAGGAAGAAAGGAGGGAGAGAGAAAAGGATAAAGGGAGGAATCTTAGAGGCTGCATCTCTTAAGGTTCCCAATTCCTACAAGTCGTATTTGTCTCAACACTGCCATCCCTTGCTCCTAGCATGGCTTGCCCTATTAGAGGTTTTGGGTTTGGGATTGTTTTATGTGAGAATGTATATAAATAATACCTAGCCATGAACTATCTATAGCCAGCTCCTGACATCCACCTTCAGAAAAAGAGTCCTCAATAGCACCTTCTGGAATGCCTCTATCAGTTCCTGGGAAAGAACAGGAAGTGGCTTCAAACTCTGCTGTTGAAGACCAGTTTTAAGTTGGAGAGCCACTAAGAATCATTCTAATCTTCCCCTCTTATCATACAGGTAGTATCACTAAAGCCAGAGAGAGGGCAGGCCTCTTTTGAGGTCCATGTCAGGCCCAAATCAAGGAACCAAGCCCCAGCCTCATCTGAGCTCAGGTCTTCATCAGGGTACTGCAGTGGAATAACCAGTATGGTTATTCATTGGTCAATAGCCCAATGGCCAGCATGAAAAACACTTCTGGACATTTCATTGAAGCATACCCATTTGGGAAATTTAGAGCTTATGGTCCTGGCTTGAGGTCCTAGTGGGACATGCATTGGGACAAGAGCCTAGTGTTTCAGACTTTGGAATGGCTCCTGAGAAGTGCTTGGAAGCACAGGGACAATGAAGCTCCATAGTCAACCAAGCAGCAAGTCTGTGTCCCTTTTACCCCCTGGACCTGAGCACACATGCCCAGGAAACAGAACCTGGAGACACTTTCCAATAAACACACAGGCAAGTAAAGCCCTGCATGCCTGGCACAGACAGGTGCCAAACTTATGCAGCCTTTGTAGGAGCATGTCTTGTCAGTGGAAAATCTAGGGGGTGGGTTACAGTCCCCCTCAGCCTGAGACTGTGGCTGGCCTTGAGCCTCAACCACCAAAGCCTGACCTGAGAACCAGGGGGCTGCTTGCCATGAGATGTGTGACTTTTGGTCAGCAGGCTGCTCTAAGCTACCTGTGTTAAGGTCCTGCTTTTGTTATTAGCTAGCCACCTGCCCTAATAAGTGGAAAGGCCTTGAGAGCAAAACTGTGGTTTCCCTGAGGAAGAAGAAATTCTGCCTCAAGACTGCAGCATCAATTCCTGTCATGTCCTGGAAATATTACAATTGCCAGTCCCCACAATCCCATGAGCCAGTTCCTCAATATAGTCCTTATTTATTTATATCTTACTGCCTCAGTTTCTCTGGAGAACCCTGCCTGATACAATGAGTAACTGTAAAGTACTTGGGGTGGCATCTGGGACACAAGTCAGCACTACACATGGGATCCTAGAATAAACATCTTACAGCTTGGGCTAAGGGAGTGACAGTGCATGGAGTGCCTGAGTACTCACGTTTGCCCCCACCCTCCATTCATCACCAAGGAAGCTCATATGCTCAGCAGAGTTCTCTAATTAAGAAGGGGGTGAATGAAACTTCCCAAATCTCAGGAAATGGCTTCTGATGCAAACCTGGTCAACAGAAAACTGTTCTGCTGGATCCTCTGCAAAGGAATGTCATAATACTTTAAATACAATTGGGAAACACTTTATCTCCCTCCTGAAAAATTCAAAGCCTTCATGATCTAATGAAGACTCTGATTAGTCCTCCTAGAAAAAGAATCATTTTATGTTGTTAAACCCAGAATTTCCTAAACTTTTTTTTTTTAATCTCAGCATCATCTTTTCTTAGTACAGCTATTCTATTCACACCTGGTAAAACTCATGCTCTGCAGAACACATTTCTGGAAATATCGGACTTAGTGGCCTTTAAATGGTCTTCTAGCTCCAACAGGTTAGGATTTATTTATTTATTTATTTATTTATTTATTTATTTATTTACTCAAGACTCATAAACCTGGTCAGCTACCTGTTAATTGTTATTCACTCATTGGGATGTTATGACTCACAGATGGGATTCTGGCTGAGTGCAAATAAATATCTGTGGCCACAATACCCTTGGCAGTGGCCCAAGGACTTGAGAGTAGTAACCCTTTGACTATCTAGATTTGACACTCTGACCACAGATGAGTTGTGCAGTGGGGTGCAGGCCCCCTGCAGATTTTGCCCACCAAGAAAGTTTGTAGCAGTGGTTCTGACTGTTGGGGGATTAGAGATATTTTTGAGGAAAAGTTATGGAACTTCTTCCCAGAAAAACACACAGAAGCCCATACACATGCACACATATGTGTACACAATATCTGTATCCAAATCAAGGGTCTGTGAATGAGTTGAAGCTCTCTCTGGACTTGCTAAGGGTGTTTAGAGTTGGCTTAATCCATAGAATGGCCTGGGTGGGGCTCACTTCTGACAATCTTTGCACACATCCCCAAGGATATCTGGAAGTCTGGATACTTCTTATTTGCCTAGGTGTGAGGTGCAGGGGCCAGGAGACTCAACCCTTGCTTTCAGAGCTGGCCTTCTAATAAGGGCTCTGAAAAAGGCATTTGTCATCTCCTGGCAGTGGCTAAATTCGGAAAGTAAGAGGAATTATAGGAGTGCATTGGACAAGAGGGTCAGTCTGGGGTTTCTAGTGAGAGGTTTGAGAATGGTTGGTATTAATCACAAAGATAGCTTCTTAGGGGTGGAGCTCTGATCTGCGATTTAAAGAATGTGGGTTGTGGCTTGGGGGGGATCTAAGACCAGTTGTTGCTTGCACAGGGACAAGTCATGCAAAGGTTCCATGGTGGGAAAAGGGGGTGCATTTGAGACGGTGGGGGTGACAGTAAGAAAGAGAACCAAGCATGGGTCAAGTGGAAGGTAAGTGTGAACTCTCAGCAACTTAGGCTACAAATGGCAAACCCACCCTACATTCAGCAAACATCCCAGGGTCTTCCTCTATGCAAAGTCCCCTCCAGACTGACAGGCAGGTAGGGCATGCACACTCCCTCCTCAACTCAATCCCTCTGGAATTCCCTTAAACAGCTGTCCAAAGCCTTCACCACCAGCCTCTTCCAGTCCATGATCCCCCTGCCTCTGCCAGCAGTATGCTCAGCTCAGGCTTTGCAGAGAAGACCAAGGTCATCCAACTTGATGCTTCCATCATCCTCATCACTTCAAAATCACTGCAAGTCTCCCTTCCCTCTCTCCCTTCTCTCTATTCAATCTCAGAGGGAAAAAGGGGGCTGCTTCTTCCCCTGTGCATGGTGATCCATCCCCTGGGTCCTGGATCCCATCTTGTCCTATCTCCTCTAGGACCTCACTTCTTCTAGAAAGAGTGTTCTGCTGTGATTACCTCCACATCACCCCATCCCCACAACTACCTCTGCTTCAAAGGCTGAAACATCCCCTCCTCCCATCACCCTGTAAAAACACTCCCCCTACAAAAACACTGGCCCACACCTCTTTCTCCTGACAAACCTTCTGCTCATCCTTCATATATCAGCTGAACCTTCACAATTTAGGGAAGCTCTCTTAAGCCCCTCCCCGACAGATAGCACAAGACTTCCACCATCTCCTATACACCTGCTGCACTGTGCGCAGCCTCTGTATGGGGCACATTGCACTACATACATAAATGCTCTGTTTGTCTCCCCAACCTGTCTGGAAACTCAGTGAGGGCAGGTGTGTGCCTATTCCCTTAGCCTACATTTCCCCAAGTCAAATCAGAGGCAAAGGCTTATGTGTGAATATTTTGGGGGAGAGAATAACCCCAGGCAGCAGGAGTGAGGGGCAGGGGAGCAATGCAAGAAAGGAAGGAAAGTCAATACATGGATATGTTTATCAAGCTGGCTGCTATGAAAGGTAACTAGCTGCTTGAATTTATGGGACCATCTAATAAGTCATATGAAATGTAGGGTGGAAAAAAAAAGAGAAGTAGTTATTTCATGAGGAGTTAACTCCCCCAAGCACCAGGTGCACATGTGTGGGTGCTGACTGAAAGCTGTTTTATAAAAGGCGAAGAACTCTCTGGCACAGAAGGCACAATCTTACTCCCAAACCTTAGGAGTTTGTACTGTGACTCTGCTATAAGACCTTGTCAAAGACTCCACACAGCATCCTTGTCTACCACAGATACCTCTAGCACCACTGGACCTGATAAGTCATTAGGTTTAAGACATAGAGTAGCTTATACTGGGACCACAGCATAGCCCTTTCTTGCTCTAAATCCCACTCAAAACTAACAACTTCTCAACAAGCCAATAAATATCTTGGAGCAAAACTTCCAACTGCATTCTATGCTGCCTCCAAAATCCAAAAAGACCCACTAAGTGCTGTGTTTCTTTCTTTGTGGTAGGTGATTCAAGGTAAATTAATTTGGCTTTTTTTTTTTTAAGGAGATGTCACAGCATGATTTAGATAATTAGATTCCTACAAATCTCATTGACATGGCAGGCCCATGTATCTTGGAGTCTGTCTGTCATTTTCTTATTTGCATGTGTTTTACAAGAACATCTGAGATACTTGTCACTTGATGTTCATCAGGTCCAATTAACATCAATATGATGGACCAGTGTGATGGTCTATAAAAAATCAAGCAGATTAAGCCCCTACAGACTACATTGTGACAACAGAGAACAGAGATTTTACTTAGCCCTGGGGTAAAATAGTGAATATGTACTGCTGACCTTCTCATGTAAAGGCAAATTACTTTTAATCCCACTTACTGATAAAAATTAAAATAATGCATTCTCCAGACCAATAGCCACACATCAAATGCCAAATGATGTTCTGGTATGCTTTAGTAAAGATAGCACATCCAACAGTGCAGCCACAGCTGTAGTAACCACCTAGTTAAGTTTACAGTAAGCAGTTCACCATCATCTGCCATAATCCATCCAGTTTTTGCTGGAACCATAAATTGAACAAGGATATGATTGAGACCAACACCCTTGCATCCTTTAAGTCTGATAATGGAACTAATTTTTGCAATTTCTCCTAGTCTTGTTCCTGATTTACTAACTTGGCTGTAGGGACAGACAGTTTCAGTGCTTTCTACTTAATTCTTCCTATCAAAATATTCTTACTTCACAAGTCCAGATACCAATATGAGGATTCTTCTACTTGCTAAAAATATCTACCTCACTCATATACTTGGAAGCCAGGGAAATGACTAAGGGGTAGGTCCATAGACCCATTAGACCATTGGGCCAGAAATATTTATTAAATATTTCAAGAAGTCTCAACCCTAACCATGATGGCACTTTGGGTTTCCTGATAAGCTCAGGCCCTGTATCCAACAGTTCTTGAAAAGTATAAGTAGTTTGCTCACAAATGTCCTCAGGTCCCTTTATGATAAGATTGGGAGAATATTTGTCACATATTATTGGGGTGGCACAGTATCGTTTTTCCATGAGGAGACTAGTCTTTTTAATCTGGGCTCTGGTTTTGGGAAGGGATGTGGATCTGGAAACTGGGTAAGAAATTGAGTTTTGCATTGTGGTGGCTGATATCTGCCTTCTGCTCATTTTGTTTTTAAAAAATTATACTAATTAAGTGGCACCCTAGTTATCTCTCCATTTATCTGTCCTGGAACACAATGGTCTGTTGGCCACCATGCAGATCCCTGTAGGTATAGCACCTCAGTTGCAACTCTGACTTTGCTTCCCATTAAGATAATGGCTAAATATTGCCACCTGGCCTCTCCCACTCTAGAATCACATAATCTTTACTGATATCATGGAACCCAGTTTCATAGTGGTATCTCATACTATAAACTCAATCTAGAGAGGACAGCTATCTACTAAGCTTCTCAAATATGCTAGTGCCTCTCACCTATTGACTTGGTGAAGGAAATGTTCTTTGGCCCACTCAAGGAACACAGTCAAATGGTAGGTTCTTTGGTATGACATAATAAATCTATTCTAAAACTCTTTGAACATTGTAATTCTTTCTTTGATACTATACCAAGAAAGTTATAGCAGCCCCAAATCATTTATTATAGATTTTTGTCATGTCCAAGTATCAAGGAGTCATCTCAGCAGAGCATTAGGACTCATTCCTAATGTTTTTGAACACTGAATCCCTAGGCACAAGTAAGTGCCACTATGTCAATAAATTCTCCCCTGTCTACTCCCTGGGTCCAACACCTTCAACATTTAACTCCCATAAGTGTTCTCACAATTCTTCCTTGCACATATTAATCCATTTCTGTAATTCCTTTAGCATGCAAGCTGTTTTAAGAACAAGTACTGTACTTCCAAAGTTGGGCTGTACTGATATATGACCCTGGTTATCAGCCTGAAGGCAATGAGAGATGGCAGAGGTGGGTCTTAAGGAAGAAGAGCATCATCTTGCAATTCACCTGTATCAGGTGAGTTCATTGCAGAGTTTCCACACAGGGCCAATCTGTTCTCCTCTGACAAAAGGAAAGAGGCTGTCAGCATGGAGGGTCCTGGAGAATATGGCTCCAAGATTCTCAGGCTTATCCACCAAAATATTTCCAACCTAGGTCTCAAGTTCCCAGTTTTCCCATCTAGACCTTGATATAGGAAACTACTGAGTCTGTATTCAATCTTTTCTGTAACACTCTATTCTTACAATTTGTGTCTTATTTCCATCAAGGTCTGTCCTACTGCTGCAGGAGATGAGGATCCTTTTAAAAGTTTCCATGGAGGCTCTCTAGCTTTCACAGGGTGTTTTAAATTGATGGTTGTTTGACCCAAGCTTGTCATTTTTTATTCAAGTTTCTCAAAGTAACAAAAGCCAGACAACCTCCAAATCATTATGATTACCATTGTCCCCATGCTATTTGAATGCTACAACTACCACATAACCACATGTTTCACAGGTGACAGTCTAGATAACTGTGAAGCTACTACATGTCAGGGGTTATCACCTGCCCTTTTCCCACTAGAAATGGGGTCTGTATTACCATGTAACTAGTAGGAGATCCAGCTCCAGAATCTCATCCTCAGTATTTCTAAGGCTCTTTGTAGGACAAAATCTCTGGTTCCCCAGAAAGCAGAGCACAAAACAGAGGCTTATAGGTAATATCTCTTTTTTTTCTAATATTCACTCTAGGATATGTTTTTATTGATTTCAGAAAGAGAGAAAAAGGAAGATAGAGAGAGAAGATAGAAACATCAATGTGAGAGAGAAACATCAATCAGTTGCCTCCCATACATGCCTTGACCAGGGATTGAACCCACAACCTAACTATGTGCCCTGACCAGGAATCAAATCCGCAACCTTTTTGGTGTACAGTACAATGCTCCAATCAACTGAGCCACACGGCCAAGGCTATCTATCCTATCTAATAAAATAGTAATATGCAAATTAACCATCACTCCACTACACCCACCAGCCACGCCCACCAGCCATGTCCACCAGCCAATCAGGAGCGAATATGCAAATAAACCCAACCAAGATGGCTATGGCCACAGAGAGCAGGAGGGAGGCTTGGGTTTCCCTGGCAATGGAGGAAGCCACGCTTTCCGCCTGCACTTGCTGGCCTAGGCCTCCACACAAGGCTACAAAGTTTCAATGACAGAAGATACATAAAACCAAACAGAAATGGCGGCAGCAACGGAGCTGGAAATAGCAGGAGGCTAGGGTTGCCCGCGGCGATGGAGGAAGCCAAGCTTTCCACACACCCTGGCCAGCCCAGGCCTCCACTTAAGGCTACAAAGTTTCAATTATAGAAGATACATAAATCCCAATAGAAATGGCTGCCACCACAGAGCAAGCAGAAGGCTTGGCTCTGCTCCAGGCTACAAAGTTTCAATTGTAGAAGATAAATAAACCCCAGATACCAGGGCCTCCGCTTGGGTTGCCAGGGGGCGTGGCAGGCCTGCAAACCACCACAGGCCCCTTGCCCAGGCGGCCCCATGCCCCAAGGGAACCCCCACCCTGATCTGGGACACCCTTCAGGGCAAACCAGCTGGCCCCCACCCATGCACCAGGCCTCTATCCTATCTAATAAAAGAGTAATACGCAGGTTGACCATCACTCCAATACACAAGATGGCTGCCCCCATGTGGTCAAAGATCCTGCCCCCAGGTGGACACAACATGGCCACCACAAGATGGCCAGCAGGGGAGGGCAGTTGGGAGGGACCAGGCCTACAAGGTAGGGCAGTTGGGGGCGATCAAGCCTGCAGGGGAGGGCAGTTAGGGGTGACCAAGCCGGCAGAGGAGGGAAGTTGGGGGCGACCAGGCCTGCAGGGAAAGGCAGTTGGGAGGGACCCAGGCCTGCAGGGGAGGGCAGTTAGGGGAAAACAGGCTGGCAGGGGAGCAGTTAGGCATCAATCAGGCTGGCAGGGGAGTGGTTAGGGGGTGATCAGGCTGGCAGGCAGAAGCGGTTAGGGGCAATCAGGAAGGCAGGCAGGCGAGCAGTTGGGAGCCAGCAGTCCTGGATTGTGAGAGGGATGTCCGACTGCCCGACATCCCTCGAGGGGTCCCAGATTGGAGAGGGTGCAGGCTGGGCTGAGGGACACCCCCCCAGAGCACGAATTTTGTGCACTGGGCCTCTAGTATATATATAAAAGCCTAAGCAACCGGCCGACCGGCTGACCCGGTAGCTATGACATGCACTGACCACCAGGGGGCAGATGCTCAATGCAGGAGCTGCTGAGCTGTGGTGACTTGGCAGCTGTGGTTCTCGGGTGACACATCCAGAACCAGATAGGAGGGTGCCCGATTCTGGGGTATGTCACCCGAGAACCACCCTCTCATAATCCAGGACCCCTCAGGGGATGTCGGAGAGCCAGTTTTGGCCTGATCCCTGCAGGCCAGGCCGAGGGACCCCACTGGTGCACATGCACTGGTCCTCTAGCCCAGTGGTCGGCAAACTGTGGCTCACGAGCCACATGCGGCTCTTTGGCCCCTTGAGTGTGGCTCTTCCACAAAATACCACAGCCTGGCGAGTCTATTTTGAAGAAGTGGCGTTAGAAGAAGTTTAAGTTTAAAAAATTTGGCTCTCCAAAGAAATTTCAGTCGTACTATTGATATTTGGCTCTGTTGACTAATGAGTTTGCCGACGACTGGTCTAGCCCATTGGCTCTCCACTTCAGGTCTGGCTCCCAACCCAGCCTCTAGCCCAGGGGTGGGCAAACTTTTTGACTCAAGGGCCACAATGGGTTCTTAAACTGGACCAGAGGGCTGGAACAAAAGCATGGATGGAGTGTTTATGTGAACTAATATAAATTCAAAGTAAAGGAGCGGAGGGGAGAGCAAGAGAACCCTCCGCTCTTTTGGCTTTGCGGGCCAGATAGAACAGCCGAACGGGCCGGATCCGGCCCGCGGGCCATAGTTTGCCCACGGCTGCTCTAGCCCATTGCAGAGGTCATGGGTCTGGCCCTCACAGAAACTTTCGACTCAATTAGCTAAATGTGAGACGTGCAGGACCTACCGGCTGTGTGCGTGCTGGCCCATCCCCTTAATATCAATTTCCAGTGGTGGCAGTGAATTTTTCCTCTACCACTGTCAGCTGAGAAACCAGCCAAGGCTTCCCTCCTTCCGGGGGACAGTAGCGCCAGCAGGCAACCACCAGGGAGGGAAGGAGAGGAAGGAGCAGCTCAGGTGGGAAGAAGGAGGTTCCCACTGCCACAGGGGTAGGGTAGGGTAGGGCCTGGGTGGGAGCCTGATATTGAGCAGGGTCCTGCCCTAGGCCAACTAGATTCCAGGCTAAGTAAATCCTATTTGCTAAATAATTGCATTTTGCAGTTAAATGCCCACAAGTCCTCAGTTACTGCCAAACTTAGGGTAAAGTGAGATGAAAGAAGCAAGACAGATACAAAGAGAAAGTGACATAACATTGGAAGAGAGGAGGGAGCCAGATTCCAGGGGGCGTCACCTGAGAACTGCCCTCTTGCAATCCGGGACCCCTCGGGAGAGGTCAGAGAGCCGGTTTTGGCCTGATCCCCACAGGCCAGGCCAAGGACCCCACTGGTGCATGAATCCGTGCACCTGGCCTCTACTATATAATATCTTTATTGGGAATGTTATACCAGAGAGCAGGAGTCAGAGATGGGGTTGGGCAAAATAAGAAAGGAAGAAGAACCAAAGCAAGTCCATGATATCTAATTATGCATTTTAATGTGTGATTGGCTGCTTGAGTCCATAAAACCCTCGGAGAAACCAAATAAAGTATGTGTCAGAAGTGGGGGAGGGGTACAGGAAACAATGAAAACTTTGTCTCCTTTCCCCATATGCAGAACTTTCCTTCCATTGAAACTTAGCTCCCCTGCATGTCCACATACCAGAAAAGTTCCCCTGGCATTGTCAAAAGCGTAGAACCTCTCTCTCCCTGGGATAGAGGCATGAGATGCAAGCCTGAGGTAAGCTGCTGTTAAGCTATATATGCATCAAGTTTGTTGGACCCTATGCAGAAAAAACTGATTGCTTCAGAGGTGGCTGAAATAAGAGATAGGCGAGGTTAAGTGGATTGGATATGGTATATAAGAGGTGTCGGTAGCCCTCCCCCCCTTTTTTTACAGACTTTCTTCTATGACTATTGTGGTGCTGGAGTAAAGGTGCTCAGAAGACCCTTGGGAGAGAATGTGAGAGTACTTTCACCTTCTCAGACAGGAGACTGGAGCTGGAAGTCATGGAGTGGTTTGCGAAGGAGTTGGACCAGCTGGTTTAAGATTCCAGATGTAAGGATTCTGGTGGAGGGAAGGACCAAGGCCACAGGCAATACAGACTACTGGCTGGGAGGATTCTGCTTCCTTCCTGCCAGGGAATGGAGATCACCACTTTTCAAGCTGAAGGACAATGGACTTTCTATTCAGAAGAAGTAGGAATTCTTTACCAGGGAGTAAAGGAGTGAGGCCTCTGGGGAAAAAGAAGGCAGAGTGAATCCTGGGAGGTGGGAACAGGATCTAGTAAGGACCATGAAAAAACATCAGATCATCCACTTAAATCTACAGATGTCTACCCTCATCTGTTGCTGGGGCTTTAGAGGAAGTGATATTGAGGGTTCTTCAGAAGATGGTGAGGGGAAAAGGAGCTGCCAAAAGCAGCAAGAGCTGTGTCTCTCAGTGCTTTTGGAAATGGATGAGCTGCTTGCATCTGAACCCATGACCTCAAGCAAATGAATGGAGATCCACAGGCAGGATGCCTTTGATTTGCTCCATCCCACAGTCCCAGAAAACCACAATTGAAAATCAATAATCACTAATAAATCGCTAAGTAATGTTACACTGACAAAATGGCCATTTCATTAGCAGGAACAAGCCCTGAGCAGAGAGCAGAAGGAGTTGGCATGGAGTTTATCAGGGGACAGCTAGCTAGTCCTGGCCTATGTCTTGGTTAGGAAATGTTCTGCATGTTGTTCATTCTACTATAGAGAAATGTGATTTCTCATGGCTGTAGCTTCTTTGGGCTACAGAAGCTTCTCAGGGCTTCTGCTCTGATTCCCCCAGCCTCACTGAGCCTATTGAATGGCATGGTGGGGAGGTGCTTATGAGGTGGCACACTGCCATGTTTGCTCTTCAGGAATAAGAAGCTACTGTGTAGCAGTGGCTTCACAGACAGGGCCAGGGTGCAGGAATGAACAATGACATATCCTGGGAAGGAGGACTTCAGTGGGACAGGGCTACCATCAAGGGCAGAATGGAGAGGAGACTGAGCCCTGTATGGCCACCTGTGGGAAGCTTCTAGATACCTGCTGTAAGGGTCAGTGTGGCACCATGTCTATCTTGTTTAGAATGTCACAGCTCTAAAGCAGGGCACCATGGCCCTCATAGCCAGCCAAGCATCTGCCACTAGGTCCAGGGGATTTGATGACTAAAGCCATTTGTTTTGCCACTGATGCAACGTGACACCTGCCTGTGTGATCTGACTGTGGGCATCTTCTTGCCCACACACAGCAATGAGAGGGAAATTTGGCCACTACAAAAGGCACCAATTTTGTCTTCTTCTCTGAATCTCCTTTCTCTGAACAGCAGGGACATTTCAGTCCCATGTAAAGCACACTTTTCCTCCTGGCAAATGACCAGTACTGTAAATGCCCTTATATTGCTACCTTGGCAGTGCCTTGGGCAGCATCTCAGGGGCAAGAAGACTGCTCTGTATCTTAGGTCCTGAAGTGCTGAGGGGAGTGGTGAAGTGCCCAGGGAGAATGCATTTGGGTAGTAAAGCATCTTCTGGCCACACTTGTCTCTGCACTAAGGAAAAGGGGCTTAGGAGACAAAAGTCCCAGCTCACAGGAAAGAGCAGCAAGCCATTTCCTTGCCCTCTCATTCAGTTACTCAAATTGCACCAGGTGGCATCTGTACTCGTTCCTCAAGGCACTAGGGCTTCCTTGCTGGCAAACATGCTATGCAAAAGGCAGGATGGGGGTGGCATAACTACAGCTTCAACACAACTGGCAGCCACCTAGGCCCAGGACTGGTCTCTCAGCCACCAGGGCAAGATGGAGGCGTTTTTGGAAAATGTTGCAGATGGGAGGTTCAAACCCAAGGGAGAGCTACAAACTGAAGTGAAGAGAGAGGGACAGGAGCTGGTCCCAGGTTCCACGCTGGACTAGGACTGAGCCAAGAACCTGTGATCTTGCCTCCCAGGCCAGTCCTCTAATCATCTGATGACACTGCTACTACCATTAGATACCCTGCAACACTGGCTCTTTAGGGGCTCCCCCCCACCCCCCATACACATTTATTTGTTCATGTTGCCTGTTGGTGCACTGAAGTTATTTCATGTACAGGACAGATATACAGCACATGAGAGTTGTAGAGGCCCTGTTATTGGAAGATGAGCAGGCTTTGTGCTCAGCAAGCATATTCAGCAGCAGCGGCTACACCTGTTGACAGCTAACATCTTACAGATATTAACTCACTGAATCCTCACTCCAACTTCATGGGGTAGGTACCCCGCTTAGCCCATTTTACAGAGGCACAGAATGGGTAAGCATGGTAACCAAAGTTACACAGCTGGTAAGTAGCAAAGCCTGGATTGAAATCAGGTTGGCTCCTGGCTACTTGCTTTTCTGCTATGGTGTGAAATTTCTCATAGGGGCAGTGTGAGGGTCCCATGAGTTACTATGTGTCAGGTGTCAGCACCTGCTGCTAAGGGCAGCTCTCAAGTGTGGTACATCTGTTGTCTCTAATGACTATGAGATGGTTTGTTCTTGTCCTTCCAACAGTGTACAGCCCAAGTCCAGTGCTCTGTGTGCATGAGGTGTTCAGAAAAGGCTTCTTTGTGCAGCCAATAACTCAGACACACAGGCATTTATACACTGCACAGCAGTTCTGGGCCTGAGTCTGTGCAGAAAAAGACAGGATAAAGGAGAGTTCGTGCCTGGAATCAAGCAGCACCTAGTCTAGTGGGAGACAGTGGATCTGTAGTTACAGGCCAGAGTGGCGAAGATGCACTGGAATCAGCTCAGATGTCAGAGGCATTTTTTTTTTTTTTTTGTAAAGGGGCAACTTCTTCTCTTGGCCTTGGGGAGGAAGGAAATCACCAAAGGCCACACAACTGGGAAGTAATACTTAAGCTGAAGCTTTCAGGCAGCATAGGAGAGCCCCAAGTGAACTGGGAAAGCCTGGCCCTCTATCGACCGGAGGGAACACAGTGTGCACAGCAAGGAGGTGTGAAAGAACAACAGTTCAGAACAACCAGTTGTTTGTTGTGTCCACCACAGGAATTATCTTTGTGAAGGTTTGGAAGGACATGTCATTGAGCCAGAAAATCATTCTCAAGCCTTAAAATTGAATGGATATTTCCCTGCTAGGTTTCAGACTTCCTCAGGACCCATGATCCATTTTTTTTCTAATTTTTCTTTTCTGGAATGAGAATGTCTATCCTATGCCTGTATTAGTCAAGGTTCTGCAGAAAAACAGGGCCAATAAGATAATAGGTAGATGATAGATAGATAGATAGATAGATAGATAGATAGATAGATAAGGGAATTTATGATAGGTTTGTCTCACATGGTTATGAAGGCCAAGATGTCCAACAATCTGTCATCTGTAAGATGGGGAACCAGAAAAGCCAGTGTTGTAATTCAGTCTGAGTCCAAAGGCCTGATAACTAGGGGGCCACGGGTGTAAGTCCCAGACTCTGAAGGTCCTAGAACTAGGAGCTCCAAAGTCCAAGGACATCACAGTTCAGTAGGAGAGAGGGAATGTGGCCTTTATTTGCCTTTCTGTTACGTTTGGGGCCTCACTAAAGGGGTTGAGAGTGGATCTCTTTACTCAGTTTACTGATTCAAATGCTAATCTCTTCCATAAACACCCTCACAAACATATCCAGAAATAAGATTTATCAGCTCTCTTAGCAACCCTTAGCCCAGTGGAGTGACACATAAAAATAATTACCATACCCATCATTACATTTTGGAAGCAGATAACTTGTTGCTTAGTTTCACAGGTTCACAGTAGAGATGAATTTGGGCCCAGGGTGAATTTTATCCCAAGTCTTACCCATACCTAATTTAGATAACATTTGGATGAGATTTTAGACTGAGAGTTGCTACTGAAATGGGTTAAGACTTTGGGGATGGTGGCATGGGATTTTGAGTATGTTTTACATGTGACAAAGACACACAAACTTTTGGGGGCCAGAGAACAGACTGTGGTGGGTTGAATTGTGTCCCACAAAAATTTGTATGTTGAAATTCTAGCCACCAATGCCTCAGAATGTGGCTTTATTTGGAAACTAGTGGCCTGGTGCATGAAATTCTTGCACATTAAAGGGGAATTAATTAAAGGAAATATTTCAATACTGCTATTTGTCCTTTCTCTATAATAGAAGTGTCTGTCTGACCCCACCCCCATTGGGTGACACCAAGACCCGGCCGGCCCCACCCCTGTCAAGCCCTGCTGGTCAGGGGACACAGCCTCACGTCCCGGTGCCAGGGCGGGGGGGGGGGAGGGCGCAGCCTTAGGTCCCCTGGTCCTGGCACTGGGGCAGGGGGTGTGGCCTCAGGTCCCTGCTGATTGGTTGTTACAGTGTCACGGTGTGACTACCATTTGCATATAGCCTTTTATTATTAAGATAGAGTAATTGCAAAAGTAATTAATTAAATTAAGGTGTGGTGATACTGGTTTGGGGTGGACCTTACACTAATATCACTGATGTCCTCATAAGAAGGAGGAAATTTGGCCACAGAGGTGTGCATTGAAGGAAGACAATGTAAAGAGACAAAAGGAAAGATAGCCATCTATCAGCTAAGGAAAGAGACCTGGAACAGATCCTTCCCTCACTGCCCTCAGAAGGAACCAACCTTACCGACCCTTTAATCTTAGATTTCCAGCCTCCAGAACTAGGGGATAATACATTTCTGTTGTTTAAGCTCCCCAGTCTTTGGTACTTTGTTACAGCAGCCAAAGCAGACTAAGAGATTTGGGAATTTTGGAGCAAGGGCTTTTCCCTGAGGATAATAAGAAGCTATGGACGTATTTTACGCAAGGGAGAAATGAAGTAAGATCTATATTCTAGAAATTTACCCTAGCAGCTGTGAAGAAGATGCACTGGAAGGGGGAAGACTAGAGACAAGGAGACTAGTTAGGACATGCTTGTACTCTTGATAAAAATAGATGGTTGCCTAATATAATAATAGCAAAAGTAATTATTAGTAGTTGCAGTATACTTATTTTTTCAACAATACTAACTGATCATTTATACTGTGCTAGGTGATTTACATGGATTATTATTTTAATATTCACAATACCCTGATGAGACAGGCACTATTGCAATTTTCATTTTGCAGATTAGGAAACTTGCCCCAGGCCACACAGTAAGTGGAGGGGCCAGGATTTGAACCAAGCAGTGTGGCTACAATGATATATTGGTACATGTTTAACAACCAGCCTTGATTTGCAGCATTTGCCTGTTTCTGTGGTGTAGATACATTTCCAAGCTACCAATAAGTCATCAACAGGTTCATAAAATGGCTGAAAATGTAGCTTTCCTTTCTTATGAGCTGGTGAAACCCAAGCCAGCCAAACTAGCAAAGTTCCAGGCACAGAGGTAACAGCATGTGAAGTGCATGTTACTTCCTCTTCCCTGGTGAGCTTGTCTTAATGAGATTCTGTCCAGGTCCAGGCGGCTGAGCCCCAGACCACGTAGAATATTCAAATCTTGGTTCCACCAGTGAGTAACTATGTGATCTCAGACAAGCTGCTGAACCTCTCTGAGCCTCGGTTTGCTCAGCTATGAAATTAGTTTTTATGAGGCTTCATTGAGCTCATGGATGTAAAGCATAGGGCCTGGCACATAGTAGCTGTGCCCCAAACTTTAGCTGCTTTTATTGTTACTATGATTGTGTTTTCTAAACCCAAAATGGCTAGAGAACACTGTCTTTTTTTGTCTCCAAATGTCTGCCTGGACAGTGTGCCTGCCCAATTCCGGGCCCCTGGTGTTAGGTCATATTAATCTTCTGAATGGTTGTGGTGACAGTACAACAGTAGTCTACTGGTTACTAGGACAGTCATGGGCCAGGGTTTTTCTCTGTATGTATGTATGTTGTTGTTTTTTTAATCAAAAAATTGTAAATGGTCTGAAGGGTCCTAGAACAGTGACTGGAGCCACTTCTTATGTGGGGCCTAAGTCATCCCTGTGCTGTTGGGGAAAAAATGTCATTGCGTGAAGAGTAATAATTAGCAAGCCATCTATATGCTTTATTCTACATAAAAGCTTTAACAATGTCTTTCAGTTGTGTGTATGGTACAAGAGGAAAACTGGTAGACATCTGGATTTACATTAATTCCCTAAATTATTTTTTCATCTCTGTTTAGATAACCATTTCTCATCCTTCTCTATGCTTCGACGGTATTGCCTATGCATTCTAGACGTGGCATTCGTGGTAAGCAAGGAGCTTTGGGGGGGGGGCGGAATTGACTTGTTGCCACAGTTTTCTAGTTTCATGATGAAATCAATGCAGCTGTCCTGCAGCCCCTTAATTAACTGCTTGCTTGCTAATGAGGGCTTTTTTCTTAAAGGTTCCTATTTTTTAAATCAGTGAAGTCTCCAGGAAATTACAATCAATATTTTAACAATTTCCCATTTGTTTCCACTGTGATTCTCAAAAATGCTTACCACCCCCAATGTCCCCAAGAAAATTAAAATTAGGAATACAATGAAGAGAAATAATTGGACTCATTTCCCAGTGGCACTCTTCCATCCCACCAGGGAAAAATGCCATGTGTTCCCCCACAAGTGCCCTGATCTTGGACAGACTCACCTGGCATAGATTCACCTTTTGCCAAACATATCAGAAACACTCACAGTTTGCACGGTATCATCATATGTTTGCACCTGTAGCGGGGGGGGGGGGACTGCGTTTTCATTCTAATCTGTTTCATCTTGTTAGATTACACACCTGCTTCCTGTCTTTGGGGATGTTTGTCATAATAATCCATATAGTAGCCTCTTCTTTGAGGACTAATGACCCATGAGCCAGGCACCCTGCCAAGAGTGGTCCCATTCATAGGGGGCTACAACCCCGATTACACCCCAGTAAGGCAAAACCACTATGACTCCCATTTGACAAATGAGATATCTGAAGCTTGGCAGAACCTGGATGTATACCCAGGCCTCTAATCTCCCTGATCAAGCTGTGCTTTATCTACATGGGGAAGTCACCACCTTTGGCCTCCCCACTGGCATTTGTCTGTCTTGATTCCTATTGGTTATGGTCTGCTGTGGTCAGAGAACACAGGTCACCTCTGGGGTCATAATTGTATGCAGAGGAGGAGCCAATAAGCCCTGAGTAAATGCTCCAGGAACCTAGAGCTCAGAGCCTGGGTTGGGAGTGGGTGGCCTCTGCATGACTGGGGCATGACTGCTGGGGGCTGGGAGCTAGGGGATAGTCAGAGAGAGCAGGTAAAAGGGATGACCTTCAGTTGGGCACAGCCAACAGCCTCATGCTGAGTCTGCCGTATTCATCACCCCATTTTCTCCCACTGGATTAAAATTCTGCCATCCAGAAGGCACACTGAACCTCCTTCATCCTAGTCACAGGTCAGCCATAAGTTCATCAGGGAGGCTTCAAGGGAACCCCAAAAGTCTCTGGTAAAATGGTGGAACAGCAAGGGTTGAGGGTGAAGGCCTGTAGAGTCAGAGATACAGACAGGGCCATGAATAGTCAAGCACAAAGGACAAAGGGAATCTGTGCTGCAATGGGACTCAGACCAGGCTTCACAGAGCAGGGGGCTTTTGAGATTAGCCCCTCAGCTGGCATTCAAGGCAAGGGAAATGCATGAGCAAAGGTGGGAGATGGGAAGAACCAATAATTGTTTGTTGTCTAATCAGTAGTCCAGCCAGGCAGGAGACCAGGAGTCATGTGTGAAAGCACCAGGAGATAAAGCTGATGGAGGCTGGGGCCAGCTGATAGAGTGTCTTGAATGCCAGGCTGAGGGATTGGGATTGAGTACTGTCAGCAATAGAAAGCCATAGGTGGTTCTAGAGCAACGGAGTAACCATGAACAGACTAATTGGATGTGTGCTTCTTACCTGAAGTCAGCATGCCTATTCTCCATGGACTCTGATTTGTGCAGTCCACACACAGAATTCCAGATGCTGCAGATAAACCCTCAGCACTCATTACATGAATTTGGGAAAACTTAGTATAAGTTTATTATTAATGACAGATGACTGCTGATTGTTTTCAATCTCCATGCGGGGGGCAGACCAATGGCAGGCCCACATTGGCCTTATATGGTACCTCTGAAACCCCATAGATCAAGTCCAACTCTTTGCTTGGCAGCCTCTCAGCAACAGGGCCAGAAGATTCCCCCAAGAGAAGGGCAGCCCCATGAAACCTCTGCAGGATTCCTTTCCTCACCAGGACTGCACATACTAAGCATGAGTGCTCACATGGAAGAAATAGAAAGGCCAAGCTTTGAGGCCCAATGCTTACAGCTCTGCAACTCTCAAAGTTTGCGACACTAGACATGTCCTTTCACCTCTCTGAGTCCCCCATTTCCTCATCTAGAACATGGAAATAATGGTGTCTTACGCCTCATCGGGTATGTGGGCTCATGCAGATAAAGCACATGGAGGCCTCAGAAAATGGAGATATGCTGTTAGCTCAAGATTTGGTCCACATATTGGGTGACAAAGGAGTCTCATACCTGTCCACTCAGTGTGGAGAAAGCCCTCACCCCACCTCTGTCTCTGGCCTCCTCTCCCATTTCTCTATCAATCTTGGGGATACCCAAGGTGACATCCACAAGAGAACCTCTGTTTCCAATAGTAAATAAAGGAACCACAACACACCTGGGCCACAGTTCCACTGAGTGACATGATTCTAGGCTGGTTTCAAGGTACAAATAGAAAGATGCTTACCTGACCTCCATCCTGCTTAAACTTTGTTCACATCATAAACCTCCTTAAAATGCAATGAAATGAATGAAAGCTATGGGACCCTTTCCCTGTGCGTGTGTACAATCTTGTGGCCCCCCGAGTTTCCAGAAAATTCCAGGAAAACAGAATCCTATAACATTCACTGAGCAGATACTCCCTGCCAGGCACTGTGCTAGGAACTGGGAATACAGCTGTGGGCACAGATTGCGAGCTTCCTGGGGCCTAACATATACTGGAGGACAGCTAGTGGTAAATACAAGAGAGAAAACGAAATGGGAAAGGGGAGAGGAAGCGCCAAGGATGGGTGTGGGGCTTTAAAATGTTATATAGGGTGGCCAGGTGACATGTGTATCAAAATTAAAGGAAATGAGGGAGCCAGCCCTATGGATATCTGGGGAAGTGTATTCCAGCAGAGGGAACAGCAGTATAAAGGCCCTAAAGAGGGATGTCTAGTGTGTTGAGGAAGAGTCAAGAGTCCTGGAGCAGAGGGAGGGAGGGCAAGAAGGTAGATGATGTCATCCAGATGGGAGGGGGTATCTTGTTCAGGATCTATTAGGCTACCAGGAGCACTACAGTTTTACTCTGAGTGAAATGGGGAGCCACTGCAGGTGAACAGAGATTGGGACTAGACTGAGGTTGGGGAGAGAGGTTTGGGGGAAGGTAGGAAACAGAGGAATAGGTTAGGTGGCTATTGGAGTAATCCAGGTGGGAGCTGCTGGTGAATGGGCCTAGTGTGTAGCATTGAAGGAGGAGAGAAAGCTGAGAGGGTGGATATATTTTGATGATGGAAACAACAGAATTGTATGTATCTCTGGAAAGGGAAAAGTCCAGGGCATTTGGCCTGGGCAATGTGAAGGATGGAGCTACTATAATCTGAGGTGGCAGACTATGGGAGAAGTGGGCTTGGGGGTGTCCAGGAACTCTTCTCAGGCCATGTGGAGTTTGAGATGTCTAGTTTCCATCTAGGTGGTGATGCCATGGAGGCAATTGGCCATATGGCACAGGTGCAGCTGTGATGTCACAGGCTTCTAGGACATTGGGGAGAATGAGCATCACCCACCTTACTGGGGAAGCAGAGGAGAAGTGACATGAGGGTAGAGTGGAGATGTCTGGGAATAGAACTTCATGTTCCACCTCCTTAACCAATGTGGTGGTGGGAGCGGGGGGATTAAATTTAAAAACACTCTATAATGCTCTGATAGACACAGTTAATTCCATGTTCCAACTGCTTTGTTTGATCGAATATCCTTTAAGACACTCCACAGCTATCTCTAGTCTAGCTCTAGGATGACTCCCCCTCCCTGCAGGACCCCGACAGGCCAGAGGCCACACAGGATTCCAACTGAGGCCTTGTCTGGAGTGAAGGTGAAGATTTGGATCAATTCAATCATCAGAGAGCAATAACCTCCCATGGCCGCTGGCCACAGGCCCTCAGCAGAGCAGCCTGGGCTGGGCTGTGCAGGCCCACCGCGCCCCCAGGGGCCCTGCTTGCCCTGGTCCAGGGTGCAGGGTGTCCAGTGGCTGGACCTGAATGCTTCGCCTCAGCGGGAAATTTTAGCACCAGCTCGGTGGCACCTACTCAGCCCAGGGCTGGATCTTGCTAGGTTCTCAGGGTGCCCTGAGTTCTCAGTGGGCCCGGAGCCCGGGGTCGGATCTGGAGAGAAGGAGGGGCCGAATGGACGGCGGGTACACCCCTTTATTCTCGGCCTGCGGTTCCACCAAGTGCAACCAGATGTGATGGTGACAGGTTGCTACTCAGAGGTGCTGGCAGGAGCCCTGAGAGTGCTCTGGGGCTTCGCCCATGGAGCACTGCTGCTGTCGGACAGGACAAGGCGTCCGCAGAACTCAGGGAAGTCCAGGTTAGGAAACACAGCCGGGGCGAGGACCCCGGAGAAAGGGCATAGGCCATCCACAGGGTGGGGGATGGGAGCCGTGGGCCCTGGAGCCTGCAGGACAGAGGGCGGAGCGCTCCGGCCTGCCGGGCAGTTCACAGGGAAACCACGTTCCCCCAGAAGCTGCAGGCAGGTGTCCACCCGGGATTACCTCGTGCGGAGAGAGGGCCCTTGTAGCTCAGCTAGAGCAGGGGCTTCGCCCCCTCAAGCCAGGAGGGAGGGAGACTGGCTGGCGCGCTGGGGCTACCGGGTGAGCACACCCCGGGGAGGGGGGAGGGGGACACCGACAGAGTCCTGGCTAAGGTGGCGGGGTCTAGGGAGGGGTGGGCGTGGCGGGCGTAGGAGGAGGGGGTGGAGAAAAGGCGGGGAGGGGGAGCTAGCGGAGTAGGGGGAAGGGGAGCTAGGCGAGCAGGGGGTGGGTGCAGTTCAGTAGCTGCCACCGGAGAGCCTCGGTCCCTACTGCTGTCACAGCAGGTCGACTGGGCTGTCCAGCGGAAGCCAGCCAGCGAAAACGTGGGCAGTGGGATAGGCGCTACCCACTGAGCACCCCCAATTGAAGGTGAGCACCCTCCGGTTAGCTAGCTCTTGGAGTCAGTTTCAACTGAGAATGGGACGAGGTGGGGGAATTCAATAAGCTACTTTACAACCAGACTCCTGTCCCTGCGATGCTCCGGAGTCCTCCAGGGGTCTGCCATCTCCCTCTCCCCCTCCCTCCGTGTCTCTCTTCCACCCTATTTCCGTCATTTCCCCTCGGTCTCTGTTGGTCTGCCTCTCTCGGTCCCCGTCACTCGCGGGCACTCTCACCCTGTCGCTGATGAGTGCTGGATCTCCCGCGCTCCCGGCTTGCCCTCGGTCTGTCAGGGGCGCGCACCGCTCAGGAGATCCCTCAGCCTACTCTCAGGAAGACTACCTGCCGCCTGAGGGTTTCTCAAGTGCGCGGGGCTCCGCCTGTGGCCCTCTGGCAAGCCCCATCCTCTCGTGCCCGGGGGCGCCAGGTCACTCTGTTGTCATCTCTTCCCATCAGCGCACCGTCTAGGCAGTCCACCTGCTACCAAGGGCACCTACCGCCTCCCTCAACGTTTGGAGCTTCCAGGGTAAGTGCCCTGGTGCCCCTTCCTCCCCTCCCGTCTCTTCTCAGCTGCCATGGCTCCAGGTGGACTGGAGAAATAAGGTGACTGCAGCGAAGCCAGCCTGCAGCCCAGCCGCTTTCCCTTTTAAAAAGTGACAGAAGGACCCGGGAGGCCCTTTGGGCGTCCGCCGCGCTTCTGCTGCCCGGGCCCCATCCGGGCCTAAAAACTCAGAGTTTAGGGGCTCAGAGCCAGAGGGGTCGCGGGCGGGGCAGCACGGCTTCCCCTTTAAGGCCAAAGCCGCTTGTCGCCGCGTGTGTGAGGGTGTGTGAGTGTGCGGCGTGCGTGTCTCCTCCTCCCCGAGTGACACAGCAGTGAGAAATGCCTATCAGTAACTTAAACCCCCGAAACTCCACCTTCCGGGCGCACGGCGCGGAGCCGGGCGGTGGGAATGGAGCAGATTGAGGCCGCCACTGCAGCGCCGCCGGAATGAACTTGGCCACAAGCTGAAGCGGCCGGCGGCGGGCGGGCTTAGGGGCACCGGCCGCTAGCCAGGTGGTGATCTGCAACCGGGCCGGGCCACTCAGCGGGCTTCCGAGGCCAGGCTGCCCGCGCTAGCGGACGCTCGCCCCTGGGGCACTGCCCCCGCCACCGCCGCTGCCTGCCGCCGCCGCTGCCGCCGCGGGAGCTCTGCAGCACGGTAAGGCTGAGGCGGGCCCGGGAAGTCCGACTGCTGGCGGGGAGGAGGGGGGCTTCGAGGTACACTGGTAGCTCCACTTGTGATCCCCTCTTGGAGGAGCCGGGACCCAGGGATGCTGAGAACCGGGGGACCCCAAAGTTTGCTCCAAGCGCACGACCCACCTGGTGCACCGCGCTGCCGCCCCCCTCTCAGATAAGCCGGGCAGGGCTGAGCTCAGCTCACATAGCCCTGGACTGAGGCCTCTTCCTGCTCCCCCGCGCCCACCGGGCGTCCGGAATCCGGCGGGGGCAGCCAAGTACCAGGGAGGGAAGACAGAGGGGTGCGAGCCACGCGGGTTCCCCTGGCCGAGCTGGGTGACTGGGAGGCTCCCATTCTGTCCCGGCGCTCTCTGGGCCGCTTGTAACCCTGATGCCCCGGCGACGCTGCCTTAGTCTGCCAGCGCCCTGAGCCTGGGCTGGTCGGCAGTGGGCGCAGGGCGCAGGATTCCTCCACCCCACCCCAACCCAGTTTGCTGCCGCCAACAGGGAGTGTGGAGTGTGAGCGCGCCTAACCCGCTGCCTCGCGCTAGCTCTCCTGCCAAATCCTCCCCTGGAGAGCAGCCCAGAGCAGAGCTAGAGGGCTCGAGGCAGCCCCGACTGGGCTCCTGCCCGAGCTAACGGCGCCCTTGAGTTCTGAGCTCCCAGGCCTCGGAGCCGGAGCCGCGGCAGAGCTGGGTGCCCGGCGCCTGCTAGGGCGGGAGGGAAGCCCCCAGGAGAGCCGCCAAATACTTTTCTACGCCAGTTGGCTGGGCTAGTCTCCATCCCGATGCAATGAGTCCGAAGCCGCTTGGAAAGCTGGCCATACCGTCTGATTTTTATCCGTGATTAAATGCGGACTGAGCAGACACTAATAGGATTAGCCTGCCAAAAAAAAAAAAAAAAACTGCCCTGAAGTCTTCGGAACCTGAACACACAGATGCACCTCAAGCAGGGGTTTCGCTCCTCCCCCCACCATGCTCCTGCAGCTGGGCACAGCCAAATGGGGCACCCAGATTGTGGGTTTGAGTCTGTGCGCAGGCAGGAGCACAGTATGGCTGGGGGACGTAGGAAGAAGGGACCCCACTTGCCGGGGTTGCGTGATGGTGTTGTTTGGCAGCAGAAGGAATTTCGAAAGTGTTGAATGGGAAAAGGGCCTGGTTCTCCGGGGAAGATCCCCGCGGGAATCGCACTGCCCCCATGGGCCCCAGCCCCGATGTCTGGGCGATCGTGTTCCCAGGTTTTGGTGAGCCAACGGGCAGTACCGCCTCGGTGCAGCTCAGTCCTTGGCAGGCGCGGGCCGCCTCCTGGGTGCCCACGGGTCGGACGGGATCGGCCGCACACTCGAGGGGGCTTCCCAGCCACCGCTGCCGCTCTGAGCTCCCTAAGGAAGTGCACTTTTCCCCCCACACCACCTCTTCTTATCTTTATATATATCCCCCTCTCTCCCACCCCCCGACGCTGCTTCAGCCAACCATCCGCTTTCTAAAAAAGCCCCTTTGTTTCCCAGGAGGCTGGAGAGAGGGAAGGGGAAGGGAAAGGGACGCAGAGGCAGAGGGCGGGGGCGGCTGCCTCCCAGTGGCTTACAGTGGCTGGGGACAGGAGGGTATTTGTAGGCAGTGGGGGAGGGGGCTGTGTTTCGAAGACCCTAAGCAGGAGTCCCGGACTGAAGACGTAGGGAGACCCCCGGCTCCTGGTGTCCAACGGGAGCACAACCTGCAGGCGGTGGACAACCTGGGCCCCGGAGGTCTGGTTGGCCTGGCGGGCGGACTGCTAGCAGACAGGCGCAGAGGCCAGGGGGGGCGCGCGCTCCGCGGGCTGGGCAGACGCGGCTCGCCACTGCGCTCCCTGGGCGCGGGCAGAGGGGGCGCTTTCTCCTCGGTTTCGCTTTTCAATTCTCATCCCTTGCCGCCCAGGCACTCATGGCATCTGTCCCGCCAGGCGTAGTAAGACGATGGTTGAAAAGACTGTAGCTACTCTGAGGCTCTTGCCACCACGCGGCTACACGCATCACTCCTTCCCTCGCCTTTCTGCCACCTTCCCCCCACCCCCACACCCGCCAGACACACAAAGTTCCAATGCTCCGTGGGACCCCTTTGTTTTTAGTCAGGGAGGGAATCAGAACAGCCACCTCCGATTTCTTGCAGCCAGGCAGGCAGTGGGGACGAAGATGCACCTCTGCACAGACCCAGCGCTTGGCCCTTGGGGGTGTCCAGGATTTAGCCGGCCCCTATCCCTTACACCTGCTTTACCTCACAAACTTGCAGGACCTCTGACTATCACTGAGGAATGTTAAACATAATGTGAGAAGTAACCTATTGTCAGCCTGTTGGCCTGCCCGGTCCCCATTCCCCAAAGCGCCTGGCCCGCTTCTCTCCTAGCAAAGTTTGTTCACTTGTTCGAAAGGGGATACTGACAATAAGAAACACTGACAAATAAGGAGAAGTGGGCGGAGCCCAAACTCGACTGTTAGGTCTCAGAGCTTAGTGAGATTCAGATTCCTCAGGGTCATCTGTCGCCATTGCCTCCGCCCCCTCTTCCTATTTAATCTCATGGCGACATATTATTTGTGCCTTTTCGCATATCTTTCCCCTACACCACTCCCCTCCCCTCCCTGGAGATTATTCCTAAGTGTTAGTCGAACATTTGTTCTCTGCTCTTTGGAATAGAGGTGAAGCGTTAACTCCCCCCAACCCCCTCCAATATACACATCCCAACAGCATCTAAAACCACAAGAAAGTGCTCAAGGGGTAAACCACGAGCTCTACCTTCTCCTTCCCCCTTTCTGCTTCCCTTCTGGAGCAAGATCATTGGAAAAATAAAGCTGCTGATGTGCGAGATGGAACATATGGTGCCTCCATAAGAGAGAAGCTGAAATGGCCTTGAACCTGCCGGACAGACCAGCTGTTTGCTGCCAGCCAGAGCAGCTAATCAGCTTCTTCACCTTAAAGTAACAGCCCTCTTTTCTCTTGATGACCGGTTTGCATATTAAATAGAATATTCTCTAGAGGAGAAATGTGATGGGCTCCTATATTGCTTTGTGCTTTGGTGGTTCTCCAATGCCTGTCTCCTGCTCTGGGGGCTGCCTTGTCCTCTCCCCACGTGTGCCTCCCATGTGTGAGTGTTTTCTTCAACACTGATGTAAGAATGTTGCTCAAAGTGGAACTTGGGAAGAGGGAGACAGGAAAAAGGAAAGAGAGAGGCTGACAGATTCTCCGATTCCAGGGAGGACATATTTCTGTTTTGTTCCTACTGGCTTTAGAAAAACTAGCAGTCCACCCCCCCCCCCCACACACACACACACTTAAATATATCACAGAGAGCTGCAGCTCTTCCTTGTAAGATCTCCTTAAAAATCATCCTCTTCTGGCTGTGACCATTTTCAGTTTTCCTTCAGTGCAATGTGTTTGAGAGCCGGGAAAACAGCTTGGCATTGGAAGAAGAAGGCTTGAGGAGATACAAGGAATTCCATGTTAGGAAATCATTAGCAAAGGGTGACTTTGCCTGTTTTCCTGCTACTGACACTGACAGTAACACAGACATGTGGGTTGAATCAGGAATGTCACTGAATGTTTAAATTCAACCAGGAAATAGCTTATTGCTGGGGTGGGAGTGGGGGCTATACATTCACTGCATCTTAAGGTAAGGAATTCACAATTGTCATTTCTATTCATTAGGTAAAGGGAATTTTTCAAGCTTGGCCACCAAGTTTAATACCATTTAAAAAATATTTTAAGCTGATCACCTAATGGCTTAAGTGCACCTGTTTAGTAGACCACCCTTAGGAAACTCAAACACTGCTTAGGCTTATGAAATGGGCAGAAACTGATCTTAAACAAGTGGTTTCTTTCAGACAGTGGTTTGACTACTCTCCTTTAAAGGGGCTTCCTATATGTAGTAAAGCTTTTTTTTTAAGATTCTGATTTTTTTTTTTTTCTGTAGTGGTGCATTGGAGAGATAATTAGTAGAGGAAGTGAGACACTTGTGTTCTAGAACACTCTCCCTACTAACTAGCAGAATGATTTTGGGAAAATCCACCCTACCCTCTTGTTTCTCCTTCTTCCCTTCATAACCTGGAAGTCTGAGTCTCTTCCAGCTTTAACACACTGTGATGTATGAATGAAATAGTCATTTTTCTGGTAAAGTGAAACACCATTGGGGAAAACAGCTAGCTATAAAGAAATGGGTCTGAGATTTTTTTAAAATATATTTTTATTTATTTCAGAGAGGAAGGGTGAGGGAGCGAGAGATAGAAACATCAACGATGAGAGAGAATCGTTCATCAGCTGCCTCCTGCATGCCCCACACTGGGGATGAGCCTGCAACCTGAGCATATGCCCTGACTGGGAATAGAACCATGACCTCCTGGTTCATAGATTGATGCTCAACCACAGAGCCACGCCAGCCGGGCATGGGTCTGAAATTTTGAGGGGCAGCAAGAAGAGAGTGGTATAAAAACTGGCAGAAGGCCAAGCAAAACAATATACAAGTGTCATCAGTGTGAAATTCTAATCTAGAATCATGGATGGGAGAGTCTGAGAGGCAACCCAAAGGGCTTCTTGTCCAGTCCCCCTAATCCAGTGATCTCAGGGCCTATTGATGGCAGGCCTCCTTATCATTGGGTTGGTTTACAGATAACACAATCTAAACTATTTAAATTAAAATTGGCATGATTGTGAAGGACTCATCTAATATAGAACAGATTTGCTGTTTTGCAGTTATTTAGCAAAGGTTTCAAGGACAAAAATCCTTCCCCTCTGCACACACGTACCCCACTGGAATATGGGCTCTGAATTCAATGTTGAACCCTTTCTTTTGTTCCTAGTCCAGCTGGGTGTTTTCTTTTTTAAAAAATCACATTTTCAACTTTGAGGACACAGCAGCCATGAAAGAATCTGCCACTGTCCTGCTTGATAATATTGATTTTTTTAAACGGGTAGGGGGAGGGGTAGACATTATGAAGAAGGACCTTTTATCCTCTGAGCTCTTTGGCAATTATCTTGCTGCCATAAATGTTGATACACATATAATGGATGTAACTAAAAATCTCCTTATCCAAGCAGAAAAGGCTGAGAGTTTGTTGGAGCAGATAGAATGCTGAGAGTGTGAATAGACCAACCCAGATGTGGCTGGGATGGGAGATAAATGATGGAGGAACAGGAGTCGGTTACTATGGATCAGCACAATAAACCAATTCCCATCATACACCTCTCACAACGCCGCTGAGGGGTAACCTAGGCAGCACCAGTCAACTGTATGGCAGGATTGAAGCCTTGCGAAACTCAGCTGGAAGCAGTCTGATTTTTCAGACATTGAGTCCTTAAACATCTTCCAAACTTTGAAGAGGGAAACTTTATAAATCTGCATGAACCTGATGAGTTTAATTTCAGGGAATACTACTAGTTTTGTCATCATTGTTGTCATTTAGAAAAGAAGAGTGGGCCCACAGAGCCAGAGTCGGTTAGTCAGGGATCCCATGGAGAGGCAGGCAGAACAGCAGAGTCCTATGGGATTCTGCTCCCAAGTGACCAACCAGGGGCTTCTGAAGCCCCAGTAGCATTTTCTGCAAGGGAGGGGATGGAAACAAATTAATTTAGTTCCCTCCCTTCCACAACTCATTGCTTTATTTTTTCTTCCATTTCACAGAGCCTCCCCAATTAATTCCCTTCATGCCTCAAGTCCCCTCCTAAGATCTGACCTCTTCATAATTTCCAAAACAATCAGCTATGTCAAAATCTAAAATGATACCTCCTGCCCTAGCCAGTTTTGCTCAGTGGATAGAGCATCAGCCTATGGACTGAAGGGTCCCCAGTTAGATTCTGGTCAAGGGCACATGCCCCCATTGCAGGCTCGATCCCCAGTAGGGGGCGTGCAAGAGGCAGCTGATCAATGATTCTCATCATTGATGTTTCTATCCCTGGTAAGGCATAGCAAAGGGCCTCAGCCTCACTGGCTGTGGGTACCAAGCTCCAGGAATAAAGCTTTCCAGAGACAGGTCCAAGAGCAGCATAAAGAAAAAGCCCTTTGTAAAGTCTGTGAAAATTGTCCTTGCCCAGAGGTTTCCCCTAGACCTTCCTGGAACCCTAGCTTCAGACTTCTCCCTCCTCCCTGGCCTACATGATAATGGGCTCTTCTGGACCCTGGAGGAGGAGGTCACCAATGGAAACCCAGTCCTGCTCTGGTTGCCTTCTGGCCCTGGGGCAGTCATCACCCATTTCTGGAGAGTTTATGGCGCAGCCTCAAGGTCCCCCCATTTCCTGGAGGGGAAGGGATCCAGCTACCTTTCCTTCCCCTTCCAGAGTACCCTGCTGCTTGCTCTATACAGTAAATAATCATTAAATGGGCTTTTGGGAAATGATGTTTTCTTATGGATGAGAATTGTTCCACAAGGCCTGGAAGAGGATGGGGCCCACTGTGGTTCCATCATGCTAGAAGGGGCCCTGGCCAACTGGCCATTGTGTTTTCCCCCTTTCCTCCATCTGTGGGAGCACCTGGACACTAGGGTTCCTCCATCTGTGGGAGCACCTTTCCTCCATCTGTGGGAGCACCTGGCCATCGGGACACATTCTGCTGATTCTAGAAGAGGCCACTGGAAGCCACAGGATCTGAACTATTAAATGGCAACTGGGTCAGAAGGGCCTGGTGGCCCCAGCTCCTTTTGGGGAGGGAACTATGGTCCTTAGGGCACTAAAGGCAGGACAAAACCAAGTTGCCCTAAATGCTTTGGGCGATGTCAAGTCCAGTTGTTCAGAGTGCCACCCTTGCCCCATGGATAATATGTTTATATTTTGCACAGTGTTTGAGCCTGAAACCCATACCCGCAGCTTCTTTGAGGGCTCAGTGACACAAAAAGGGAAAGGGAGGGCAGGATCTAGGTCTTCCTTCTTTTGGGGGGTCCTGTTAACCAGTTGACCACAGTCCTGCACATAGTTGCCCCAACTCACATATAAAACTCAGATGTGGAAAGATGGAGACTTTTGGAGCTGAAAGAGTAAAGCCCTATGATTTTACAAAAGAGGAAAGTGAGGCCCAGAGAGGGGACCCAACTTCCCTGAGGTGACACAGTGGAGGGATCCCAAAATAGATAGAACCTTGGGTTCCAGCTCTCAGTCAAGTACTTGGGTCTTGAATGCCCACATTGTATTCATGCTGAGGAAAAGCAAACGTGGTGAGAGGAATAGGACCCACAAAGGAGGACCATCATTATTAACTAGTATAACATAAGCCACCCTGTGTCAGTGTGTGCTGTGCTTAGCATTGCTAGGACAGCAGAGGGGTGCATTATAATCAGAACTCCAAGTCTAGAACTAGCTGTAGATCATTGAAAGCTGTAAGTTAAGCATCAGTCTGGGGCTCAGGCATGGATGCCACAGAAAAGAGTGTCTTGTTTTGTTTTCATGTTGCTGATGGAGTGTTGAGCTGCCAGCCCCTTGGAGGGCTGGGCTGGGTGGGCTCCCTTGGCAGTTGCAGATTGTTTGGGTTTTGTTCTTAAAGAGATCTATGTTAATATCTGCCTTGGGTAGTTCCAGCGCTGACCTGGGAATTTTAAGTGGGACAGTAGTTTTGATGCAGTTGCCAACGTCACGTGTTTTGTGTGTCTAATTCTGAAAGACTGGCATGAATTATGCTAGGTTTGGGGAGGAGGGCACAGCGTTTTTAAGTTGCTTGTCTGTTAAGAATTAAGTTAACCTCTAATTACTACATTTTCTTCGCAGTTTGCTGCACGGACATGTTGTAACAAAAGCTCAAAGAAGTATGCCATTTCATTTCGCTGCTCTAAAATTAATTTGGGGGACGTGGAGTCAAATCTGACACACTTGGTGTTAAAATAATTGTGCTGACAGTTGAATTAAAATGAACAATCTGGTTGTTTCTAGTGATACCCCAGTGATGGGGTGAAGAGCATTTTTGAGTTAGTCGCAGCCACAACCCTCAAAACAAGCCCTGACAATGCGGAGGAGTGTCGCTGCACTAATCCCACCTGGCAGCCAGTGCTCCCGACACATGGCCCGTGTCCTGTGTGTTGCATTCAGAGCGTGACTTGCATAGTGAAGCTGTCTTGGAGCCCTTCCTACCTGCTAACAGGGCAGGTGGTGAGGTTTCCTACCATAGCAAAGGTGAGGCCATTATCAAATTGTAGCCTCCCGAGGGCCTACTCCCAAGACAGAACCACTTCAGAGCATGGCTACAATGAAATTGCAAAATTAGACTGCCTGGGATTCTCCAAGCAGGCTTCTCTCCCCCCTCCTCTCTGTGTTCCCCCACCCAGGAGGGATGGTCCCTTGGCAGGCCTACATATATATATTTTTTTATCTTCACTTCCCCCAAACAGCAGCAGTGGATAAGGGTGCCAAAAGCTCACTCCCCACTCTGGGGTAGCTGGGAAGTCTGGCTACTCAGAGTCTGGACAGGAGTCCTTCACAGCATGATTTGCTTCCTATTTCAAAATCCATAGACATAAACTTGTGGGATAAGGTTGACAACCAGCTTAGCCAGTCATGGGGCTTCATATCTTTGTCTGGGTAGTTGTGGAGAGCCAGACTTTACACTCACACATCCCTACCTCAGTGTCAGAGAAGCATAATTGCTCTTCATTTCCTCCCAGGAAGGAGAGGCACTTTACCTTTTAGAGCACATTTTGCTTTGGGATTTGAGAACTACAAGCTGATGTTATCTCTCTTATCCTCAGCACACCCTTTCTGATAGAAATGGCTAAGTCCTAGAAGCCCTTGTTCCCCACATGGTTGGGAACAGGCTGTCTGGCCTTTGCAGTCATACCTTTGTGTTGGCCCTTTGCAAAAGTTCTGGTTCAGTCCCCCGACCTTGCCCTTTCTGGATCCTAGACCTGCCCCTCCCCCTTCCCTGGAAAAGCACCATCCTCAATCCTCTGTGCCTTAGTGTGGCTCGCTACCTCAGGAGAATCTGGAACCTCTAACTTGAATTATGGGATGCAAGGGTTACATGTCTTGGGGAGCATCAACTCTTTAGGGCACAGGTAGGAGGTATTCAAGGGAGGCTCTCTTGGACCCCACCAAGTGGTACCATGCCTGGTATAAAGCTGGTTCTGTTCATGAGATTGGAGAATGGCCAGTAGCATCTGGCTGCCAAGGCTCTCCTGAGCTCACCCCAGGGAAGCTGAGAGCTGATCTCCTGAGCCCTAAATAAAAAATTTTTAAAAAAACACCTGTCTCTCTGAAGCAGGGGAGGCTCTTTGCCTTTTGCGGGTCATGGACCTATTTGAAAATTCAATAAAAGCTATGGGTCGTGTTCTTATACCACACAAGTATATGTAACGTTGCATCTAATTTCAAGGGTTCGTAGACCCTTCTGAAAGCCCATTCATGGTTCCCTTGGGGATTCTTTGAGGCAGATTAAGAATGCCTCAATATGGTGCCTTAGTCTGTGCCAGACTGTGTGGTTATCCCTGGTCACTACATGGGCATAGAAACACCATAATGTGGTGAAGGAACATGAGCTTTGCCTTTAGCACAGGACATTAACCAACTGTGGGATTTTAGGCAAGTCCGTGAACCTACCCAAGCTGCAGTGTCCTCAGTTGTCAGATGGAAATATGAGAATGCTAGCCCTACCCAGTTTAATGGCATGGGAGGAAATTCAAATGAACCAGTGTTTAAATGAACCAGCGTTGGTGCAATAGTCTTGCGCACATCAGACTCTGGCTCCCTCTAGGATTTCTCTCTGTGATGTCACTGGTCACTCTTCATTTTGCCTTCCTATCTGGCCTGAGAAATTTAACCAAAGGAAAGCAGGTCTCTTTTGACATGAAAAGTCCTTTTGTTCCTTCTTTTGACATTTTGTAAGTTATACCTAGGCAAACTACCATTAAAAGAGTCTCTAGTGTGGGCGGGACCTCCTCAGGCATGCAGAGTATCTGGAATCCATTCAGTTCCAAAGGTCAAGACTGGGTAGGGGTCTTGCTTGCCCAAACCTCAGCAACTCCTGAGTGGGGCCAGGATATGTGTTTCTGACCTATTACCCTGGAAGGGGCTCCATGTTGGCCTGTCATGGAAGTTAACAAGTGGGATCTGAGAAGGCAAATGGATTAGTTTTCCACATCCCAGTAGTGTCACGCCTAGCATCAAAAGGTACAAATGGATCCTTGAATCTCCCCTAAATTAGTGAAAAGGTCCGGCCAGCTCCTTAGGAAAACTGGATAGTGGACCTGTCTGGGGATCTGGCCAGAGTCCTGTCCTGAGGGATGGGGGAGCAGGTCTCTTTGGAGAAAAGACCCAGGAGCAGCCTGCAGGCACTTTGGTGAGGGGTTGGCCTGAAAGGGAAGAGGCCTGGTGGGCTATTCAAATAGTCCTTCTCCACTACCCACATCTAAACCTGGTAATGTAGAAACACTTTTCATTGTCAAGCCAGGAGGGCTGGAAAATCATAGATGAGGAAACTGAGGCCCTGAGAGGGGGCTGTGCTTGTTCAAGGTCACATGACAAGTCAAGGCCAGTCCCCTGCAAGAACACAGATGAACATGAAGACATGTCCTTGGCCCTTGTTGGGCCTGGGCTCCCTCCAGGCTGTCTGGTTCCTGACAGTAGTGTCTTTTCACCTCCTAAAAACACAACCTGTCTTCAGATTAACCTGGCCCTAATGAATGCTAAAGTTTTCAAAGTAAACTTGAGAGAATAAATAGTAGATTTGGAAAGCTCTTTGAATCCTCAGAGGATGATTCTGGCCATGCTGAGCCTGTTTCTATTAGTTAAAGAATCAAGGCAGCCACACATTTGTAGAGCCCCTCCCTCGCCCCACCTCAAGTTAGGAACCTTTTGGGAAAGAGTGTGTTGCTAGGAGCTTGGGCTTTTCCTCTCTTTATAAAGAGAGGAGTGCTGTTTTGCTGGCTTGCAAACAGATTGAGGGGTCCCCTCTTTTTTTCTTTAGTTAAACCAGCCAGATTCGCCAGGCCTGGTTAAGTGGAGATCATGTTGAAAATGAGTGTTCAGTCCTGGGTCATTATGCAGAATGGTGCCTATTCCCATCCTTTGCTGGAGTATCTAGGCCTTAAGCTTCATTATTTTTCTGGAGGGGGAGGAATCCTGCAAGTCACTTAAAAGTAGATGCCACTCAGCAATTTTAGGCTTCCTCACATAATCATCTGAAATGATAGTGGTCTGTAAATTGGGAAGTATGGCAGTTGGCACTTGCCCTTTGGGAGAGTCACTGTTTTGGGACCAACTTTCTGAGTCTAGGAAGGATCCCAAGTGCAATAGTGGGAAGAATATCCACTTGGGGGTCAGCTGACATGTGCTCTGGGTCCAGCTGTGAGCCTCAGTTTCCCCATATATACAGTGAAGAAGTTGACTAGAGAATCTGAGGGTGCCTCCAGCTTTGACATGTCATGCTTCTCGGAGCTGCAAATTAAACTCTAAGTTACTTAAAATATTTGAAAAGGATAAATCACAATTTGTTCTTTTTGAAATTATTAGAGACATGAAGCAATGAGGGTTTCATTTTAGTTTGGTAGGTGGGGGCTGTGACTATTATATAGTCAAAGACAGTTCTAGAAGTATAGGTAAAGACAAAGATTTTGTATGTATTTTTGTAGGACCATAAAATGGGAAAGGGGACATTCCCTTACAGATGCAGTTTTTACACATGTGAATACTGGGGTTGGACTCCATTGCAAGCTGCTAGAAGCTGAAGTACTCCAGGACTCAGGCGTTCCCACTCTCAGCCCACTGTGGGCTGTTTTGCCACCCATAGTTTACATACTGTTTCAGAGGAAACACCCAGACGTCCAGCTTTTGGACCTGCAGTTAGCAGAGTATCAGGCTAAGAGATTTTGGTTTCTAGCTACCAAATAGTAGCTTATCAAAAAGGAATTTTTCCCCATTCTTGCCCATAACAGCTAAGAGTTGTTCTCAGCTAAAGTAAATATTTAATTTTGTTGGTCTTGTACCAATGCCTAATTTAAAATAAAGCAAAATTTTTAAATAATGGGGTGGGGGTGGTCCTTGAGGATTTTTTTATTTGGAATTATTTTAATTTAACCATGTAGGCTGTTTTAGGTTTGACTTCATATATGCTTTATTTTCATTACATAAAAAAACAACACAAACCTAAGCTACCCCACCCTTATTTTTGTAATGAGTAACAGTTTGTCTTGTCTAAAAGAAGCTTTTAGTTTCTCAGCTGTTTGTACTCACAGTGCTTGGCATGTTTGCTTATTTATTTGTTTGTTTTTTAGTCAGAGACATGTATTGTCCACCTATAGCAAGGGGTGCTTACAAAATCTGTCTGGCTCATCCCCAAACAGCCACCAGATCTGGGATTGTTTTTTGCTGTTGCAACCCAACCACCTCTTATCTGTGCTCAGCTACCCCCTCCTCATGCCTGGAACTAAACCAATGTCTGGGAGGGAGGCAGTTTGGGTGCCAGGCCCAGCGCTCCTATCACTACATGACTTTGAGTATGCCCCTTCCCCTTTCTGGGCCCCAGGGTTCCTATCACGAGAATGAAGGGTCTGGCTTAGGGCTCTCTGAGATTTTCTTCTTACCATTGGGTTGTATTCTTATATTTGAAGGCTATGATTTGACCAATGGAGTATATGGCCTTTAAATTCTTCTTAGAGGTATAATTCAGTGATTGTCTAAGAAAAATGAAACATACTAGCACTTTTAAGTATATGTGCTTGTCTACCCACATAGTTCCTGATGTCTGGCTGCCTTTTGGAAAAAATGCATCTATTTCCTCCCCCTCATTCAGATTTGTTAAGAACTATAGCCTTGAATTCAAGGCAAAAAGGGAGGTAGGAATGAGGGCAATGCCCAAGACCTGTCTCTGTACTGTGGACGCTTGCAAGTAGTGGTGCCCATTGGGTACCTCTTCTCTCCCATTTGGACAATTCAGGGGTCAGTATGAAGCAGACCCAAAATAATCCCAAACTAGAACTTGGGTGCTGGTTAAGAAACTGGTCAAAAGACAATTTAAAAATTAATTTCACAAAGATATTTTGTATGTCTATTATGTGCCAGATACTGTTGAAGGATGGATGGATGGATGGATGGATGGATGGATGGATGGATGGATGGAAGGAATGAAGGAATAACACGCAGATACATGAGAGTTAAGATGTAAAAGATTTCCCAAAGTAAAGAAGTTATGCATATTAATAATGTGTCAAGGTGATGATATAATAATGAACAAAACGGACAAAAACTCTCATAAAAGGTAGCCTTGTGTGGGGGAGAACAAAGAAAATATTAATAAGTAAAAAATATAGTATGTCTGAGGTAAAAAGTTCCTTAAAGCAAAATAAATCAAGGAAACAAGTTGGAGAGTGCTAGGGAAGGGTGCACTTTTAGATAGGGTGGCCAGCAAGGACCTTGCTGAGAAGGTGAGATTTGAGTAAAAACTTGCAAAACCATTTATCAATCAGGCCAGTGCTATCCAACAGAAATATAATGCAAGCCACACATAAAATTTTAAAATTTCTAGTATCCACATTTTAAAAGAAGCAAATAATACTAATTAAATATATTTTATTTAACCCAATCTAAAACTATATCTATAATATTAATATTTCAACATGTAATCAACTTAAAAATTACTGAAATGGTATACATTCTTTTTACCATGCTAATTCTTCACATTCTAGTGTATTTACACTCATAGCATATCTCAACTCATACTAGCCACATTGCAAGTACTCCATATACTCTCAGGTATATACCTAGAAGAGGAATTTCTGGGTCATATAGTAACTCCATTTTTAACATTTTGAAGAACTACCAAAATATTTTACAAAATAACTGTACCATTTTAGAGTCACACTAACAATATATAATGGTTCCAATTTCTCCACATCCAGGCCAACACTTGTAATTTTCTGTCTTTTTTATTATAGCCACTGAAGTTGAGCATCTTTTCATATGTTTATTGGCTATTCATATATTTTCTTTGGTGAAATGTTTACTCATATCCTTTGCCTATTTTTAAATTGGGTTATTTGTCCTATTGCTAAGTTGTGAAGGTTCTTTATATATTCTGGACACTAAACCTTTATCAGTTATGAATTGAAAATATTTTCTCTCATTCTCTGGGTAATTTTCTACTTTCTTGATGGTATCATTTGTAGCACACAAATTTTAATTTTGATGGTCAATTTTATCTTGTTTTTCTTTTATCAGTTATTTTTTATGCCATATCCAAGAAATTATCACTTAAAGTCACAAAGCTTTATTGCTATGTTGCTTCCAAGAGTTTGGTAATTTTAATTCTTACATTTAGGTCTATCTTCCATTCTGTTTTTTTGTTTTTTTTCTGATTTATTTATTTTTTTTTATTAAGGTATTATATGTGTACATATCTTACCATTGCCCCCCCCACCCCACTCCCATACATGCCTCACCCCCCAATGTTTTGCATCCGTTGGTTACTCTTATATACATGCATATAAGTCCTTCAGTTGATCTCTTATTTCCCCCACCTCTCCCTAACCTTACTGCTGTAATTTGACAGTCTGTTTGATGCTTTACTGCCTCTGTATCTATCTTTTTGTTCATCAGTTTATAATGTTTTTCATTATCCCCAAATGAGTGAGATCATGTGGTATTTTTCTTTCATTGACTGGCTTATTTCACTTAGCATAATGTTCTCTAATTCCATCCAGGTGCCTACAAATGGTAGTAATTCCTTCTTTTTTGTGGCAGCATAGTATTCCATTGTGTAGATGTACCATAGTTTTCTGATCCAGTCATCTGCTGACGGGCACTTAGGCTGTTTCCAAATCTTAGCTATGGTAAATTGTGCTGCTATGAACATAGGGGTGCATATATCCTTTCTGATTGGTGTTTCTAGTTTCTTAGGATATATTCCCAGGAGTGGGATTACTGGGTCAAATGGGAGTTCCATTTTCAGTTTTTTGAGGAAACTCCATACTGTTCTCCACAGTGGCTGCACCAGTCTGCATTCCCACCAGCAGTGTATCTTCCATTTTGAATTAATTTTTGTGTATAGTGAAAAAGGGATCAAACATCATTTTTTTTTGCATGTGAATATCCAGTTGCCACAGCACCATCTGTAGAAAAGACCATTCTTTTTGTCTTAGCACTCTTGGTAGTTTGCTAATAGTTTGGTGAGGATTTTCCCATCTTTATTCATGACTGGTTTTGCTCTTTAGTTTTCTTTTTGTACTGTCTTTATCTGGTTTTTATATCAGGAAAAAAAACTAACCTCATAAAATGAATAGGGAAGTGTTTCCTCCTCTTTATTTTCTGAAAGAGAATGTGTAGAATTTGTATTAATTCGTCTTTAAAGTTGGGCAAAATTTGCCAATGAAACCATCTGGGTTTCAATATTATGAGTTCAAATTTCTTAGTAGTGATAGGGCTATTAAAATCTATTTTGGTAGTTTGTACTTTGCAAGGAATTGGTTCATTTCATCTAACTTGTCAAATTTATGCATGTAGAGTTTTTTAAAATATGTCTTTATTGATTTTTAAAGAGAGAAGAAAGGAGAGAGAGAGAGAGAGAAACATTGATTAGTTGCCTCCCACATGCACCCCAATGGGGATCAAACTCACAACCTGGGCATGTGCCCTGACCAGGAATCAAAGCAGTGACAATGCTCAACCAATTGAGCCACACTGGCCAGGGTAGTCATAATATTCCCTTACTGTCCTTTATGATGTCTGTCAGGAGTGTAAATAATAGCCCCTGGTTCATTTCTGATATTGGTAATTTGTGTCTTTATTACTTTTCTATCTTGCTAGAGGTCAATTTTACGCATTTTTTCAAAGAACCAGATTTTTGTTTCACTGATTGTTCTCTATTTTTCTGTTTTTAATCTCATTGATTTCTTATATTATCTTTATTATTGTTTACCTTCTGCTGCTCTGGGTTTATTTTGTACTTCTTTCCCTAGGTTCTTGAAGTATAAGCTTTGATTATTGATTTAGCTTAGATACTAATTTGAGACCTTTCCTCTTTTCAAATGTATGCATTTAGTGTTATACATTTCCTTCTCTGCACTGCTTTAACTGTGTCGTACATATTTTTATAAGTTGTGTTTTCATTTTCATTACATTCAGTAATTTTTTTAAAATATATTTTATTGATTTTAGAGAGGAAGGGCGAGGGAGAGAGAGATAGAAACATCAACGATGAGAGAATCATTGATCGGCTGCTTTCTGCACGCCCCCCACTGGGGACCGAGCCCACAACCCAGGCATGTGCCTTTGGCTGGCTTCGAACCTAGGACCCTTCAGTCTGCAGGCCGACGCTCCATCCATTGAGCCAAACCAGCCAGGGCTCGTTCAGTAAATTTTTAAATTTCCTTTGAGACTTTCTCTTTGACCCGAGGATTATTTGCATTAATTTCCAAGTATTTGGAGATTTTCCTGATTTCTTTTTGTTATTGATTTCTAGTTTGATTCCATTGTAATTAAAGAACATATTCTGTGTGATTTCAATTCTTTTAATTTTGTTGAGGTGTGTTTTAGGGCTCAGGATATAGTCTACCTTGGAATATGTTCTATGGGCCCTTGAAATGAATGTGTAACCTGCTATTGTTGAATGGAGTGTTATCTAGATTCTGTTAGTTGAAGAAGTATTGTTGAGTTCTTCATCTTTGTTGATTCTGACTAGTGGTTGTATCTATTGCTGAGTGTGGGGTGTTGAAGTCTCCAACTATAGTGTGCATTCGTCCATGTCTTCTTTTAGCTCTCTCAGTTTTTGCTTCATGTGTCTTGAGACTCTTGTTTAGTGAATACATACTCAGGATCTTTATGCCTCACTAGTGGATTATTTTATCATTATGTAATGTCTTCCTGTTTTCAATAATTTGCTTTGTTTTAAATTCTTTTTCTGATATTTATGTAGCCATTATTGCTTTTTAAAAATTCATGTTTGCATTGTATATTTTTCCATCCTTTACTTTCAACCTACCTATGCTGTTGTATTTGGAGTATCTTATTAGATAGAATATAGTTGAGTAATTTTTTAAAAATCTACTCTGCCCACCTCTGTCTTTTAACTGGCATGTTTATACCATATAAATATAAAGTAATTGTTGATATGTTACAGCTTAAGTGTGCTATTTTATTATTTGTTTTCTGTTTGCTTCCTCTGGTTTTTGTTCCTATGTTTCTCTTTCCTTGCATTCCTGTGGGTTACATAGACATGGTTTAGGATTTTATTTTGATTTATACATAGTGCTTTTTATTTTTTATTTTTTGGTCAACTTCCAGGTTGTTATTTATTAAAATCTTTATTTGTTGAAAGTATTACATATATCCCCCCCCCATTGACCTCTTCCCTCTTCTAACCACCCCACCACCACCATCCCAGGCCTTCACCACCCTATTGTCTGTATTCATGAGTTATATATATATATGCATATAAGGTCTTTGGCTGATCTCTTGTATAGTTTTCTTTTTTAATATATATATATTGTTTATATATATATATTTTTTAATATATATATATTGTTTCAGAGAGGAAGGGAGAGGGAGAGAGAGAGAGAAGCATCAATGATAATAGAGAATCATTGATCAGCTGCCTCCTGCACACCCCACACCGGGATCAAGCCCACAACCTAGGCATGTGCTCCAACTGGGAATAGAACTGTGACCTCCTGGTTCATAGGCTGATGCTGAACCACTGAGCCATGCCAATCAGGCATCACCTTGTATAGTTTTCTACCTATAAGTGTTATTCTAATAAGAGTAACACAAGTAATTTATCATAGTCTACAGTCTACATTTTATCACTTTGAGTGAAGTATAGAAATATTACTTCTGTTTAGATTTCTTTACCCTCCCCATTTTTAAAATATAATTATCTTAACAATTCTTCTATACATATTGAGTATCAGAGGAGATGGTGTTATAATTTTTACATCACTCATCAAATATGATTTAAGAAACTCCCGAAGAGAAATGTTTATTATACTTACCACTATTTTTACCCATTCTGAATTTCTTCATTCCTTTATGAAGTTTCTAGTCTTTTTCTGTTATTTCCTTTCTGCTTAGAGAATTTCCTGTAGCCAGCTATTTTATGGTGGGATTATTAGCAATGACATTTCTTAGTTTTTCTTCAGATGAGAATGTGAAGATTTGATTTCCCCTTCATTTTTGAAGAATTTTTTTTTTTTTTGCCAGATATATAATTTGGAGTTGACAGTTCTTTCTTTCAGCACTTGAAAAATGTTATGCCACTTCCTTCTGCAGGAGCAATTCCATGGTTCCTGAAAAGAAATCTGTCATTTGAAGTGATAGTTCTCTATAACTAATGTGTCATTATTGTCTGATTGTTCTTAAGATTTTGTTTTTACTTTTAATTATTCGAAGTTTAATGATGAAATGTCTTGGCATGGATTTCTTTGGATGTTTCATGTTTGGTATTATCTTAGATTCTTCAGTCTGTAGGTTTATGATTTTGCCAAATTTTGAAAAATTTCAGTCATTATTTCTTTGACTAATTTTTCAATCTCACTCTTTCCTCTTCTTCTGGGCCTCCAATGATATAAATATTGGCTCTTTTGTTGTTGTCCCACAGGTGCCTGAAGGCCTGCACCTTAATCTTCTCCCCTCATCATTCTTTTTTAGTTTATTTTCTCTCTGTTGTTCAGATTACCTGAAATATATTGATATGCCCTCAAGTTCATTAATTCTATCTTTTCTTATCTCCACTTTACTAATTAGCCATTCAGTGTGGTATTTTATTTTTGTTATTGTATTCTTCAGTTCTATAATTTCCATTTCTTTACAGCTTCTTTTTCTTTGCTGAGATTTTCTATTTTGTTAATTTGTTTCAAGAATATCTGTGATTGCTTGTTGAGTTGACATTATCCTGGTAGGAGAGTGGGAACATGCTTAGACCTTTGGCACCTCTGGGCAGAGGAATCAGAGCATAACCATCTGCTTACATGGGCCTGGGGGTGGGGAATGGGAGTTGGAATATCATCTTTCCACTTTCCCTGTCTGAAAACACAAAATGAGGATGGCTCTTCTGTTGGTGTTTACTGGAGTAGAGTGGGGATTTTCAAGAAAGTTTTCTTTCATTTAGTCTACTTTTGACAAGTTGGAAAAGGCTTTCATTGAAGCTTTACTATTATTATTATTATTATTATTATTATTATTATTTATTGCACCTGTTGGCAGATCCAGGTTGGAGGCTTCTGCAGCATGCTCTCTAGAATATATAGGAGTCAAAAAGGAAACCCAGGGAACTCACTGCTATGCTATTCCTCAAGTCAGTAGGTCCCTAGGTTGACTACTTTTTCTCTATGCCTTCTAGAGTCTTTCTATGCTTGTTTGTTATATTATGTCCAGGTTTTGTTTTAAAAAGTTTGCTTTTTAAAAAGTTTCTAATTGTGGTAAAATGCATATAATCTGGAATTTATCCTCTTAACCATTTGTAAGTGTACAGTCAGTATTGCTAAGTGTATTCACATTGTTGGGCAATATGTAGGTGTTTTTAGTTGTAAGAGGGAGGACTTTGGAGGAATGAGACTGTTATCCATCTTAATCAGAACAAGAAGTGTCATATGCTTTCCTGGCTATTCTTTTTTTTTTTTTTTTTAATATATTTTATTGATATTTTACAGAGAGAAAGAGAGAGGGATAGAGAGTCAGAAACATCGATGAGAGAGAGACATCGATCAGCCGCCTCCTGCACGCCCCCTACTGGGGATGTGCCCGCAACCCAGGTACATGCCCTTGACCGGAATCGAACCCGGGACCCTTGAGTCCGCAGGCCGACGCTCTATCCACTGAGCCAAACCGGTTTCGGCTTTCCTGGCTATTCTTGTGTGCTTATATTTCCATATAAAATTTAATATCAACTTGCCTAGCAGCATTAAAAAGCTTGTCGGCATGTTAAATTAGGATTGCATTTGATATTTATAAATTAAGTTAGAAAGAACTGACACCTTTAAGATGCTGAGTCATTCTGTTCAAGAGCAAAGAGTGTCTTTTCATTTGTTCAGGTCTAATTTCATGTCTTTCTGGAATGTTTCAGCATTTCCTTCATGGAAGTTTTATACATGCTTATTCTGTTTCTTCCTAAGGATGTTATTTTATTTCTTGTTTTTGTAAGTATGAGTTTTTTTCCTATTGTGTGTGTCCCCTCTCTGGTCGTTTGAGTACATAAAATAAACCAATGACTCTCTGCCCTAACCGGTTTTGCTCAGTGGATAGAGCGTCAGCCTGTGGACTGAAGGGTCCCAGGTTCAATTCTGGTCAAGGGCATATACCTGAGTTGCGGGTACATCCCCAGTAGGAGGTGTGCAGGAGGCAGCTGATCGATGTTTCTCTCTCATCAATGTTCCCAACTCTCTACCCTTCTCCCTTCCTCTCTGTAAAAAAGCAATAAAATATATTAAAGAATTCACTAGCTTTCCAAAGGCCTGTATCAATATTAGTTGTGGATAGTTCTTCTTTACTGCTCTATCAGAGGAAGTAAAGAGAACTGGCAGCAACAGTATCTTAAAGTCAGTGATCATTACACCAGGCTGATGAATAAATATAACATCAGTGAACATGAATACAAAGCACTCTAGAATGCTGCCTCCTCCATGAACCCCCATAGGGCATTTCTCCTGAAAAGTTTTCTTCAGTCTCCTAAGTCATAGTTCATTCCACAAACATTTCCTGAGCACCTGCTCTGTGCCAGTTACTCTGCTAAATACTTAGTATGAAATTCTGGTGAGGTGTGCTTTCTGCCCTGTAGGAGCTTGCCATCAGATTAGGCTTTATGACCCTCAAAGTCCTTCTAAGTGTTATCTAGTGCTATCTGAAGTGGTATCCAGTGCTATCTGATGTGTCATAGAGAAACTTCTATCACTCAGTTCCACACTCAATGCCTAGCCCAGAGTAAACTCTCATTGGGGTAGATGGTTCCAAACCAAGTGATCTTCAGGTTCAGGGAAAGAAAAGGACTTATTGCTCAGAGGTCACTTGCAGTGAAGAAAAGGCCATGCAGGGCAGAAGCCATCACCCAAGAAGCTAGACCTTTGCTTAGACCCTGAGGTGGTGAGTTTGAGAGCAGTAGGGAGTCCAGATGGTTAAAAGCAGGACAGAGAAGGATTGCCAAATGTGGGGGACCTAGAGGCCATGCTCTGGAACTTTTCCTGTAGGGAGTGTGGCACCAATATTTTTGAGCAGGGAAGATGGTAAGATCAGTGTTTCAGAAAAATCACTCTGACTATAGTATAGAGTATAATTTGGAAAGCAGAGACTGGAGACAGGGGTGGTCCCCTGGGAGGAGGTTGTGGCAGGAGTCCAGGGGAAAGATGAGGATGAACCAGGGCAGTGGAAGGACATAGACTTGACAGATGGTTGAGAGGGAGAATCAACAGATGGCTATTACTCCAAAGACAGGTTTGACTGATGTTTTACCCATACGGAGATGTGGGTTAGAATCTGTGATAGACATACTGTTATTAACAACTTTATAAAGTGTTCAACTCAGAGACTTGAATGGTATTTTAAATTGAATTGTGTCTCCCCCCAAAAAACAAAACAAAACAAAAAAAAAACACACAAAAAAAACTTGTTGAAATCCTAACCCCACAACCTATGAATGTGACCACACTGGGAAGTAGGATATTTACAAATGATATCAAGTTAAGGTACGGTTATTAAGGTGGGCTCTAATCTAATATGACTGATGTCCTTATAAGAAGAGGGAAAGTTGGGCCCTAACCGGTTTGGCTCAGTGGATAGAGTGTCGGCCTGCAGACTGAAGGGTCTCAGGTTCGATTCCAGTCAAGGGCATGTATCTTGGTTGCAGGCACATCCCCAGTAGGGGGTGTACAAGAGGCAGCTGATCAATGTTTCTCTCTCATTGATGTTTCTAACTCTCTATCCCTCTCTCTTCCACTCTGTAAAAAATCAATAAAAATTTAAAAAAATAAATAGAAGAATAAATAGAAGAAGAGGGAAAGTTGGAATAGAGACACAGAAGGAGGAGAAGGCTATGTGAACAGAGAGACAGAGATGGAATGATGTATCTACCAGTACAAGCCAAGGAATGCTAATGATCGCCTATAGCATCAGAATCAGAGAGGCATGGAAAAGGATCTCCAACAGAACCTCCAGAAGGAACTAACCCTGCCAATACCTGGATTTCAGACTTCCACCTTCCAAAACTGTTAGACAATAAATTCCTTTTGTTTTAAGACAGCCAGTTTGTGCTAATTTTTTATGGCAGCCACAGAAAACTGAAAGAACAATTGAACAGGCTCTCCGGGACTATTGAGGGAGTAATAAGGGGATATTCATGGTGTAAAAATCTGGCAGTGGCTGTGTTGGTGGGTTGGGAAGATATCATTTTGTATTTTGGACCCAGCTTGCCCCATTGCTTTTTTAAAGGGAGGCATATTAGAAAAAACAAAAAACTCAGTGTTTCTCAGATGTTGTCACATGTTATTGCCAGAAAAATATTGTCTCCTAAGAGATCTACAAATTCATTCTGCCCTGTGACTTAGGTGGCTACCTCCTGGTAATAAATGGGAATATCCCTGGAGAGGTTAAAACTCAGACCTTCCAGGGGGTGTTCTTCCTGCTCTACCTCAGCACCCCTCATTTCATTCCTTATTTATGACAATTATACAGGTATTGGCTAGTACATGTTCTAGCAGATTTTGATTTCAAAAGTAGAGAAAGGGCAAAAATATTAAAAGTCATTGCTGCCCATACACTGGCATATTATTCAGCCATGAAAAGGAACAAAGTCCTAGTATATGCTACAACATTGGTGAACTTCCAGAACATACTAAGGAAAAGAAGCCAGACACAAATGATCATATATTGTATAATCCCATTTATATGAAACTAGAGGCCCGATGCATGAAGATTCGTGCAAGAATGGGCCTTCCTTTCCCTGGCTGCCGGCACCGCCTTTGCTCCAGCTGGAGCCGCCTTTCCGCCTTCCCATGCTGCCCAGAGGCCTGGAGTGGCTGGGGCGATGCAGAACGCCCCCAGCCACTGGGTGCCTGTGTATGCAAATTAACCCACCATCTTTGTTGGGTTAATTTGCATACTCACTCCTGACTGGCTGGTGGGTGTTGTGAAGGTACGGTTAATTTGCATCTTACTCTTTTATTAGTGTAGATGGCTCAAAAAGACAAATTCAGAGCAACAGGGAATAGCTTCATGGTTGCCAGGGTCTGGAATGGGGAGTGGGAGATGGGGAGTGATTGCTAATGGGTCCAAAGTTTCCTTTTGGGGTGATAAAAATATTTTGGAACTAGATAGAGCCTATGGTTGTACAGCATTGTGAATGTACTAAATGTCACTGAATTGTACCCTTAAAATAGCTAACTTTATGTTATGAGACACTTACCTCAATAAACAAAGTCATTGGAGGCTACAAAGCATATTTTCTTACTTGGTTTCTGAGCATTTCAAGATCAGTAATTCTATATGTGGTCCTGAGGAGGGCAGGGAAGTCTCACTACCTTCAGCTAAATAGCAGGCAGCACAGAGGGCCAAGTGAGTAGACATTTGTTCCAATTTGTCACATGGAATGAAGAGCAGTGTAGCCCAGCCCTCCTGAGAGCCACCTCAGGCTGCCCACATGGCAGGACATTACATGTTCCCATCTGACTTCTGGGTGGATCAACTGCACCCTGTGAATTTAAATTTTAATTGCTGTGAAAGGATTTCTCCAAATGGTTGTGAATTTAAAGAGCAATTTCCTTCACAAGCATCTTCTCTCCAGGCTTTGGCTTCCTGGGAACCCTCCAGAAAATTCCAGTGAAAATATACTAGAGAATCTCATCCAGAAAGCTGAGAAAGCCCAGGCCCATCTGAATGGTGAGCAGAGTGATTGATACATCCTATGAAATGTCTAAAATGCCCATATTCCCATACTCTGAGGCTCAGAGATATCACCCAAAACTGGAAAGATTCTTGTTTGGGTATTGTTTCACTGCCTTATCTATATATATAAATAAGTGACCGAATGGCAGAACGACCAGAATGACTGATAGACCAGTTGCTATGATGTGCACTGACCACCGGGGGCAGACACTCAACTCAGGAGCTGCCCCCTGGTGGTCAGTGAGCTCCCACAGTGGGAACACTTTCTCCGTTGACAGGGATGAGTGGCTGCTCCCACAGCGGGCCTATCCCCACAGGCCACACCCCCCACCAGTGCATGAATCCGTGCACCAGGCCTCTAGTTGATGAATAATTGACATAGAATAAACTGCACACATTTCAAGTATAATTTGATCAGTTTTGACACATGTCTACACCATCACCACAGTCAAGGTAATGAATATACCCTTCACCCCCCAAAATTTTCTTCTGCCCTTTGGCAATCCTTCCCTCTTGCCCCTCTCCACTACCCCAGGCAACCACTAATCTGTCTTCTCCCAGTCCTGAGTACTTCACATTTTCTAGAGTTTTGTATAAATGGAATCATAGAATAGGATCTCTCTCTTTTTGGTCTGGCTTCTTTCATTTACCAGTAGCATAATGACTGAGATTCAGTCATGTTGTGTGTACCAATTGTTCATTTCTTTTTGTTGCTGAGAATTATTCTATTCTATGGATTATGCCACAACTTGTTTATCCATTCACCTGTTGATGGGCATTTGGGTTGTTTCCAGTTTTTGGTGAATATAAATACAGCTGCTGTCAACATAAGTGACAAGTGTTTTGTGGACATACTCTTTTAGTTTAATGCCCAGCAGTAGAATACTTGGGTCATAAAGTATATGTTTAGCTTTTTAAGAAATTCCTGAACTGGTGTTTTTTTTTTTTTCAAATAAGTTGTATAATATTACATTCCATTCTGGTGTGATTTTTTAAAAATCCATAGCTTTCTATGGGGATGATAGACATTCATGGTTTTTCACACATGTTCTTTAGCAAATTAGACATTGGGCTGAATCCAGAAATAACCTTTGTTCTATATTATGAAACAAGATTGGAAGGAGGGGCAAGTGGTGAAGGGGAAACTTCATGTGGAGGACAGAGTTTTGGAAATAAGAAAACATCAGCAGGAGTCTAGTTGGTCCATTTGAAGGGAAGACTGGGAACTGCAGGTGACTGAGGAAGGGAGAGGACAGCCAAAAGTTCAGAGCCTTTCTCCTGGTTGCCTGCTAGAGAAATTGAAACTCTCTGAAGAATGAATGAGCAGATTTTCTGGGCACCCACTTCTAGACCCTGAAGTGGTCCTGTGCAACCATGTTATTTCCTGAGTCTGGGAACCCATTGCAATGAGGCAGCATACATGTAGCCTACACCTTGGAAAACGTCAGAAAAAGAGGGCAGTTATGATGTTACCTGTTTTCCACTTTCAAATGCTTGTTGTATTGTACAGCCCTTCTTCTCTTTCCTACTATCTCTTTAAAGGCTGATTTGAAAGAGTCAAGGTGGGGAGGAGGCTTGGGTGATACCATGCCTTGTCAGAGAAGTCTCCTGCCAGACAGAGGCCTTTGTGCCTCTGTGGCTCTCAGGAAACTGGAGGTAGGAGACTTCTGTACTAAGGGTCGGCTCTTCCAGAGCTGTTGGGTTGCTCCCCTCCTTAGGCCTTAGTTTTCCCAAGTACAGGATGTATCTAAGACTAGGTGGTCCAAGGATGAGAACTTGAGCCCAGCTCCAAGGCATCACTCTAGTCCTTGAGTTCCAAAGGGAGTTTGTTGCAGACATCTTATATCATATCTCTCTTCTCTGCACCTCAGAAATTTTTAAAAATATATTTTACAGATTTTTTACAGAGAGGAAGGGAAAGGGATAGAGAGTTAGAAACATCAATGAGAGAGAAACATCGATCAGCTGCCTACTGCACACCCCCTACTGGGGATGTGCCCGCAAAACAAGGTACATGCCCTTGACCGGAATTGAACCTGGGACCCTTCAGTCCGCAGGCCAATGCTCTATCCACTGAGCCAAATTGGTTAGGGCTGCAACTCAGAAATTTATGTTAGCTGCACTTAATGGAGTCTTTCCTTCCCTGGTGAAATACAGTCTCCTTCAGGACATCCTTGGATTTAAGGTGATGAGATGAGGAGGAAGAGAAAGGTCTGCCCTCTTAGCCAAAAATGTGTGCTGGATGCTTTTTTCCTCATGTTAAGAAGAGCAGTGACAACAGTTGATCCTTACCAGTGCTCCCTCTGGATCAGACATAGTCCTCAGGACTTTACACTTGGTGGCTCTTTTTAACCCTTGCAGCACCTGATGGGTAGATTCTATTTTTATTGCTTCCATTATACAAATGAGGACACTTAGGCACAGAAAGGGTAAAGTCTTTGTTCCCTGTCACATAGCCAGGGAGTGGCAGCACTGTTAAGAAGAAAAAGAATTTGTGCAAGGATCTCCTTTCCCAGCAAGATGCAATTCAAACATGCAAGTCAGAAAGGGAAGGCATGCTGCCCTCGGACCTCCATCATCTCTCAGAACCTGGCTAGAAACGACCAAAAACAAGTGCCACCCATACCTGAACTACACCAAATCCCAAACTGCAACATTACTTCCCTCATGCCCTGGGATCCTCTGGGTGCCTGTGGCATCCCTTGATGCTCAAGCCAAGAGAAGGTGAGTCCCATGTTCCCCGGAAGACTCACCCTGTTAGTTTTTTTCCATCAATATAGTAACACACTTTTTCTAGAATTTCTATATGGCAGACATTGGCTAGCTTTGAGGCCCCACAAAGGGGGACACAAGCATAGAAGCAGAGCCTTTCTGTAGTGATTCAGGCTGAGAGGGAAGGACAGAACTTATTTTCCATAGAACAGGGCTTCTAGGATAGCCTAGAACAGGAATTGGGGGTCTGACTCAGCCTCTCCCCTCCCCTCCATCAGTCGCTCTCCCCACTTCATTTTCATTTTCATCTCTGAAAGCTGCTTCTCAGCCATTTCCAAGGATTTGACTCATGATCCCAAGCTGTCTCACCAGGGAAAAATGTTGGAGTGCCGGCGACAATTACGAACCATGGCCATGGCCTCTGTCCAAATGGGTCCAGCCATCCCAAATAAACAAGCATGCCTGTGTCTGGAAACCAGACATGGAGCTCCCAGGAGGATCTCTTTAACCAGTCATCAGAAGGCTCATTATACCTGGACACAGGCAGGATAGGGTGCTTATAGTACTTATGATGGGTATTTTCTGACCTCTCTGGAGCCAGCTGGTTCTCAAACATTCTGGAAGGGAAGAGGATCAGTACTGGATGCTTGTGAAACAAAAGCCAGGATTCTTAACCCTTTCTGTGCTATGAGTGCCCTTGGCTTTCTGGTGAAGCTTAGGGACCTTTTTTTTTTTTTTTAAAGTTTACCAAAAGATACTAATTAGATCACAATAGTTATATTAACAAAACAAACTTGTGATATGTTTATTTAAGTGCTTCTTAACACATTAAATAAGATCTAGCAGTAGGTCTCAGAACTACTGCAATTTCAAGGTAGTGATATTTGGAGATTCTGGCTATGACAGTAATGTGAAGTAAAAATATCTTTGATTTCTCTTGGCGACCAATCCACATGTTCTGTAAGTATTACTGTGGTTTGTTGCCAACATTCATAATTGAAGGAAATGCTGAATTTCAGTTAGAGATTAGTGAAAATATAGATGTGATTTTCCCCCCATTTGAGTTTATAGTTTCTCTGAATTCTATCCATGAACATTAGGTTAAGAGCCCCCTGCTAAGGCAATAACTGAAACATATGTAATTAGTTGGGATCCCCGCCCCTCCCAATTTCTCAGCTAAGTCAAACTGTTGACCATACAACTTTTTCTTACACTGTACTTTCTTATTACTAACAAAGAACAAACAGGGAGCTTAGATTCCAGTACTAGCTTTCCCACTTATGAGCTCTGTGACTTTGGATGAGTTGCTGAACCTCTCTGAACATCAGTTTTCTCTTCTGTCAAATGGGGATAATAATAATATCTACCTCCTAGTGTTGACAAAAGGATTAAATGAGATAATCCTTGCAAACCATCCTGGTACTGTATTAGCCCTTAATAAAGATTAGCTTTAGTAATTACCATAGGATACACACAGAAAGGGGAGGGGGCAGTAGTGTGCTGGAGCTGGCTCACACCAGCTCCCGAAAGCCAATTATTACATTTTCAGGGATTTTGTGAGTTGTTTGACATCATTATGGTAGCTTGAAATCAGCCACAGTGAGAGTACTTATAACAGAAATCATCAAGTGCTACAACAGAGCTTTGAATTAGAGCTCCCCCCCCACCTGAAGAGTTGCTTGTTAAACATTTACTAGCACAGCACTAGGAGAGGGGATAGCGGTCTGCTCTTGCCATAATGGTGGTGTGGCAGCCTATACTGTATCTGGGGAAAATGTGAAACATCAAATGGGGTTCACAGGATAAAACAAAATTATTTTTGTGGTTCAGGTTAATGTCATTTTCAGTCTATTGGTTCTTCCGTCTACACAGTTTTGCATCATGAAAAGTACAGGTTTTTCTTGATTAATGTTCTCCGTTCCTGATAATTCAATTTAAGCAATTTTGCAAAAGGATATGTTTTCAATAAGGGGGGGAAATCCCTCTTCTCTTTATCTGAAGAGTACAATATTTTAAATTTTAAATCAAATATTTCTGTGTACTGGTAACTTCCATGTCAAATTTTATCTATAAAATTCCTATACATTTTTTCTGAGCAAGTATTGCAAAGGCACATGGCAGAAAAGTGAATTTAGTGATTATGCAGCCCTATTAACATTACTTGAGCCCACAGGTTGGCTTCGATGGTATTTTCAGAAAGAACTCCTAAGTGGATGTTTATATCTGCAAATGGAAGCGCTGAGTAGCTAGACTTGTAGGGCGTATGTGGGGGAGTCAGTCCTGGGTGGTGGTTTACTCACACACTGGCATTTGGTTGCATGAGCTCTTTTCAAATGCTTCTCTGCTAGCTTGCTATCATCTATAAGCCACTTATGTATGCTGCTCTCCACTGATTAAATATGCTGACACATGATGTAGAAATGAAATACAATGGGATGTTAAGCAAGAGAACTTACAACTATGGAGAAGTGGAATGTGACAGAGAAGGGAGATCCATTTTTCCTGACAGGGACTGGACAACCTCTTATGGGGATGCTATTGTGTGCTCCAAAAGGGCAAGTGTGCTGCGAAATTTCCTCTAGCCTTGACTAGCTCTACTAAGATGTCAGGGGCCAGCTCAGCTAGCCGCCTGATATTTTCCCCACCCAATGCTGTTTCTCTTGGATGGTATTAGTTTTTATGAAATGTGGGCAGTTTGGTACTCCCCTTGCTGGGTCATCAGCATCATTGTGGTCCACACATCAGTTCATGTCTCTGATCTTGCCTCTTGTTAAAACCCCATTTGATTGGATGATACCTTTGGCTGGCTGCTTGGCAGCAGGTAAATATGCCAGCCTCACCATCTGGACTAGCTATTACTATTGTGAATAAGTAAAGATGACAAGGAGTTAGGGATGAAGACCATGGCTGCCAAGATGGGATCTGGTTTCTGGAAGCAAAAGTGATAAAATGAACAACCTAAAATGACGTGAGGCACTCAACTAGTCTGGGTTCATCTTTTTCTCTGCTTCGGCCTGATCTGCACTGCAGATAAAGTGGCCAGCTGAGCTGCCTCTTCACAGAATATGTCCTCTCAGAAGCACACAAAACATCAATCTCAATTCATGTGTTTATGCCTGTTGCAATTTCAAATCCTTCCTGTTAAAATGTACCTGTTTTCTAAAATGTCTTTTTAAAATATATATTTCACAGTTAGGAATGGGAAGGAGGGAAAATGAACATTGTATAAAGTAAGCCATAGAAATTGGCTCCTATAATTGACATAGAAATGGTGTATGGATATTGCTGTCAGAAATAGAGTCTGATCTTGTACTGGGATAGTGGTAAGCCCAAGCCTTGGAAGTGCGTGTGTCCCTTCCCCTCTTGTTTTGCCAATGCTATGTGTGTGTACACGCACAGGCATGCTGGGCCCTGATGGGAAAGGAAGTTCCTGGATGGTACAGAACAGAGTCCACCTTACTTTGTTTGTCATCCAGAAAGGACACTGAAGCCCAGAAAGGGGCAGAGACTGCTGAAGGCCCCACAGTAAGGGAGAAGCAGAACCTCTCAAAGCCCAGCCCCCTGGCTCCTAGGCCAGCTCTTCACTCTGTCCTCTCTGTCACCCATGTTAACAATTTTTTAATGTTGGGACCTTTCCAAAGTCATATGCTATAAGGGAGGGAGTCCTGTACCCACTCATTCACTTGTTGCTGATGGACCTGCCAGGTGCCAGGTTCTCTTCTAGAGACTGGGATTCAGTATGGGGCTCATTCTAGAGGGGAGAGACTGGACAAAAAACAGTACATTTTATTTTGTGCACCATGACAATGTTTCACTGCACCCAGCAGCCATTTTGCACCAAGTGCTCCTCTACCAGGACCCAGATGGAGGCCTAAAGGAAGACAGTACCGCTAGGTAACATTTGGTGGGGCTTACTATGTGTCAGCCTCTGTTTTAAGCACATTACAGATATCATGCCTTTGATCTTCATCACAACCCTATGGAGTGGATGCTATTATTATCATTTCTCTTTATAGATCAGGAAATAGATTCACAAAAAAAGTTGACTTCCCCAAGGACACACATCCAATCAGTGGCAGAGCTAGGATTCAAACTCAGACCATTGTGTGCCAGAGTCCATGCTTTAACTGCTCAGCTATTATACTGCCCCTCTGGATGGCACAGAATCTGAAGTCTAGACCCTACCAAATTCAAGGAAGGCCCAACAACCAGGTCAGGATCAAGCCCCAGATCTTCCCTAATGAGGGTGACCGTTTTCACCCTGGAAAGAAGTCTGAGGTAGCCATATGCTATCTGGGTACTGCCAGTACCTCATTTCCCTTCCTAGCCAAAGGACCCTCCTCTGAGATAAGAATCCAAGCCCCATTTGCTTCTCAGAATAATTGTGAGGCTCTAAAGTGTCAGCTCTGATCACACCAGTTCCCGCTCCCCCAAAAGAGTTATCAGCACTAACCACCCCCTTACTCTTCCTCTGGGTAATTAGCTGGGACACAAGGTTTTGCAGAGAATGATAGATTGTTGTCCTGCTGGTGGCCACAGGCTTTGGAGCAATTTTGCCAGCTGCAAGGCCATTTCAGCCTTTGGCATGAATAGTGCCTGTTGGATTTAGCCTTCAACACAGCCAGACGGACAAGCTCTAGCCAAGGCCACTGTGATGAGCAGAGGAGAAGTGTACAAGTTGTACCAGAGACTGGTTAGAAGCTGTCTGTCAATGCGTCTGGGATGCTCTCACCACATACCACAATGCCCTGATCTGAAGATTGCCCTATAAACCTGCCCAACAAGACCTTTTGCTGCCAAGGCATCTTTCTCTGGCCCATTTTCTTCTTTCCCGTGTCCCAGCAAGCCAGTTGTTGAGAGCTGTCAGAGCCCCAGGAGCAGAAACTGCATATACTAATAGGAGAAGCAAGCAGACTACCAGTGAATTGAATTCACTTTATTTAACTGGCCTGTTTGCTTTTCAAATGACATTCTTTTTAGTCAAATTTAGGGAATCAAAGTTTTATGATAAAAACCATATGATCTAGGAACTGTATTAAAAACCAAGATTTTAAAAGTGTCCCACACAATGTTCTAAAACTCAAATATTGTTAGTGTGTTGATACAGATTTTCATAGAGGGAAACAATCACTCATTATGAAGAAAAAAGTCCACATGTCAGCAAATCAACAGCACTCTGAGACCAAATTGGTACTTTTCGTTGCAGATAATAATATGGGGGGCCCTTTAATTCTGGACCTGACACCAGAACATATCAAAACAATCATGAGTGTGAGAGGGAAAGCTTTTAGTTCTCTCCACAGTTTTATCATTAACTGGGCAGCAATATGTGAAGCTCTCCCCAATCCTCTTTGCTTTGTACCCTCCCCCAGCATTCCCCTTCCAGGCTTCCACTAACTCTCAACAATCCACACAGATAGAGCGCCACCCAGTGCTCCCGCAGATCCACCTCTCCAGCTCCATCCTGAGGGTCTTTGTTTCTTGCATCCCTCCAGGTGAACTCCCCCTCTTTTTTTTCTTTTATACTTTAAAAAAAATTATTTTTATTTATTTCAGAGAGGAAGGGAGAGGGATAGAAACATCATGGATGGGAGAGAATCTCATTGATTAGGTGCCTCCTACATGCCTCACACTGGAGATTGAGCCTGCAACCTGGGAATGTGCCCTGACCAGGAATTGAACCATGACTTCCTGGTTCATAGGTTGATGGTGAGCCACTGAGTCACGCTGGCTGGGTTCAGCTGTACATCATGTTGGCCATTCCAGCACAACCTAGTGGATGCCAGGTGAACTGATGGGCTTTGTTTCTAGCCTACATGGAGTTGTAACAACTTCCAATAATTTTATTTCACAGATGAATTTCATTATCTCTTCCTCTCTCAAAAAGAGACTTATAAATTTGTTTTTAATTAAACTGAATACTATTAAGTTTATTCCTATCATGACATTCCATAGCTACATAAGGTGTCATAAACCCACCTTTGGAATTTTTGAGATGTTCGCTATACTTCCAGTTATTGTGGGTGATCAGATAACCTATTCTACTAATTGAGGGACCTTGAGAAATCATCCGAGAAGTCACTTTTTTTCACTGATTACTCAGTTGTCCCCAGTTGACTTCTCTTGCACAGTATTTCTCAGATTTGTCACTTCTGTGTAAGCATTGTATGCTTTCTGTTTAGGAAATGCAGCAAATGATGCTCAGCCATCACTGGAAGGCTGTGAGCCCAGGGCAATTCAGAATAAGCCCACCTTGACCATTTATGAGTTTGTTATGGAGGCACAGCTTCTCCTTCCCATTTTACTCAGGAGCAGTATTTTGAAGACAAGATTAAGTCAGGAACATGAAGAGAGGCATGAGACAGACCAGATGGGAAGAAACCCCATTTCACTACTAAGAAACAATCAGTTTAAGGCTCATCACATCAAGACAAAAACTCCAGGCCTCCTGGAGAAGCAGCAGCATCTGAGGGAAGCAGCCAAGATGCACCATTCAGGAATGGAGATCTGGGGTGGGTGTCCCCAAAAGAGAGAAGAAGGCTAAAGGACACCATACCCCTGGAGTCACTAGCTAGGGAAGAAACTTGTCCTTCAGAAGAAGGCTGTTTGGAGAAAAGCTTTAAGCTTCTTTGTAGAAGAGAATGATCTTTAACCTGTGGGTGATGCTGTTCTGCTTGACTTGAAGACCGTGATAGATAAAGGGATTATGAGAGGGCTGTTTGGTTGATGGCCAGAGTCAACAATAGGCCAGGACACTAAGGGAGAGAGAGTAGTTGCTAACAAGGCTTTGAAACTTTATCATGGACCTTTAAGGAATAATGCAGAACTGCAAAAAAGAACCATAAAACCCCCCAGATTTGCATGTACTTCCAAGTTTCCAGAAAATAATTCCTTAAACTGGATATCTTATCTAGCTATAGTTTTTGTTGTGGCTCCCTGGAAAAATTGTAGAACATGCTATGAGAGAACTAGTGAGTGAATGAATGTTCAGAAAAGGAAGCCTGTAAAAAAGTAGGTCTATAACAGTATCAGGAGAAGAGACCCCTCAAAGCCACCATGGGTTCATGAGGAACAGCTCATGGTGTGAGAATAGCTTCCTTTTCTGTTGGAAGCGCTCACTAGGCAGATAGGTCAGAGAAAAGCAGGAGAGTGCTTTTGGACCGCATCAAAGCATTTGGCAGCATCTGTTGTGAAATCCTCATTTACAGCCCAGTTATGTGATTGTGTAACCAATTAAAGAACTGTATCCAAAGGCCATGGATAATGGATTAATGTCCTCCTTTGGAGATGGAGTTCTGGAGGCAAGTCCCAGGGCTCCCTCCTGGCTGCTTTGCTTTTTCTCAATGATCTAGATGAGAGAGAGAATCGCTCTTACCAGATTTGCCCCTGACAGAGTGCCAGAGGGTGAGAATTTTCTGTAGCATAGAATTAGGATCCAAAGAGATGTTGACAAGCTTAAAATTGATATGAAAAATATAATATGGGCAAATGGAAGATCTTACATTTTGGTCCTGAACCCCATCTACCCACATGTAGGATGGGGGAACCATGGCTTTCGAAAAACTAGGGACTTCTAGTCAACCATGATCTCAGTATGATTCAGAAGTGAGCTGGGCTTGCCAGAAATATTACGATGTCCTACCCTGGTCAGGGGCTTAGTTGTTTGGAACGTTATCCCGTACATCAAAAGGTTGTGGGTTCGATTCCAGGTCAGGGCGCATATGGGAGGCAACTGATCCATGTTTCTCTCTCACATTGATCTCTCTCATTCTCTCTTTTCCACTTCCTCTCTAAAAAAATAAATAAAAACTTATCCTTGGGTGCCAGCAATGACCCGTTTGGTGTGAAGGTGAAGGAGCTGCTGTGGCCATGCCGGAGCCTGGTGCTCAGTTGATATCAAGTGTTACAGACAAGTAAAGGTGGCCAGGCTAGTGTAAGACAGTGTGATGAGAAAGCTCAAAATAACATGCATGTAGCCAGTGACCTCCTCAAACTGGGACTTGAAACAAGGGTTCCTGATTCTAACTTCAGAGATTTTTAGTGAACACGTGTGCAAAATTTTGTAAGCAGCGTACTGAATAACACTCCTTGGATTTGTTTTATTCTTTTACTTCTCAGTATATTGACAAATGCTTTGAGAGTTTGGAAGATATTTTTATGAAAAGCAGAGATCCTTTCTGTGTGGGCTACCTCCTCCAACTTCCAATGCTCAGGAGAAACTCGGCAGAGATACTTTCTCATAAAAAGCAATTTCTTTAATGAATCTGAAATGAATTTCCTAAACCATCTGAGGCTTCTTAACCATTTTGAAAGGTAACCATTATTAAAACAATACCTTTGGATACACAAAGGTTATGTAGCTTACAAAACTTTACTGTACTTGAACTTCAATGTAATACAAAATGAAAACGTTGTCTCCTTTCTTATACTTTTTCTACAACTCTCTCATACTTGCTTTGTGTAAGCAAAAAGAGGAAGGATGAATCAGTATGGCACAGGCTGCTTGATTGGATAAATAAATGGATGGCTGGTTGAATGAGTGAACTGCAAAGTCTTGGCAAAGTGTTTATTTGAAGTGTTTCTGTGTTCCTAATCAACTCAGTGCACAGTTGAGGAATGGTAATGGATGACACTCCATTGACGAGCCTGGAGCTCTGGGGGTCTGTGATGTGTTGTAGTAATATGCTTGTCAAACACTAGTTGTTTGTATCACTAAACCCCAGAAATATACATTTGTAATTGATCCCTAAATGCAGTTAAATATTTATCACTGAAGAAATTAGAGCAAGAAAGACTATTGAAGTTGTGGAGGTGGTACTGATTTGGATTTTGAAGTAATCAGTCCAGAAGAAATAAATACAGTGGATAAAGTTAAGCTCAGGTGAACAGAGCTGGCTGGACCCCATGATCAGGATGAAATAAGCCTGAAGCAGGACTCAGGTTGTTTTCCTGAAACTTCCTACTCCTGGTAATCTAACACTCTACACATGTAGCCCCCACAGTTTTAAGATCCAGCCAATGGCATATTTGTGTGTGTGTGTGTGTGTGTGTGTGTGTGTATGTGTGTGTGCGTGTGTGTGTGTGTGTGTGTGTTCTGATTCAGAGGAGACAGATTCGATCAATACAATATGTCTTATTTGCTCCAGTATTAACATTTTGGCTTATGGGATGGAGTAGTAGTAGCCATGGTCAAATGACTTAATCTAAGATCTATTTGGGATTCAGCAGGATTCTTTGCTCCTGGTGGATCACAGCAATGGAGCTTTGCTCTTGATAAATAGGCAAACTCGGCACAAGACTTGCAATAGAAACTGACTCTATAGTTTGAACTGTGGAAATCCACTCTTGCTATCAACCAGAGTAGCCTACCAACACTATTCATGTCACTTTTCCTTTTCAGCTGTTTTAGAAGCCTGAGCTGGCTGTCTGCACAACATTGGTCTTGCCTATTTAGCATGTCATGCAGAGGAATGGTTGCCTATTAAATTGCATTCATCTTTAATGCCTGCTTGTTTGCACTTAGTTGACTGTGTTCGTGAAGGGAAGTGTCTGGGAACCATTTCTGAAATGCACAGCAATTTTTCCACTGTTTTTGAAAACCAGAGGCATTGTTGCCAACTTGCAATACATATCTTTAAAATTAGTTTGTTTTCTCCAAAGCTGATGGTAGTAGCCTTGACTGTTTTCTTTCATTTGTGAAATAATATCTAAAGTATTTGCAAAACATTTCCAAGAATGGAGAGATTTTAATTCGTCATAATAAGTACTGAAAGCACATTTTCCTCCCATCAAATGAAATTCTGCACGAAGTCTCTAAGTGCAACACTAGGGTTTTTTCCTATTATTTGAAATCCATCTAAAGAGTGAAATGCATTAAGGAAGACAACCATAACATGAACTCTTCACAAATCTTTTCTTGGCTAATAATAGTCTTCATTAAAAAAACAAACAAACAAACAAACAAAAAAACTGGCTGTTCTCTTTCTTCTTTTAACGCACTGCTCCTTTTGACCACTTGCTAAGTATCCTTCCCTTCACCAACTCACCTTCTTAGGTAGTTTTCTCATTGGACCTGCCACAAGTATAGTTGGAGGTGCAAGGCTGGGGTGTGGATGCAGGCCTATGGGACACTTTCTTGCAATGGCCAATGACAACTGCCCACATTTCTCTCCTAACCATGGCCTTCTTCCACTTTCTTTTTTAGAGCACTTTGGGCTCTGATGCTGAGGAAGAATTCTTGAATACTGCCCTAATTAATGTTCCAGGGCTCTGATTCCCCACATTGCCTTGTTTAGAATCTGGGGGATCACGAGTCTTTCATTTAATGTGGAAAAAGGGCACCCCAAACTCCACTCAACCCCACTAGGAATCTGGAGTCAGTCTAGGATCTCTTTAGCAGCCAATGAATGGAAGTTTGTTTGTCTACTCTCACTGGCAAGTCATAATAGTGGATGACCAAAGAGTAAAGTCGAGGCAGAGATGATGCCAGCTGGCAAGCTACATAGGGTCCTCTAGGCCAAACTCTTTGTATATTGAAAGAAAGTGAAACCCCGAGAGGTGAAGTGACTGGCTCCTCAGCCTTGGCACGGAAAGGCTGCAACCTCAATGTTCTTGCACTTCTTTAAAGAAAGGCAGGGTCACCAGACAACCTGAGAAGCCTTCTCAGGGATTTATTAGGCTTCTTCTGCCAGAACTTTTCAGAGTGTGGATCTGAGGGAATATTAGATTGAGTGTCTGTCTTCAGTCTAGCCCTCTGCAATCGCACCCCTACTTGGGATTCAGTGAACCTGACTTTTAGTGTCAGCTTTCCCTGGCCATCATTCCTTGTGATTCTGGACAAGTCTCTGCCTTGAATTCCTTATCTGTACAAGAAGGAGTTTACCTTATAATCTCTAGTTTTCCTTCCCAATATTAACATTCCAGGATTCTAACCAAGCTTTATTATAAAGGACGAGAAGGACAAAAAAGGACGGCTACCATTCAGCTCAGTTTTGGGCTCCATTTCCTACACTGCAGACAGGGATGGCTCTCCCCCTGCACTTCTGTCCCAGGTGCTTTCAGGTTCAAAATCTCATCCGACTCTCACACAGTACAAGTGAGACAAAAAGAGCAAAGGGAATCAACTCCATTTTACAGGTGAGGAACCTGAGACTCAGAGAGATCAAGTGATTTGTTTAAGATGCAAGTGGAACCAAGGTTTCCCAGGCTCCCAGGCTCCGCCCAGTTTCTCCTAAACCACTTGCTAAAAGTGCTTTGCAAACCATACTTGCTTTTTTCAGCCTGCTGTTATGGTTGGCATCTGGGCCCAAGTGACACATGTTTACAAGCTATTTCTATACTCTAAAGCTATTAACTGCTGAAATCACTACAAAACCAAACCATTTCCAATGTTTTCCTCCTCCCTAGCCCAGCATTTCATTGTTCTTGTGTGATAAGTATAGAAACAGCATTGTTTTTAAAAATCATTTCAAGGGGGGAGGGGAACCTTGATTGGGTGTGTGACTTCAGGTCCAAAGCTGAGAGGTGGGCAGGTACCAGAAAGGAGGATATGAACTAAATTTCCTCCAAAATCTGAAAAGATTTGGCTTCATCCATTCTCTAAAAGAAACATCTTTCTAAAACCCCAAATTAGATTAAGGAGTGATAACAATTTGGGCTTTATAAAAAAATCTTAATTAGTATATAATTCACATATCATACAATTTATTATTTGAAAGTGTACAATTAATTGTGTTGTTATTCACAGAGATATGGATACATCACCACAATTAATTCCAGAACATTTTCATCACCCTCAAAAGAAACCCTGTAACCATTACTAGTCACTCCACATTCTCTCCCTGCCCCAGCCCTAAGCAACCACAAATCTGCTTTCTGTCTCTATGGGACTTGTCTATTCTGGACATTTCTTATAAATAGAACTTGCAATATGTGACCTTTTTGGCCTGGCATTTTTCACTTAGCATAATGATTTCAGGGGTCATCCATGTTGTAGCATGGCAACACTTCAGTCTTTTTATGGCTGAATAATATACCATTGTATGGATAAGACCACATTTTCTTATCCATTCACCAGATTCACCAGTTGATGGACATTTAGGTTGTTTCCATCTATTAGGAATAGTGTTGCTATGAACACTCATGTATAAATTTCTGTTTAGACATGTGCTCAAATTGGAGATATATATATATATATCCCCAGTAGTGCAATTGCTGGATCATACAGGAACCATCAAATTGTTTTCTAGAGTGGCTGTACCATTTTACAATCCCACTAGCAATATATGAGGGTTCCAATTTCTCCACATTACTTTGGACTTTTTAAAGTCAACTTTTAAAAAACTAAAAGTGGTGTTTTAGGATACTGATATATTTATTAGCACAGGCTATAATTATATGCCTTGCAGCTTTTGCATACTGCCAAAACAGTCCTTTCAAATGCACAGAAATACTGTACAATGCACTATGCATTCCTAAGGACAGATGGTCTCCAATACACCACATCATCAAGGCACTAGGCTGAGGGACTCCTTCAGAGGCTTCTAGTTTTTCCCGCTACCCAAGCTTGACACTACTCTGCAGTTCCACTCAGTAGATTGTTCCTGATCCCCTACTATGTGTCCTGAACACTGTGGAGCTGCAGACACACATAAGGCATGCTTCCCTCCCTCACAGAGCTCATAGTCTAGAGGGGGAGCCACAGGATAGACAAGCACTTCCTGCCAATGGTGATGGGAACACAGAGGGAGTTATTCAAATGTACTTTGTAGGAATGTTGGAGAGAGTCAGTGAAATGCTCTATGTAAATTGCCAAACCAGATGCATGGCTTAGAGTGGGCAACCAATGGCAGCTGTTGCATTTCTCTATAGAACTTTGTATTTTACACATGAGGAAACTGAGTCTCTAAGGTTAAGCAGTTTTCCCAGAGCCCCATAACTCATAACTGAGAAGATTGCCTTCCTGCTTCAGAAATGTCTTTGGGCTCCAAAGCTCTGACTGTACTGACATAGAGAAGCCAAGCCTTCTTAAACCTTGACCTGCCTGTTTCAGCCTGGGCTCTTACCTGCCTTTCTCAGGTCTGGCTCCTGCTGGACCAGGGCATTCTACTTGGTTCATGCCCAATTTAACACCAATATTAAGTGGCAGATAGTAATTAGTAACAGTTAACCAGTCCCTTTTAGAGTAGGGAAATCTGTGATCAGAGCCCAAAGTAGTTATGGCTGATGGCAGAGTTGATGGGTCTATTACTTATGCAGTGTTCTCTGCTTATCACAGTCTAGGCTGGAAGTCTGGAATTAGCAGTAGCCTTAGCCTCCTGGTCTGTGTGCAGCCAGCCATCAAACCAAGTGAATCTTCATCCGAAATCCCTCCTTCCCATTGTTTTCTCTCCATTTCCACATGGCCCCCATACCACAGTTGTGTCTACAAAAAGTTTATAAAGCATTTTCCATGAGAAAAGCACCGTGTCAGGTGCTCTGGTTCAGAGCTGCCTGGGATAGAATGATCTCTGGCTTCATGTAAATGGGGTGGATAGAGTAATAAGAGTCCAGCATGGGGAATACAGTCAATAATATTGTAATAACTATGTATGATGTCAGGTGGATACTAGACTTATTAGGAGGATCACTTCATAAGTTATATAGATGTCTAACCGCTATGCTATACAATAATATTGTATGTCAACTGTAATTAAAAATTTTTTTAAAATTAAAAATGATCAGTTGGGCATAATTGTGTGGGTCTATTTCTGGGTTCTCAGTTTTGTGCCAGTTATCTATATGTTTGTCCTTCTGCCAATACCACACAATCTTGATAAATGTAGTCATATTCTAAGTAATGAAACCAGGGAGAGAGATTTGTTCCACTTTATTCTTTTTTTGTTTCCAGCTTTTCTATTTCCTTTGTCTTTCCATATAGCTTTTAAAATAATCTTATCTATATCTACAAAAGTCTTGCTGGGATTTTAATAGGATTTGGGTTAAAGCTGTATAACAATTTGGGAAAATTGACATCTTTTACTATGTTGGGTCTTTCAATCTATGAACATGAGATATCCCTCAATTCATTTAGATCTTCTTTTATGTCTTTCATCAGTTCTGTACATTTTGTTTGATTTTCACCTAAGAAATTTTGAGCAATAGTTAATGGTATTGTATTTTTAATTCTAGTTTCCATGTGTTCATTGCTGGTATATATAAATGCAATTGAATTTTATTTTTTAATATATTTTTATTGATTTCAGAGAGGAAGGGAGAGGAAGAGAGAGATAGAAATGTCAATGATGAGAGAGAATCATTGATCAGATGCCTCCTGCACGCCCCCTACTGAGGGTTGAGCCCACAACCAGAGCATGTGCCCTTGACTGGAATCGAATCTGGGACCCTTTAGTCTGCAGGCCAATGCTCTATCCACTGAGCCAAACCAGCTAGGGCTAAATGCAATTGAGTTTTATATGTTGATCTTGTATCCTGAGAACTTCATGAACTCGCTTATTTTTTTCTAGGAGTCACTTTGTAAATTTTTTAAGACTTTTCAAATAGACAATCATGTCAACTGCAAATAGAGATGGTTTTACTTATTTTTTCTAAAATGTATGTCTTTTATTTCATTTTCTTGCCTTAATTACTGAGTAGTATTCCATACTAAACATGTATCAGAACTTCCAGTACTATGTTTTTATTTTGTTGTTGTTGTTTTGAGATATATTTGACATACAACATTGTGTAAGTTTAAGGTATACAAGATATTGATCTGATACAAGCAGTGAAGAGACCAGATATCCTTGCCTTATTACCAATCTTAGAGGGAAACTATTCAGTCTTTATTATTAAGTGTGATGTTATCTGTAAGTTTATTATAGATGTTCTTTATCAAGTTGAGGAAGGTTCCCTCTGTTTTTCTGAGAGTTTTTATCATGAATTGGTGACGAATTTTGTGTAGTGCTTTTTCTGTATCAAATGATATAATATGATATTAAATTTTTGTTCTGAGATAATTGTAGATTCATATGCAATTGTAAGAAATAATGCAAATAGATCCCATGTACCCTTCAGTCAGCTTTCTCTAATGATAAAATTGTGTAAAAGTATAGTACAATATTAAAACTAGGATGCTGACATTGGAACAGTCAAGGTACAGACATTTCCATCATCATATCCTCATATTACACTTTTATGGACACATCCATTTCTTTCTCACAGCCACCCCTCCTTAATCCTTGGCAGCCACTAATTAGTCTATTTCTATACTTTTGTCATTTTAATAATGTTATATAAATGGAATCACAGTATACTGTATATAAGTTATGGGGATTGGCTTTTCTCACTCAGCATAATTCTCTGTCCATATATCCAGATCATTGTTTACATTCACAGTCATATATTTTTATTGCTGAGTAGTATTCCATGCTAACATGTATCAATTTGTTTAGCTATTCATTCACTGAAAGATTTCTGGGTTGTTTCCAGTTTGAGGCTATTATGAATAAAGCCCCATTTGTGAATATTTGTATGAACACAAGTCTTTATTCCTCTGGGATAAATAACCAGGAGTGCAACTGCTGGGTCATATAGTTTTTAAAGAAATGGCCAAATAATTTTTCAGGATGGCTACACCACATTTTATTCCCACCAGCAATGCATGAGTGATCCAGTTTTGCCCATTATAGCCAGTATTTGGTGTTGTCACTATCCTATATAATAAAAGGCTAATATGCAAATAGACCGAACGGCAGAACAACCAGAACAACCAAACAACCAAACAACCAGTCGCTATGATGTGTGCTGACCACCAGGGGACGCACGTGGAACATGGCGGGCATTGGCCATGGCAGGATGGTGGAGCAGGTGAGCGGGGGCACCAGACCAAGGCGGGGCGCTGGTCGCTGTCATCGGGGTGAGCCTCTGGTGGTTAGTAAAAATTCTTTGCTCCCATTTGCCATGGTCCTGCCCAGCACTCACACCTGCTGCTGGTGCCAGCCCCGCTTGCACCCATTGCCAGCACTAGAGCTGCTGCTCGCACTCACTACCAGCCCTGCTCACAACTGCAGCTGGCACCAGAGCTGCCGCTTGCACACACTGCCAGTGCCCAGCGCCAGTCCCGATTGCTTGGCACCATCAGCAGGTGTGAGCAGGCTGGCGCCATCAGTGCATGGGAGAGGCAGCAGAGGGAGTGGCGCTGCTGGCAGACAGGGGACCAGGGGCCGTGGTGGGAGGGGCCAGGCGGGGGCATGGAGGATGGGCCAAGACCCACCCCTGTGCCTACCACAGCCTCGCAGCCCACAGTTTCTTTCAAGGTGCACAAATTCGTGCACTGAGCCCCTAGTTTTTTTATAAAGCTGAAATTTGCATAAAAATTCAATGTCATTTTGTACATTTACAATGTATTAAAGCATCACCTCTATCTAGTTCCTAACCATTTACATCCCAAAATAAGTTCCCATTCTCATTAAGCAGCTATTACCCATTCTTTTCTCTAGCCCCTGGAAACAACCAATCTGCTCTTTGTCTCTGGATTTACCTATTCTGGACATTTCACATAAATGAAATCATACAATTTTTTTGACTGGTTTCTTTCATTTAGCATAATGTCAAGGTTCATTATATTGTAGCATGTAGAAGTACTTCACTACTGTGTATGGCTAAATAACAGTCCATGGTATGGCTATACCAAAATTTGTTTATCCATTTATACATTGATGGACATTTGGGTTGTTTCTAACTTTTGGTTATTGTGAATAATGCTACTATGAACATTTGTGTAGAAGTAGAGTACTTATTTTCAGTTATTTTGGGTGTGGAATTGTGGGGTCAGATGATAACTTTCTGAGTAACCAGCAAACTATTTTCCACAGCAGCTGTAACATTTTATATCACCACTAGTAATGTATAAGCATTCCAATTTCTACACATTCTTGTCAACACTCATCATTTTCCTTTTTTTATTATGCCATCCTAGTGGGTAGGAAGTGGTATATCATAGTTTTGATTTGCATTTTTCTAAAAACTAATGATATTGAGCACCTTTATATGTGCTTGTTGGCCATAAGCATATCTTCTATATATATATATATATACACACACACTAGAGGCCCGGTGCATGAAATTCGTGCACAGGGGTGTGTGTCCCTCAGCCCAGCCTACACCCTCTCCAATCTGGAACCCCTCAAGGGATCTCCGACTGCCCTTAAATGGGCAGTCGGACATCCCTATCACAATCCAGGACTGCTGGCTCCCAACTGCTCGCCTGCCTGCCTTCCTGATTGCCCCTAACCGCTTCTGCCTGCCAGCCTGATCACCCCCTAACCACTCCCCTGCCAGCCTCACTGATGCCTAACTGCTCCCCTGCCAGCCTGTTTTCCCTTAACTGCCCTCCCCTGCAGGCCTGGTCACCCCTAACTGCCCTCCCCTGCAGGCCTAGTCCCCCCCAACTGCTCTCCCCTGCAGGCCTGGGTCCCCCCCAACTGCCCTCCCCTGCAGGCCTGGTCACCCCTAACTGCCCTCCCCTGCTGGCCTGATCACCCACAACTGCCCTCCCTTGCAGGCCTGGTCCCTCCCAACTGCCCTCCCCTGCTGGCCATCTTGTGGTGGCCATCTTGTGTCCACATGGGGGCAGGATCTTTGACCACATGGGGGCAGCCATCTTGTGTGTTGGAGTGATGGTCAATCTGCATATTACTCTTTTATTAGATAGGATAGAGGCCTGGTGCACGGGTGGGGGCCAGCTGGTTTGCCCTGAAGGGTGTCCCGGATCAGGGTGGGGGTTCCCTTGGGGTGTGGGGCAGCCTGGGCAAGGGGCCTGTGGTGGTTTGCAGGCCAGCCACGCCCCCTGGTGACCCAAGCGGAGGCCCTGGTATCTGGGGTTTATTCATCTTCTACAATTTTAACTTTGTAGACTTGAGTGGAGCCAAGCCTCTTGCTTACTCCATGGCGGCAGCCATTTCTATTTAGTTTTATGTATCTTCTATAATTGAAACTTTGTAGCCTTAAGCGGAGGCCTGGGCTGGCCAGGGTGTATGGAAAGTTCGGCTTCCTCCATCACTGGGGGCAACCCTAGACTCTGCTCTTTACAGCTCCGTGGCTGCTGCCATTTCTGTTGGGATTTATGTATCTTCTATCATTGAAACTTTGTAGCCTTGAGTGGAGGCCTAGGCCGGCAAGGGCAGGCGGAAAGCTTGGCTTCCTCCATTGCCGGGGAAACCCAAGCCTCCCTCCTACTCTCTGTGGCCATAGCCATCTTGGTTGGGTTTATTTGCATATTTGCTCCTGATTGGCTGGTAGGCGTGGCTTGTGGGTGTGGCTTGTGGGTGTAGCAGAGTGATGGTTAATTTGCATATTACTCTTTTATTAGATAGGATATAAAAGCCTAAGCGACCATTATGACTGAATGACTGGAACAACCGGTCAACCAGTCACTATGACATGTACTGACCACCAGAGGGCAGACGCTCAATACAGGAACTACCCCCTGGTGGTCAGTGCACTGCCACAACCAACCTCCTGTGGCCCCTCTTCCCGGTCCACTTGTCCTCCCCCTCAACCTCCCTACCCCCCACCCTGATAGCCTCAATTGCCAGCCAGGCCAAGGGACCCCACCCATGCACGAATTCATGCACTGGGCCTCTAGTCTTTTGATAAATGTCTATTCAAACCTTTTGCCAATTTCTTAATTCTTTTGTTTGTTTTATTGTTGAGTTATGAGTTATTAATATATTCTGGATACCAGATCCTTCTCTGATATATGATTTGCAAATGTTTTCTCTCATTCTGTAGATTGTTTTTTCACTTTTAGATAATGTCCTTTGATGCACAAAAGTTTTAACTTTAATGAAGTCCAATTTATCTACTTTTTGTTGCTTATGCTTTGGTGTCATATCTAAGAATCCATTGCCAAAATCAATATGATGAAAATTTTACTTTGTTTTCTTCTATGCGTTTTATAGTTTTAGCTTTTACGTTCAGGTTTTTTATCCATTTTTGTATATGGTATGTAGTAATGGGTCCAAATTCATTCTTTTGTTTGTGATTATACATTTGTCCCATTACTATTTGTTAAACAAATTATTCTTTCATTCACTGAATAGTCTTGATACCCTTTTTGAATGTCAATTGGCTACAGACTTTTGGGTTTATTTCTGGATTCTCAAGTCCATTGGCTTATATGTCTGTCCTTATGCCAATACCACATTGTTTTTATTACTGTAGCTTTATACTGTTTTTACATTGGAAAGTATGAATCTTCCAACTTGTTCTTCCTTTTCAATATTTTTTAATGCAATCATATGATTGTTATTCTTTTGCCTGTTAGTATGGTGGATAATGTGGGGTGACTTTTGAATATTGAACCAACCTTGCATCCCTATAATAAATCCAACTTGATCATAGTGTATAATACTTCTCATAAATTCCTAAAACTTTGTTAAGTATTTTTGTGTCTAGATGCATAAAAGTATTAGGCTGTAATTTTCTTATTTTGTAGTCTTTGTCTTTGCTGACAGTAACATAGTGAGTTGGGAGGTGTTCCTTCCTCTTGATTTTTAAAAAATATTATGTAGTATTGGTGATAATTCTTCTTTAAACAATTGATATAATTCTCTAATGAAATCATCATTCCTTGGAGTTTTTGTTTTCTGGAGATTTTTTAAAGTTATTAATTTAATTGCTTTAATAATTATAAGTAAGGCTGGCAAGGTTATTTAATAATGGGGGGATTTTGGTGGTTTGAGCTTTTATTTATATATTTATTTTTTAATATATTTTAAAATCTTTATTAAAATGTTGTTGAGAGTATTACAGACGTCCCCCTTTTCTTTTCCCCATTGCCCTCCTCCAGCCAGGTTCTTTCTTTGTCTTTAACCTTTGGCATTATCATTATGATGTGTCTTAGTGTGGGCCTGTTTGGGCTACTCTTGTTTGGGATTCTCTGCACTTACTGGACTTGTAAGTCTATTTCTTTCACCAGATAGGGGAAGTTTCCTGTCATTATGACTTCAAATAGGTTTTCAATTTCTCACTCCCTCTCTTCTCCTTCCAGCACTCCCATGATGCCAATGTTGGTATGCTTGAAGTTTTACTAGAGACTCCTTACACTATCTTCATATCTTTGGATTATTTTTTCTTTTTGCTCTTCTGATTGAGTGTTTTTTGCTTCCTCATATTCCAAATCACTGATTTGATTCTCCGCCTTCTTTACTGTGGATTCCCTGTAAATTATTCTTCATTTCAGTTAGTGTATCCTTCATTTCTGACTGGTCCTTTTTCGTATCTTTGACATTCTCACTAATTTCCTTGAAAGTTTAAGATCCTTGAAATTTTAAGTCCCTTGAAGCTCTCATTAAGATCCTTGAGCATCCTTGTAACCATTATTTTGAATTCTGTACCTAATAGTTTGCTTCCATTTCATTTAGTTCTCTTTCAGGAAATTTTTTCTGTTCTTTCTTTTGTGACATGCATCTTTGTCTCTACATTTTGGCTTCTTCCCTGTTTGTTTCTGTGTATTAGGTAAAACTGCTGTGTATCCTGGAATTGGTAGAGGGCCTTGTTTAGTAGATTTACTGTGGGGCCCAGTGGCTCAGCCTCCCCAGTCACCTGAACTGTACACTCTATGTGCACTCCTGTATGGGCTGTGTGCACTATCCTGTTGTAGTTGAGCCTTCATTACTGTTGGCATCATGGGGAAGAACCCCCAGGACAATTGTCTTTGAGGACCAGCTGCAACTACAGTGGAAGAGCTGCTGTGCAAGAGGTACCCCTACGCAGCAGGACTTGCTTCATTGGGGCTTTGGTACTTGCTGGGTCTGCTCCTTGAGTGTGTTGCTCATGTATGTAGTAGACTTGTAAACTGGTGTGGTCTGAAGCTGTCCACCTGGTGCACTGGCTCTGTAGCCTCCCAGGAGGTACAAAGTCAGCCACTTTCTGTGCCCTGCCTGGGGCCACCAGGCATGAGCTAAAGAACGATCTGCAGTTAGCTGCTACTTGTGTTGGGCTTGGAGGTGGCCAGGAAATACCAATCTGTGAACCTTGGCAAGCTGCTGCTAGTGCCAGGCCTGGGACCACTTATTGAGAGTTATGGGGCATGCTGAGTCCACCTGTTACTTGTTTGAGAGATTTAAAGAAAATCTGAAGCCTGAAACAGGACAGGTCGTTCATATGGAAAAGCTACTGCAAACAGCTTGGGTGGGGCTGCAAATTGGGTGGGGTGGGATCTTAGGGAATCACCAAGGCAGGGTGAACAGTGTGGGCCATGTTGATGGAGACTCAGATATAGCACCTGATAGTCAAGCTCTGTGGCGGGACAGGGGCGGGGTGTCTCAGCAGAGGAATAATGACCTCTGCCAGCACTTTTGTCTGGGAGAAAGCTGCTCCCCAGTTGTTGCCCTGATGCCAGACAATTTATGTCCCTAAATCATTTTAAGCTGCTGCACCAGTGCTGGAGCTCAGAAGGAGTGAGTTCAAGTAAGTCCTTTCATGGGTCCTTTAAGAGGAACTGCCTAGGTCTCTGGCTGTCTCTGCATCACTCAGCCACAATCCCTGATGATTTTTATAGCCCAAAGTTACAGAGGCTTATCTTCTTGACATTGGAACCCTGTGTTGATGGTTCTGGTGTGGGACTGGGACCCCTTGTTCTCCTGGGAGGCCTCCTCAGCCAAAATAACCCTCGCGATTTTAAACCACCACACATGGGTGTTGGACCAGCCTGTTCCATATACCTTCCCCTCCTAACAGTCTCAATGTGGTTTCTTCTTTAATTCTCTAGTTGTAGGGCTTCCATTCAGCCAGTTTCAGATGAATCTGAAAGATGGTTGTTCTTGTATTTTAGTTGTAATTTTTATGTGGTTGTGGGAGGATGTGAGTAACATGTTTACCTATGCTGCCATCTTGGTCCCTGGTCTAGTAGTTCGAGCTTTTAGAATAATTGTTCCGTTTCATCGAATTTATAAATGTATGTGTGTAGAGATGGTTGTAGTAGTCCTTTAGTATGTTTTACGTGTCTAGAGGGTCATTAGTAATATTTCCCTTTTCATTCAAACATTGATAATTTGTACCTTCCCTTTTTTTTCTTTGTTAGTTTTGCTAAAGGTTTTTCAGTGTTGTTGTTGTTTTAATTTTGTTAGAGAATTCCTTTTTTTTCCAATTGGGTTTCACTATTTTTTTCTGTGTTCAATATCATTTCAATGACAATATATTTTTAAAAAAATATTTCCTTCCTTCTGTTTGCTTTGGTTTTATTTAGCTGTTCTTTTTTTTTTTTCTCTCCTTGGATCCTTTGGTGGAAACTTCTATGATTGATTTTAGACCTTTTCTCATTTCTATTGTAAGCATTTAGGGCTATAAATTTTTCTCTCAGCATAGCTTTACATGTATCTCACAAGTTTTGATATATTGATTTTTATTCAGTTTAATATGTTTTTGTTTTTAACTTATTTTTTAAGTATAGTTAGCAAACATGTTTGGTGAATTATATCTTTATTTTTACCAATCTCTAATTAAAATTACCATTTCCTTCTATTATGGATATAAATAACAAACCATAATAGTTTTACTAGTATGTGACTTTGTCACAAAAGGAAATTACAGATATTTTTCACATCACATTACAGTTACTCCATATACCCTAAAATATCATTTATTTGAGATGATATATTTGATTTCATACAAGCATTATTAGAGCTAAAGGAAGATATAAACAAGTGGAAGCATATACCATGTTCATAGATTAGAAGAATTAACATCATTAAAATGTCCATACTACCCAAAGCAATCTACAGATTCAATGCAATTCCTATTAAAATACCAATGGCATATTTCACAGATTTAGAACAAATATTCCAAAAGCATATATGAAACCATAAAAGAACACGAATAGCCTCAGTAATCATGAGAAAGAAGAATAAAGTTGGAGAGATCACAATACCAGATATCAAACTATACTACAAAGCCGTTGTAATAATAATTTTTTAAAAAGCCATGTATTAGCACAAGAACAGGCAAGTAGGTCAGTGGAACAGAACAGAGCCCAGAAATCAACCCATGCCTTTATGGTCAATTAATATTTACAAAGGAGACAAGAGCATTCAATGGAGTAAAGACAGTCTCTTCAATAAATGGTGTTGGGAAAATTGGACACGTACATGAAAAAAAAATGAAACTAGACCAACAACTTACACCATACACAAGAATAAACTCAAAATAGATAAAAGACTTAAATAAAGTCATAAAAATCTTAGAAGAAAACACAGCCAGTAAGATTTCAGACATCTCCTGTAGCAGTATTTTTGCTGATACATCTCCTAGGGCAAGGGAAACAAACAAACAAAAAAATAAACAAATGGGACTTCATCAAAAGAAAAAGCTTCTGCATAGCAAAAGAAACCATCAACAAAAATGAAAAAGGAACCCACTATATGGGAAAACATATTCACCAATGATACATCTGATAAGGGGTTCATTTCAAAAATATATAAAGAACTTATACAACTCAATACCAGGAAGACAAACAATCCAGTTAAAATATTGGGCAAAGGACCTGAATAGATACTTCTCCAAAGAGGACATACAGAAGGCCAATAGACATATGAAGAAATGCTCAACATCACTAATCATCTGAGAAATGCAAATTAAAACTGTAATGAGGTATCACCTCACAGCTGCCAGAATGGTTACCTTCAATAAATCAATAGACAACAAGAGCTGGTGAGGATGTGGTGAAAATGGAACCCTAGTACACTGTTGATGGGAATGCAAACTTGTGCAGCCACTATGGAAAACAGTATGGAGACACACAATATTATGTTAGTTTCAGGTGCACATCATAGTGACTAGTCATTTACATGTCTTATGAAGTGATCACCACAATAAGTCTAGATAAGTGGTCGGCAAACTCATTAGTCAACAGAGCCAAATATCAACAGTACAACAATTGAAATTTCTTTTGAGAGCCAAATTTTTTAAACTTAAAATTCTTCTAACGCCACTTCTTCAAAATAGACTTGCCCAGGCCATGGTATTTTGTGGAACTCAAGGGGCCAAAGAGCCACATGTGGCTCGTGAGCCGCAGTTTGCTGACCACGGGTCTAGATCATTGTATTATTTAAAACTAGAAGCTCGGTGTGTGAAATTTGTGCACGCAGGGGAGGGGTATCCCTCAGCCCAGCCTGCACCCTCTCCAATCTGGGACCCCTCGAGGGACAGCAGACATCCCTCTCACTATCCAGGACTGCTGGCTCCCAACTACTCACCTGCCTGCCTACCTGATTGCCCCTAACCACTTCTGTTTGCCAGCCTGATCACCCCCTAACTACTCCCCTGCCAGCCTGATCGATGCCTAACTGCTCCCCTGCCAGCCCAATTGCCCCTAACTGCCCTCCCCTGCTGGCCCAGTCACCCCTAACTGCCCTCCCTTGCCAGCCTGGTTGCCCCTAACTGCCCTACCCTGAAGGCCTGATCGCCCCCAACTGCCCTCCCCTGCAGGCCAGGTCGCCCCTAACTGTCCTGCCCTGCAGGCCTGATTGCCCCTAACTGCCCTCCCCTGATGACCTGGTCAACCCTAACTTCCCTCCCTGCTGGCCTGGTTGCCCCTAACTGTCCTCCCCTGCAGGCCTGGTCACCCCCAACTGCCTCCCCTACTGGCCTGGTTGCCCTCAACTGCCCTCCCCTGCAGACCTGGTCCCCCCCAACTGCCCTCCCCTGAAGGCCTGGGTCCCCCTCAACTGCCCTCCTCTGCCAGCCCAGTCACCCCTAACTGCCCTCCCCTGCAGGCCTGATCATCCCCAACTGCTTTCCCTTGCAGGCCTGGTCTCTCCCAACTGCCCTCCTCTGCCGGCCATCTTTTGGTGGCCATCTTGTGTCCACCTGGGGGCTTCCATCTTTGACCACATGGGGGCGGCCATCTTGTGTGTTGGAGTGATGGTCAATTTGCATATTACCTCTTTATTATAAAGGATTATCTTGAAATCTCCTCTTTAACTCATGAATTTTTTAAAAGTGTCTTTACTTTTCAAGTGTTTGGAGATTTTCCTGTTGTCTTTCTGATATTATTTTCTAATTTGAGTCCATTAAAATCAGAGAAAACACCATATATTATTTCAGCTCTTTAAAAATGTTGTGGATTATTTATAGTCTAGAATAAATCTATTTTGATATATTTTCCTGGGGTACTTGAAAACAATGTAGTTTTTACTGTTTCTTTTGGTGTGAATTGTTCTATAAATGTCAATTAGATCCTATTTAGATGATGGCATTGTTGAGATTTTCTATATTTGTTAATTTTCTAATTGTTTTATTGATTATTGGAGTGGATATTAATGTCTCCACCAAAAATGTGAATTTTTATATTTTTTCATTTCAATTTTTCTCTTTTTTTCATATATCATGTAGCTCTTTTGTTGGTGCATGCATATTTAGGATTATTGTGCCTTCTTGGTATATTGACCTTTTTTATCATTATGTAATGCCCCTCTCTATCCCTGGTAATTTCCTTTGCTCTGAAGTTTATCTGCTATTTTTATTTACATTTTCATGATGTATCTTTTTTCTATCCTTTTATTTCAACCTGCCCATATCATTATATTTGAGGTGAGCAACTTGTAAAGAGCATATAATTGAGTCATTTTCTCTTATCCACTCTGCCAATCTCTGTGTTTTAATTAGTTTTAATAGATGATTTTCACTTAATGTACATATTCATGTTAGTGCTTAATTCTGCCGATTTATTTTTATTTTCTGTTTATTCTCTGTTTTTGTTTTCTCTATTTTCTTTTTCCTGACTTCGTATGGGTTACATGAACATTTTTTAGAATGCATTTGAAGATTCATGTACAGTGTTTTTGCATTAATGTTTTAGTATACCATTTTTAGTCATTGCTGTATGTATTACATCTATACATAACTTTATGACAGTCTACTGATATTAACATGTTACCAGTTCCAATGATGAATAGAAAACTTTCCTATCTTCCTACCCGTCACCCTCCACTTTTTATAATGTAACTGGAGGCCAGTGTACAAATTTGTGCACGGGTGGTGTCCCTCGGCCTGGCCAGCGATCAGGGCCGACTGGGGCCAGCCAGCCGGGGGGAGGGGCCACGGGAGGTTGGCAGGCCAGCCCCTCCATCAGGCTGATGGGGGTGCCGGCTGGCTGCGGGGAGGGACTGGGGGACGTTGGCCAGCCATGGGAGGTTGGCTATGGGATTACAGTGACCACCAGGGGGCAGCTCCTGTGTTGAGCATCTGCCCCCTGGTGGTCAGTGTGCTTCATAGCAACTGGTCATTCTGGTCATTCATTCCTAATGCTTGCTTAGGATTTTATATATATAGATTGTGTTACATGCATTTTTCGACATGCATTTAGAACCACAACATGAAATGTTATAGTTGGTACTTCAAGCATAGGTAATTTAGAAAACTTGAGAAGAGGAAAAAAAAGTCTATATTTACTCATACTTTTTCTTTTTCCATTTTTTCTCTTTCTTGGTGATGTCCAAAATTCTTTCTTTAATAATTTCCTTTTTGAGAGATCGAAAAAATGGCAGTGGAATAGACAGATGTGTCCCAAGCCTTGTCCCAGAGCAGATAGAAAGAACAGCTGAGGGTCACATAAGGAGTGTATGTTGGTGAGTTGAGGGACAGCTATACTCCAGGAGACAGTGGGGGCCTGCTGAATGGGGCTTCCCTGACCAGGCAGCCCCCAATGCTGCTGGGTTCCCTCACGGAGTGACCAGCTCAGACTCAGAGACCATGCCATTTTGAAGGGGAAAGTGGATGTTATCGGAAGCCTGAAAATCTACAACTGCGGCACCCAACAAACAGCTGCGAACTCCAGAGCACAGGTACCCAGTTAGTGCAAACACGTGGATTCACGGGAGCTCTACAATCCACCACATAAAGGTCAGATTTCACCTGGGATAATGAGAGAGAGAACTATATAACCAGACACCCGGAGAAGAGACCATGGGGAGACAAAGAAACAGGCCACATATGAAAGAAAAGCAGGCATCACCAGAAAAGGAAGTAAACGAAATGGAGGCAAGCAACCTGTCAGAGAAAGAATTCAGAGAAATGGTCATAAGGTGGCTGAAAAGAATGGAAGACAAATTCGACAATATGTGTAAGAACCAAAAGGAAATGAAGAAGAACCAAGAAGAAATGAAAAATGACATTGCTGCTGTAAAGAACTCAATAGAAAGCATCAAGAGTAGACTAGAAGAAGCAGAAGACTGCATCAGTGAGCCAGAAGACAGGGTAGGGAAAAATACCCAAATAGAGCAGATTCTAGAAAAAAAAATTAAAAAGCAGGAGGAGAGCCCAAGAGAACATTGGGACAATAATAAACAAAACAACATCCACATAATGGTGGTGCCAGAAGGAGAGGAAACTGAGCAAGGAATAGAAAACCTGTTTGAAGAAATAATGACAGAAAACTTCCCTGATATAGTGAAGAAAAACCCACACAAATCCAAGAAGCCCACAGAGTCCAAAGCAAAATGAACCCCAAAAGACCGATGCCAAGGCACATTATAATTAAACTGGCAAACACCAACGACAAAGTAAGAATCTTAAAAGCGGCCAGAGAGAGACAGAAAGCTACCTACAAAGGAACCCCCATCAGACTAGCAACTGATTTCTCAAAAGAAACTCATCAGGCCAGAAGGGAATGGAATGAAATATACAAAGTCATGCAAAGGAAGGGTCTGAATCCAAGAATACTGTACCCAGCAAGGCTATCAATCAAAATTGAAGGTGAAATCAGGAGCTTCACAGAAAAAAAAGGACTAAGGGAGTTTATTACCACCAAACCAGCAATGCAAGAAATGCTAAAGGGTCTGCTTTTAAAAAAAAAATGTAATAGGAAGCAAAGAAGGAACACAAGGGTAAGGAATAAAAATGGCAACAAATAAGTACCTATCAATAATAACTTTAAATGTAAATGGATTAAATGCCCCAATCAAAATACATAGGGTAACGGATTGGATAAGAAAACATGAGCCATATATCTGCTGTCTACAAGAAACCCACCTCAGAAAAAAAGACGCACACAGACTGAGGGTGAAGGGATGGAAAAAGGTCTTCCAGGCGAATGGAAATGAAAAAAAAGCTGGGGTAGCAATACTTATATCTGACATATTAGATTTCAAAGTGAAGGACATAACAAGAGATAAGGAAGGCCACTTCATAATACTAAAGGGAGCAATCCAACAAGAAGAAATAACTCTGGTAAACATATACACACCCAAGACAGGAGCACCCAAATACATAAAAACACTCCTGGAGGATATCAAGGGAGAGATTGACAGCAATACAATCATAGTAGGAGATTTAATACCCCACTATCACCATTGGACAAATCCTCTAAACAAAAAATCAGCAAAGAAACATCAATCCTAAATGACTCACTAGACCAGATGGAATTAATTGACAGCTTCAGAACATTTCACCCCAAAGCCACAGAATATACATTCTTCTAAAGTGCACATGGGTCATTTTCAAAGATAGACCATATGTTGGGTCATAGGCAAAGTCTCTTTAAATTCAAGAAGATAGAAATCATATCAAGTATCTTCTCGGATCACGGTGGCATAAAACTGGAAATCAACAACAATAGAAACAATCCAAAAAAATCAAACTTGGCGGCTAAACAGCATGCTATTAAACAATGACTGGGTTACCAGAGAGATCAAAGAAGAAGTAAAAAACATCATGGCAACAAACGACAATGAAAACACACAATCCAAAATCTATGGGACACAGTGAAAGCAGTCTTGAGAGGGCAGTTCATAGCTCTACAAGCCTACTGCAAAAAACAAGAAACAATTGTAATAAATTACCTAACCCTACAACTCAAAGAGTTAGAAAGAGCAACAAGAAAAGCCCAGTGTAAGCAGAAGGAAGGAAATAATAAAGATCAGAGCAGAAATAAACGACATAGAGACCAAAGAAACAATACAAAAGATCAACAAAACCAAGAGCTGGTTCTTTGAAAGGATAAACAAGATTGATGAACCTCTAGTCAGGCTCACCAAGAAGCAAAGAGAGAGGACCCAAATAAACAAAATCAGAAATGAAAGAGGCAAAATAACAACAGACCCCACCGAAATACAAAGGATTATTAAAAAATACTATGAACAAGTCTATTCCAACAAACTGGACAACCTGGAGGAAATGGACATATTCCTAGAAAAATATAACATTCCAAAACTCAATCAGGAAGAATCTAAACATCCCAATAGGCAAATAACTATGGAAGAAATTGAAGCAGTCATCAAAAAGCTTCCAGCAAACAAAAGTCCAGGGCCAGATGGCTTCACAGGGGGAGTTTTACCAAACATTCCAGGAAGAACTAAAACCTATCCTCCTCAGACTATTCCAAAAAATTCAAGAGGAAGGAACACTTCCAAGCTCATTCTATGAAGCCAGCATCACCCTAACACCAAAACCAGATAAAGACAACACAATGAAAGAGAATTACAGGCCAATATCCCTCATGAACATAGATGCCAAAATCCTCAACAAAATTCTAGCAAATTGGATCCAGCAGTACATCAGAAAGATCATACACCATGAGTCAAGTGGAATTTATCCCAGGAATGCAAGGATGGTGCAATATCCGCAAATCAATAAATGTGATACATCACATAAACAAATTGAGAGATAAAAATCACATAGTCGTATCAATTGATGCAGAAAAAGCATTTGACAAAATCCAACACCCTTTCTTGATAAAAACTCTCAACAAGGTGGGAATAGAAGATCATACCTCAACATAATAAAAGCTATATATGATAAACCCACAGCTAACATCATACTCAAAGGGCAAAAACTAAAACCACTTCCCCTAAGAACAGGAACAAGACAGGGATGCCCACTCTAACCACTCCTGTTCGACATAGTACTGGAAGTATTAGCCATTGCAATTAGACAAGAAGAAGAAATAAAAGGCATCCAAATTGTAAAAGAAAAAGTAAAACTCTCCTTATTTGCAGATGACATGATATTGTTCATAAAAAACCCAAAGGACTCCATCAAAAAACTAATAGACTTAATAAATGAATTCAGTAATGTAGCAGGATACAAAATTAACGCCAAGAAATCTATGGCATTTCTATACACCAATAGTGAACTTACAGAAAGAGAGACCAAAAAAGCAATCCCATTTACCATCGCACCAAAAAAATTAAGATACCTAGGATTAAATTTAACTAAGGAAGTAAAAGCCCTATACGCAGAAAACTACAGGACACTGAAAAAAGAGATAGAGGGAGACGTAAACAGATGGAAGAACATACCATATTCATGGATTTGTAGAATCAACATAATTAAAATCTCCATACTACCCAAAACAATCTATAGATTCAATACACTCCCCATTAAAATACCAATGGCATATTTCACAGACCTAGAAAGAACTCTCCAAAAATTCATCTGGAATAAAAAAAGATCCCGAATAGCCACAGCAATCCTGAGAAAGAAGAACAAAGTAAGTGGGATCTCAATACCAGATTTCAAGCTATATTACAAAGCCACTGTTCTCAAAACAGCCTGGTACTGGCACAAGAACAGACATATAGATCAATGGAATAGAATAGAGAATCCAGATATCGACCCAAACCACTATGCTCAATTAATATTTGACAAAGGAGGCATGAACATACAATGGAGTCAAGACAGTCTCTTCAATAAATGGTGTTGGGAAAATTGGACAGATACATGCAAAAAATGAAACTAGACCACCAACTTACACCATACACAAAAATAAACTCAAAATGGATAAAGGATTTAAACATAAGACGGAAAACCATAAAAATACTAGAGGAATCCACAGGCAGAGAAATCTCAGACATATGCTGAAGCAATTTCTTCATGGATACCGCTCCTAGGGCAGTGGAAGCTAAAGAGAAAATAAACAAATGGGACTACATCAAAATAAAAAGCTTTTTCACAGCAAAAGAAATCATCAACAAAACAACAAGAAAGCCCACTGTATGGGAGAACATATTTGCAAATGTTATCACTGATAAAGCGTTAATCTCCAACATCTACAGGGAACTTATACAACTTAATAAAAGGAAGATAAATGATCCAATAAAAAATGGGCAACAGACCTAAATAGAATATTTTCAAAAGAAGACAGAAGGAAGGCCTAGAGACATGTGACAACATGCTCAAAGTCACTAATTATCTGAGAGATGCAAATCAAAATGGCAATGCAGGACCATCTCACACCTGTCAGAATGGCAATCATCAACAAATCAACAAACGACAAGTGCTGGTGAGGATGTGGAGAAAAAGGAACCCTCATGCACTGCTGGTGGGAATGCAGACTAGTGCAGCCACTGTGGAGAACAGTATGGTGTTTCCTCAAAAAACTGAAAATGGAACTCCCATTTGACCCAGTAATCCCACTTCTAGGAATATATCCCAAGAAACTAGAAACACCAATCAGAAAGGATATATGCACCCCTATGTTCATAGCAGCACAATTCACCATAGCTAATATTTGGAAACAGCTTAAATGCCCATCAGCAGATGAGTGGATTAAAAAAAACTGTGGTACATCTACACAATGGAATATTACTCTGCTATAAAAACGAAGGAACTTTTACCATTTGCAGCAGCATGGATGGTCCTGGAGAGAATTATGTTAAGTGAAATAAGCCAGGCAATGAAAGAAAAATACCACATGATCTCACTCATTTATGGAAAATAGAGAACATTATAAGCTGATGAATAAAAAGATAGATACAGAGGCAGTAAAACACTGAACAGACTGTCAAATTACAACGGGAAGGCTGGGGAGTGTTGGGGAAGGGGGGAAAGAGATCAACCAAAGGACTTGTATGCATTCATATAAGCACACCAATGAACACAAGACACTGGGGGGGGTGGGATGAGGGCATGCGACAGGGTGTAGGGGAGGCTGGGGAAGGTCAATGGGGAAAAAAAGGAGATATATGTACTAATATATGTAATACTTTAAACAATAAAAATATTATAAAAAATAATAATATCCTTTTTGTTTAGAGAACTTCATTTAGCCATTCTCTTAGGAGAAGTCTGTTGTTTAAAAATCCTCTTATTTTTTATTCATCTGATAATGTCTTGATTCCCCTTCCATATCCAAAGCCTATTTTCATTTGGTATAGGATTCTGGGTTAACAGTTCTGTTACATCAGCACTTATTTAGATCTTCTGTTTTAGCTTATAATGCTCCAGCAGGGAAGGGGGCACCATCTCATTTCTGCCATGTGGGTATAGAAGTTCACGTTTCCCACTTAGTCTTCATTGACACCAGGTAGGTTTGGGCTACTCATTACTGCTGAGCAGTGGTGACAGTTTCAGTTCTCCACTAAGCTTCCACTGATGCCACCATGGCTGGAATGGGTAGGACTGTCTCATTACTGTTACCCATGTGATTTCCACTGACAATTTGCAGGGATGAGATGTGGACTTATTACCAACTGATACCAACTACTCTGATACCAACCTAGTAAGGACAGGGAGAGATGAGTCATTACTGCTAGATGGGGCAGCAGTCTAGGCCTCCCTTGACTTTTGCTGATGGGATTTGGGGGGGCACACTTTTTTCTGTGGTGGTTAGCTGAATTAGAGCCATTCTTATGTAAAAATTGTCTGTCTTGGTATGCTGCCCCTTTCCTGATACTTTATCTAAAGATAACAGGATTTTGCTGAGGCCTTTTTGTCTGTGTCCATTGGCATTTTGGGTTGTGGCTTCTTCAGGTCCATGTCTGGGATCTTTGAGGTAAAAAGAAAACCCAGGGAGCTCACCACTATGTTGTTCCTCAGGTCCCAAGTTTCCTATCCAGTTTACCTTTATACCACCACATTCCAGTGTCTTCTTAAGTTTGTTTTATATATAACTAGAGGTCTGGTGCATGAAATTCATGCACAGGTAGGGTCCCTAGGCTGGCTGGTGACCAGGGCCAATCAGGGCCTTCCAGCTGCCTGCCAGGGCCTTCATTCCATGCCGCCCCCTGGTGGTCAGCACATGTCATAGCGAACAATTGAACTCCCGGTCTCCTGAGGGGACAATTTGCATATCAGGCTTTTATATATAGAGATGTCTAGAGGTTTTAATTGTACTCAGTGGGAAAAGTACTTCTCCATTTTTCCAAAGTCAGAAGTCTAGACATTGAAATTTTAGAACCTGGTTCTATACTACCAAGGAGATTAATGAGAAGGAGCATTTCCCTCATAAATGAATCCTCAGTAGGGCTCTTATTTCATTTCTATATCATGAAAAACAAATGAAACAAAACAAAATGTAAAGAACAGTTTTACCTGAGTTTGTACATGTCTGCTCATCTGTTATGGAAGGTATACATTTGGGTGGCCACGATCACAGCCTGCTCATATAGTTTTGTTTTTTTTTTAAACCAGTGCACTGGGGTTTCATGAGTCCCTTCCAACAGCCATTGCTTCCTTCCACTGACTGTCAGGATTTGAACTGTTAACTCACTTAGCTGGGTGTTAACATGGACAGGATAGAAACTGCTACTTCTATGGGCCATATGGCTTACTCTACTGGAACTGAAGGGGCCAGCTGTAAACCATCACCTGGTCTTAACCAACAGGGTTTCCATATAAGAAAGCTGTGTCAAGAACAGAAGAGCCATTCCACTGACCTCACCTCATACCACACATAAGTAAAGCCAGACCTAGGACCCACATATCCTGCCATTAGCCCAGTGTTAGTTTAGTAAAATCAGGCTGCTTCTCCAGCCATCACTCAGCTCTCCAGTGAACTTTGCTCTACCCCATGGCCATCCCAACCAACTGCCTCACAGAAGTGCCCCTCATCTGTGGAAGAGGGAGGGGCTCAATGAGATTGGTGGGATGGGGAGAGAGACAGGAAAAAGAATGTGGCTGACTTCACCCAAACCTGTCCCTCAGAGTGAAAGACTGTGATTCATGGGTCATTGGTCTCATCTACATATCTGAAAGACAGTGTACTTTTTGTCTCCTAAGCCCTGTGTCTAGGTCGTTTGGGAAAGCACCTTGGAGAGTCAAGAATAAAATTGCAGGTCAAACAATGGATGACTGGAAAACTCGGCTTGTAATCAAGAGCATGCTTCCCCATATCGCCATGGTGGGAAATCGTCAGGAGCCCAGAAAGCTCCAGGAATCGGTCAGACAATGGGCTATTGGGGGGTGGGGGGTGTTGAACGCTTCTAATCTTAAAGTTGAATGTAAGATATATTATTGAAATTCTGTGTACAAATTCATGGCAGGGAACCAACTTAAAATGTAAGGTGCTGGAATCTGACATAGACGAGATCTAAGAGATGAGCTGACCCTACCCCTTGTGAGTTTCTGGAAGAACAGGACATACAGTCCAAGGCTCCATTCTGGACTCCCAGTCCAGTGATCTCTGCAATGCACCCCTTGAAATGGAAAGAGAGGAAGGATGAGAGGGAAGAAATGCCTACTTTTTCTCTTCATAGAAATCAGGAGTGTGGGAATGACAGGCACTAGATGTATTGCATTAGCTTCCTAATATCACTGAGAACAGGAAGCCAGTAAGTAGGGTATAGAAAGATATTTCTATTAAACTCTTTGGCCTTTACTAGTATGTCCTTTTAAAAATTCATTTGACAAATTTCTACTTTCCTTGCTTGGAATCCAGACATCATCCATGTGTTGGAAAATCAGGGTCAGGGTTTCCAGCAGTATGTCTAGGATCCAGAATGACAGAAGGGGCCATGAAAGCCATTGGTTAGTTGAATTTGGCAATAAAAGCCTGCATCATCGTCAAACTACCACGATTGGCTCAGTTAGTAGGAGTTGCAGCAAACACAATAGTTGTTATCTCAGTGTATTAGGTCTACAGACCTAATCTCTGAAATTAATAGAGCAGAGAGGAAATGGCTCTTATAGAGCCGTGGGTCTGCTTCCTTCCTGTTCAGAGAACTAGGAGCTCAGAGTTCTGAGATAATGTCATTTCGCATAACTAGAGGGCCTGGCTTCTCCAATCCCAAGGGCAGTCTACTTTCAGTAAATTGGCTTTCTATTTAGTCTAGGATTCTCACATGTGCACAGGGTTGAGAGCAGATTGTTGAAGTTTTGCTTCTCTTTTTTTCCTCATTGTCTTCCACAAACAAGGTATTGAGAATGTGGTACCAAGTTGAGTATACAAAACTTTGTTTGCTGGAGTTCTATCTCTCACAGAGATGGTAGACAGAGGAGATGGCAAAGATGGAGCAATTAATTGGCCAGCAGTCTGTCCTCCAAATTGCCAGCCCTTCTGCCTGGGATTTTCTAGAAGGCAATCTCTAACCTCCATCCCAATTACTGTTTTGTTATTTATCTTTTATAATCAACAAACTCTTGGTAATGCATCTAGAGCTCATGATTAGTTTCGGCATGACTTTCAGTTTCTCCTTTGTGTCACACTTGTTTCTATTCCTTGGAGGAAAGGGTGGGTAAATTGTAGTTTCAAGGGTCCTCTTCCCCTTCTCCTCAGGGACCCTACCAATACCCTTTTAAAAAGTGTGACTAGTAAGTAACTTCTTTGATTTTGATCAGTTTAAACCTCCATGTCAGAAGGGTTTTACTTAGATGGGTCTTTGGAGTGGCCATCTGTGCCCTCACTCTAAAGACGTTACCATTGCTCATGCCATTTCCAGGCTTGACTTTTCTTTGTATATGACCTTTAGAGCCCTTTGTAAGCCTTGCCCAAAATTCACCTTGTTACTTTAGAGTCACACATTGTGCTTCATCGAAATCAGCCCTTCTCCCTCTTCTTGTGGCATATCTTATTTTCTGCCCTTGGCTCTGCGTGGCCTGTTTCTTATAGTCCAAGCTGTTAGAAAACCCAGGATTTGCCTCAGTTGAGGGGATTAAAAATATGTCTCACACTACAAAAGCCACTCTTCTCAAATGAGTCCTCTTCACAGTAAAAACAAAACAAAACAAAAAACATTTGTCTTCTTGGAAGATGCATATGGTCTCTGACAGGATGGCAGTGAGGGTACCCATTCCATTGGCCCAGCCTGAGAGGTATACATAGAGTCTGGCCAAGTCAGGCGCTGCTGATACCCTCAGCTGGCAACCTGGGCAGCTCTTGGTTTGAGTGCAGCTGAATGTTCCTGGATGGTCAATCCCTGCAACCTCAGGAAGACACCTGGTGCTAACATGAAGCTCTGCTACATGTGCTGAGGAAATCAGCAGTCCAGGTGTTTGCTGACTGAGGGATATAAATAGACAGATTAAAAGCAGAGGGGCCTGTCAGTTCACCATGAAACCTGCTGTCCAAACAAGTTATTGCAGGGCCCAGAATGATCAGCAGCAAGAGGTCCTTTGCAGGAGCTTGTCTTGCACTTCCAGGTTGTGACCTGAACTGGATCTCAGATGTTTCTATTTCTTGCTCTCCCTCTGATGCTTCCTAATACTCAGGGACAACACCCTGTACCCCAGATCCAGGGAACTGTGTGCATGTGAAAGCACAGCCCTTACACCACTCTCCCCCATCCTGTAATCATACTCAATATGAAAATCTGATTTAGACACTCAGCTTACCTGGTTCTCTTGTCCTTTCCAAAAACCAAACTAACAACAACAAAAACAACCATGTTTCAGATCTAGGTCTGTAAATAAAATTCTCAGTTCCAAAGGAGTATTCGTGTAAACAGCCTTGGGATTTCCATGTGAATAATTGACAGACCACTTGCAGGAAAACATCCATCTGATGTGATGATTGTTCATGGCCTAAGACCAGGGTTCAGGACACCTGGATTCTAGTCTTGCTTCTGCCCCTAACTACCTATAGGGCTTTGCCCATCATTTGTCCTTGACAAAGATCAAGTGAACCAGGAATAAAAATAGCCACATTTAATTGAGCATTGACTAGGTGTCAGGAACTTGCTAAGCATTTGGGGGGCATTATCTCCTGTAATCCTTAGAATAATCCTGAGATGAAGAGTATATCTCTAGGAACTGAGGCTCAGAGAGATTAAACAACTTGGCCAAAGTCACCAAACATTTGGGCATCCACCCAAGGTTAAAAAGGCATCCAATCTCTAGTTAGTATGTGCAGTTTTAACAGGAGGCAGAAGGGGAATGTTTGGTCTTTCCCTTTGAAATTCCATTCCTTCCTAGATCAGTGGGTTGATTGAGTACTAGTGGGAGAATCACTAAATTATTAACGCTTTTGATGGGAGTGCTCCAGAGCTTGCATGGAATTGGAACCCAGTATACACATCACACATCATCTCTCTTTCAGTTGACACCTCACTGTAAATGCAAATCTTTCCCAGCTCTGAGCAGCCACCTATTCTGTTCACAAAGCAGTGCCAGACAAAATGGGGTAGCTGAGGGCATTAGACAGACAGTTGGAGAAGGAAGGAGATACTGCTTATTGCTCATTTTCTGTGTCTCATCATTTAATGACAATAAATGGTTCACTCTATAGGTTACAGTGAATTGACATAGTGGGTATTTCTTCTGAGCTTCCCAACTATTCTCCGTCTTGATGGATGGATGAGGACACTAAAGTCTGAGAAATCCAGTGACCTGCAGAAAGATGCCCATCAAGCAGGTGGAGAGCTATATCAAGTGTCTCCATTTGGGTTGTCCATCCCTAGTGCAGCCTGCTTTCCACCCACAGTATGACCAAAACTAACTCCTCACCCCTTCTTCTTCTTACCTCTAAGAAGGCTGAAGAAGGAGGAGAGGGGAGGCCTGAGTGTAAAAGGGAATATCGAGAGTTAGATGGCTACAAAAATACTAGCCTTGTTTTAACTGGCCCTCTTCTTTAGACTGATAAACTTAGTAATGGCCAGCAGAAAGAGGTCTGTCCATGTCCTTCTGCAGTGTGTGGTTAGGTTTAGGTTCTATATTCAATAACTTTGGGGGCACATGCTTTTCCTTGTAAACAGAGTATAGGAGTCGGTAAGGAGACCTTGAATCTGATCCCAAGGATGTAACCATTGCTTTGTGATGCCTTAAGCAAGTCCCTTCCTTGTAGAGGCCCCATTTCCGGGGTCCTTCCTATGTGTCAAACCCTGGGCTAGACCCTGGACGACAGCAGTTCACAGACAAGGAGCAAACAATTTCTAGGCTGCCTCCTTTGGGAACAACTCTGTCCTGTTCTGTAATTCTACCCATCTTACTCTGCAACGGTGAGGAGAGGATGGTTGATGACTCTCATGTGAGGTACTTTGTACAAATTAGCTCATCTCTTCCTGTGACAGAGGGATTAATATTTCCACTTCACCACTGAGGAGACTGAAGCTCCGAGACAATAGGGACTTTTCTAGTGTTACACAGTCAGTAGGCAGGAAATTCAGACCACAAACCCAGACAACTTGATTCCAAAGCTCTTCCCCCTCTGCTGCTTCCCATTCCCATCTTATGAGATCAGATAATTAGGCCTTCTGCAGGTTGGCATGACACTTGGGGGTAAAACGGAGTCCCAGATTACCTGGAGATTTTATTACAGTGCAGATATCCAACAAACAGAGCAAGAGTGGATGCATCTTTATTTCATCCTGGTGGCTCACTGGAACCTTCTGGCCACCACCATCTACTACCCAGCCTGAAAACAGTGAGCCAGGATGATTAAACACCCCCATAGGGAGGTCAGAACAGTCAGCTAGGACCTGGGCTGAGTTGTCTAAACAGCCCTCTTGTAAGCCCAGAGAAGAAGGCCAGTGTCCCCTGCTCCATGGAGGCTGTGGGCATGTTGCAGATGTGGCTCAACCTCCAGGCACCAGATGGTCCAAGGACAGGTTATGGGAGAGGCTGTTGTTCCTGACACAGATCTTGCATGAGTCTCTGTGTTTCAGTCTCTGCACCAGTAAAATAGGATTAATAATCTGACCTCTGCCCACGTCAGGGTTTCTGGATGATGATGATGATGAACAAGATGTGGCTATAAATGCTGTATAAACCACACAGGGCATAACTTCGTTAGCACTTTTTTTTTTTTTTTAATGATGAGAGGTTGGCACTGGCTCAGAAGGGCAATGGGAAATGTTTGTCTTTCCTACTCAGGTAGAAACACACATGACTCCTGAGGATATCTCAATCTCATCAACAGCCCCACTGCACTGAGGAGAGCTGGATTTATGGTGTAGCTCTGAGCATTCTAGGTCAAGGCTTGCAGTGCATATGTGCCTTTCTATTTTGGGGCTCCTCCCATGGAGCAGGCAGCTGTTCACTCCCTTTGCTCCCTCCACCTCCTCCTGCAGTAAGGATCCTTTCCTGCTCTAGACACCCAACCAGGGAAGGCCACCTGTCAGAGGTCTTGCATTCAGATGGATCTCTCCTGCCACAGCTGAGCACTGCTCAGCTTGCACCACACCACTGGGCTCTGCACCTGGGTCCTACCTGAGTAGCCCAGTCCACCAAACCATTGACCTGAAAATCACAATCTGTTTGAAGGAGATGATGTTGAGAGGGGGAGTTCTGTTTGGCAGCTGGCTTCTGTTGGCATCTGGGAGCTTGGCATTGCCTATTCCTGGATTTCCAGGAGCCTACACTGGCCTTGTCTGCATTTCTGCCTGGCTCCTGCTCCCAGCTTCCTTGACATTAGGCCCAAGGTGACAGGTGTCCGGAGTTTGAAGTCCCTGGGGGAGGAGAGTAGGCACTATTGGACCTTAGGTCAGGGCTGCAGAAGAGCTTCACTGAGCTGAGGCTCAGATACCATCTTTCTCTAGCATGTGTGCAAACCGGGGAGTCATCCCTAGGATGTGGGTCTGGGACTCTCCAAACGCTGGGCTAACCTGTGACAGCTGAGACCTCTTGCTTTTGCTGAAAATCCCCAACTGAAGAGCTCAATGTGACTCTGCTTGCAGACAGATATTTGGTTTGTAAGCCGCCCGTAGAGTGCCAAGTTCCAGAACTCAGGGTGAGGGAAAGCATGTGCTTCTCAGGTCTGGGTTACAGATTTTTATTTCTGCAGTCAACATAGAATAATTTGTCCAAGGCCTCCCTCCTCCCCTTTTGCCTGCTTTCCTTCTCCTCCCCTTCCTTCCTGCCTTTCCTTTCTCCTTCTCATTTCCTGCCTCCCCTCTCACCAGATCTCCAACCCCCAAAGTACCAAAGTTAGAAAGGCAGGCAGGAGCCACAGGCTGCTGGACATGTCTGCTGGGAACCCAGACCCAAGGATCAGGCATACCTGCCACTGCCACTACCTCCCACCCCCCAGCTTCTCTAAACAAACTTGCCTTTGTCTGCTTCCCTCCAGTGCTGTGGGCTTGGTCACTCTCCTGACTCCTCATCCAGAGCTGCTTCTCTATTCAGTTGCTTCCTAAGGCTGTCAGGTTGCATAGCCACTCCCATGACCCTGAGAGCTCCTGCTCTTACGTCCTTCTTTCCATGGCTCAGTACCTGGCACATAATAAATTCTCAATAAGCATAGGCTGCTGTTTCTCTTGGCCAGAAATCATCCCAGCCACTCTTTTGTTGACCCAAGAGGTCAAGAACACACAAAGGAGAAGGGGCGTGTCCAGGGTCATTGGGCCAGTTAGTAAATTCATTACAGTTTCAGAAAAGTGGTTGTCTCTTGGCCTTGTGCTGGAAATGGGAAAAGAACAAGATAATTTGCAGGAAAACTTTTGCTCCAATGGCTAATTTAAATCTGCAGATGCCAGCTGAGCCCTGTTATGAGGATAGGCACTCTGGAGGTACAGAGATGAGGAAGAAACAGTCCTAGCCTTCAGAGAGCTGTTTTGTGCAGACAGGAAATGCAGAAGCCTAACATGGCAGCCTTGAGGTTGGCCAGAGCACCGACCAGGCTGAGAATAAGAGTAGAAGCTGAAGCCATATTATCATAGAGACCCATGAAGGCCTGAGGGAGGTGGGTATGCTTTAATCTGCTGAATAACATGAGCATTGCTCAAGAGTATAGAAAGGCTGGATGAGCAAGGCAGAGATGGGCATTGTAGAGAAGGTGTTTTCTCCTTTCACTGGAACCTGCTGAGCACCCACCATCAGATGCTCAATAATAATAACTGTCATTAGTAAAGGTGAAACATGGCACTTAGGAGTACTACATACCTAGTCCAGCTCAGAATTGGTCATCTCACTTGTATGATGGTCTAAATCTTGAAGCTTTACAATTCCAAAAATGTTGCTTACCACTCTCTTGTGACAGTAGGGCTATGTGGTCCTCTGAAGTGTGAGTAGGGCAATTTGGAAATAACTATTTCCCTGGGGAAAGATGCTCAGCTCATGCTCTAGGTTAAGGCTGGCAAACTCTGCCCCAATGAGCTAAATCTGGCCCACAGACTGTTTTTGTAAATAAAGTTTTATTAGCACACAGTCACAATAACTTGTTAACATATTGTATACTACAGTTGCAGCAGAGGCCACATGGCCTGCAAAGCCTAAGATATTTACTATTTGGGCCTTTACAGAAAAATTTTGCCCTCCCCTGATCTAGGTCACTGGGCTTTGGTTCATTTTTCCTAAGGCCATAGCTTTCCCTAATAAATGGGTACTCCCCTCTGTGCTGCTTGAGAGAAAATCACAGATCTTCACACCTCCCCAAGTGTTCTGTTTCCTCTCCTCTGTCAAAGCTGGTCCAATCTCCACTCTAGATCCTGTCCCTTTTCCAGACACCTTGCCTCTGTAACTGGTCCTTATCCTTTTTGCAACATCCATTTCTCCCTCTCCCATTAGCATCCAGAAAGACATTTTACAGACAGATCAAGTCAATCATTCCTCTGCTTAACCAACCAATGGCTTCCCACTGCCAACAATTTACAATCCACCCCCTTCCCTATGGCCAGCAAAGCCCTCTGCGAGCTCATATCTGCTTGCTGGGCTTACTGTGCACCAAGCCCACTGGCCACCTGCCCTTCCCTGGAACACACCAAGAGCTCTCCCCAGGACCTTCTCACTTTTGCCCACTTGCCTGGAACCTTCTGCTCCCAGCCTATGTCCGGGACGGCATTAGATGTCCACTTAAACGTGTCTTCTTCAGAACAGCCTGCTGGCCACTCTGTCACATCACTGTTTCTTCATTCCTCTGAAGAATACTGCTCACACTCTGTTCTTGTTCTTGTTGTTCAGTTACTTTTTATCCCACTAGAGTTCCAGTTCCTTCTTAGTCTGGTTCACCACTTGCTTTTCTAGTGTGTGCTCATTATGGGGAGGATTTCTATTCTGGGACTCCTAGAAAGCCCTGTTTTGTACAATTAGAAGCTTTCATCTCTGTAGTAGTCAGAAGTCCAGTGCCACTCTCTCTAGTTGCCTCTGTTTGTAGAATAAACTTCAGGAACTGAAGTTGTCTAGTATTAGGCCTGTGTCTGTGTGACACTGTCAGAAAATCTGAACATTTTCTTGCCTCTTTTCCTTTTTCAAGTCAAGCCTTTGGAGTTTAGAACAATGAACTTGGCCGATATAAAATGCCTCCAGGAAGCCAGCCTCCAAACACCAACACCCAACATCTGCTTTCTGAATATATGGCTTCAAAGGGCTAAGTGTACAGTAGCTAACTGCTGCCCATCTTTTATTTTTTTTAGCCACATGACAGCTAAGGAACTTAGAAATGCCTTGCCCTTTCCTGTAGTTAAGTCTGACATAAAATTGCTTTATTGGCAACATTTTAACAAATAAAAATCTCCCATGTTTCTACAAGTAATTCAGCTTTAGTTTTCCAGGTGAGAAAAAGATAATTATGATTAACTGCAAGGAGACAGTTTTGAGGTTTCTGTTAATAACACATTCAAAGTGAGTCTTCTTCCTCTGACCCAGTCACTGGAGCTTCTTACAGAGGTAATGAAAGAAAGACATATCCTGTAGGAACACTCCCTCATCATCAGCACCTCTTCCACCACAATCTCCACCACCTATCTCCATCACTACCACACCTACCCTCACCTCCATTACTATCACCATTATCTATTCCAGCACCACCAGCCCACCAGCACCCCCCCCCCCACACACACACACACACCAGCAGGGGGTATTGACTCGTTCCATGATGCAATCACAGAAAGAAAGATTTTTAGACAGTCATTATTTTCAATATGTAACCTACTCCTGTTGCTGTGTGCTTTGGGGATGTGGAACATCAGCACATGTGTGTGGCCAAAATTAAATTAGGATTCATTACAAGAAAGGACAATATCACTAAGTGCACACCTTTCAGAAAAGATAAGTTTGGCTAAGAGATCTTTTACTTTGTAAAAGAATTTACTGAGGATTTCCTTTCAATGGCAAATTCTTGCATTTTATTATGATTTAGTTTACAAAAGTTAGCCTTGCACACAGCTATTCAGGAGTGCAGCCAATGAGTAAAGGCAGATCGGCTTTGAATGGCAAATGCTGCTGAATAAACCATGTTAAAGGCTATTTTAGGATCACCAAGAATGTGTTTGCATTTCAACAGTGGGAAGATAGAGAATATTTATTTGGTATGTAAGCCATGCCAGGCATTGTGCTACTTTACATGTATAAGCTCATGTGATCTTTATAACAAACTTGTGAGGCAGGCCTCACTCTCCTCATTTAGGTTGCACAGCATTTTGAATGTATTAAATGCCACTGAATTGTACACTTTAAAAAAAGTTTAATTTTATGCTCTGTGAATTTTACCTCAATTTAAAAAAGAGGACCTAAAACATTTCACAATGTATGCATATGTTAAATCATCACATTGTACACTTTCAGAAAAAATAACATTGTACAACCTAAATATATACAATTTTTATTTTGTTAATCATACCTCACTTAAGGTGGAAAAGAAGAGGACCTAGACCATGGGGAGGTCCTCTCTGGACTGATCTGATGCTTTTATGACATATTCTTTCCAAGCCTCTGCTTCTATTGAATTCTAGAGCTCAAACAGCCTGGCTCAAAAATCTAGTAACTGGAGTAGGTTCATCTGTGGACTGTTAGATTTCAAAGCCAGAATTTGGTGCTTGGGGGCTAAAATGTACTTATTCTGTAAGTATGACCATCTGAATGCACTGGACTAACCAGGTGTCTTTGGATTCTTTTCCCACCTGCACAGCTGTCATGAAAGTGAAATGCCTTTTGCCATTTTATTTAGCTCATTTTGGGGGCACACACAGATGCAAAGTCACTTGTGCCTAAGCTTAGAGACAAACCTTCTAAGGCCTGGTATCTAATTTTGTGCATTTAACCTTATATTTTCTTTCAAAAAAGGGGCCCCCAAAATCATATAAACTTCAGTTCCCACAAAGCATAAATCTGCACCTGGGTACAGGGAAGAAGGCACTAAGCAATCAGCAACTGTTTTTCTCTTTGCCACATTTAAACTACTCAACTTGGTGTCCTGGAGATGGTCCTGGAAAGTCAGGACTGTCATCTTGGTCCTGATCCTACCATTGTAATCCTATGGGGCCTTGCTGTAAGGAGAGATAATGCTGCTGTGTTCACCCAGTCACAAGCAGAAGTCTTAAAGATTTTATGGATGGAAAGCCAGGTCTACTCCATATGGTATGTAATTTCCACATACCCCAAACGATCCCTTCTGCCCTCTTCAAATATAGAAATTCAGGTCTGCGCAGTGGCCCTGGCTGCCTCCAACCTCAGCTCTGCCTCCATGTTTCCCCTTCCCTACATGATTTTGGCCTCATCAGCTTAATTCAAGTGAAACACAGATGACGCTTTTTAACCTGGGTCCTGCATAGACAGAGTTTTCTGGACTGAAAATATGTCCTTGGCTTTGACCTTCAGCTTCTATTCCAGCCCCCAGACAGCACCTGCTTTATCTATAGGCCAGCCTTGCCAAGTCCATTCAGCCATTTGAAACAAACTACCTTTTTCTTCTCCCCCAAGTAACCATCTTCATCCCATGAATGATGCTACATGGGAATGTATTTGGAGGCCAGTTCAGGGTTTCTCTCTAACAGGTCAAACTGGGTGTCAGAGACACTGGTCCATGGACACATGTCTTCCTAGCTCTGGGCCTCACCAGCCCTTACATGAGTGGGAGGGACCAGCCTGTCTCCAAGGCCCTGGCATTCTTACAGTCCAGGAATAGAAAGTTAGCACTCAAGAAAGGCTTGTTTAATGACCGATACTTCAAATCTCAGGGGGTGGCACAGTATACATATGAGTTTATTAAATGCATATGCAGCTATAGGTTTAGGGCCATTGTTAGAGTTGCCAATACTTCCAACTGGTGTGCTTACATTACAGAAAGGGAACACAGTGCTAGAAAATCCCCCACCTTGGCCAGCTTGTTTGTGCATTTGTTGGGGCTACCACTCAGATAGCTCTGCTTGAAGCTTGTCTAAGTCACAAGTCCTCAGGTTGGGATGAGTGCTGTAGACAGTGTGGGGGAACTGAGAGCAGTGGATGGTGGTGAGCAGCAGGAGGTGAAATTTTAAAGGCAGCACTGCTGATTGTCAGGTCAGTGCCTTCAAGACTAGGCCACTCACCCTCACCCCACCCCCACATGATGTGCCATCCTAGTGGATGGGTCTATATTGATAAAAGAGCAAACCGAGGTCCATACTGTAGGGCAATATGACAGCTTGGGGACCCAAGGCTTGGATAATAACGTCAGTAACAATTACTGCTCCCAATGCGCATGTCTCAACAATGCCATGAGGCACACACGGCAGCCTGAGCACATATTTTACAGAAGAATAAATTGAGGCTCAGAGAGTGGGAGTGACTTGTCCACAGTCACACAGCAAATGGAAGAGCTAGGCAAGTCTTCTGGTGTCTACTCCAGGGCTTTTTCCTCCACCCCACCTGGCCTCTTCCTGCATTGGGTGCTGAGCATGCAATCTGTGGGCTCAGGGCAAGCCAGAGGCACCAAGAAATCCCCTTCTTATGGCCCAAGAATCTTGCTCCAAACCATCTGTTAGCAGAGATTTGTCCTTAAGACAAACTGACTCCTCTTGAAGCCAATCAGCATTCAAGGCTCCCTGCCATTCCCAGCTACCCTGAGATTCTCCAGAGCCTCATGTCCTGCAATTCTGGAAATGCTGAAAATCCTGATTGTTCTACAGGAAAGTCAGTTTTAGTTTGTGGGGACATTTTTTTGAAAAACAAACATGCAAATGACACATATGCCCACATATAGGCATTTATACTATGTACACAGATACTAATTTGATCCCATGTATATATCCAGGCATATTCTTTCTCTCTCTCCTATTATCTCTCTCTTTCTGTAAACCTAATACTGATGCAACATTGTCTTATCTCTTCTGGGACTAACTACACCATGTCCCATAATATTTTTACTTCTTTCTTCTGAGCAAGTATACTGGGGACCACTTTTGTCTCAGAGGGCTTGAAATCCAATCTAGTTGGCGAACATCATTTTCTAGGGAACTCATAGGGGTGTTGCTAGAGAATGGATGCACTTGTGAGAGAGAGATGAAAAACCAGCAAGCAGATTGGCCTGAGCTGAACTAGAGGAGGCACTTGAAAAGGAGAAAGGGGACAGTAATAAACTATTTCCCCTTTTTTGACTATTTTGCCCAGGACCTACATGCTCAGTGCCCTCTGGAGGGATAACGAAGGCTCACTGAATTCACCTCTCCTGGATATCTTCCACCTCCTACATTCTTACCTAGTAGGACCTGTGCATATTTTTACTGGCCTTTCATTGGTGTCCATGTTAAACCTCCAGCTAGAGTGTCCAAAATTAAGTGATTATAACAGCCTGACCGACTTCTTTGAGAAGAGTAATATATTTATGTATATTATATTCTTTATCTCCATATGCCCATTTGATGAGTCTGGACTTTACTCTTATAATCTATACCTTTTCCAAGAAATATTTGTTCTTTGTGGCATTCTGAACTAAAAGTGTAGAAAAGGGAAGACTTGCCATTATGTCATTGTTCACAGAGAACCAGAAATAATATTGACTTCAGAGCTGAACTTGGTCCCAATCTGAAGGGTTGCCTTTGTTTTATCATTATTTAGGGGGTGGGGAAGCCATCACATGCTTTCAAATGCATTTTAATGAGTGTTTATAAAGTCGTGGTGATCACATTGGTGGCTTTGTCTGCCTGATTATGAAATGGGAGTCTTTAGGCATTTGTGGATAGAGATAAAGTCATTCCTTTCTTAAAAATACCAGAGAACCACCCCTCCCCTCCCAGTGTCCTCCCTCACACACAACAAAGGCAGGATCTGTGAGGTCTCAGGCTGGGAGTTGGGACACCTGAGGTCTACTGTTGTCATTATATCTTAACTAATTGTATGGCCACAAGCAAATCACATCCCATTCTGTTTTGTGTAAAGAGGTTGAAATGTGCTCTCTAGAAATCCTGCCAATGTCTGCTGATTTACTTTTCTTGTAAAAAGATAAATTAGAAATTTCAGTGAGTGGACAGGATCATGTGCAATAGATGGCCTGAATGAAGTAGGGGTTGGCTGGTAGCTTGGACCAATCGCTTGCTGTCATGGAGTCCACAGAGACTGGAAATGGCATATGCATGAAGCTGGAAGGTTTGTTTAGAAGGGTCTGAAAGCTTGGTTGGGACCTTCCATCCCCAAATACAAAGTTGATAGGGGAAGCCATTCAGGAGTAGCAAGCTATCTGCTGCATTTGATCTAAAATGTTGGCCACAGGAATCAGTCAACACCCAGCCCAGGAAGGCAGACCTCAGCCCATTACCCACTGGTCCAGGTGACTCAGTGAAGGTGTCAGTGTGCACTAAGCATGGGAGACAGCCCAGCCATTTTCTTGCAACTGAGATAAATAACAAATCATGGGACTGTGCAAGAGGAGGCACTAAGGCAAGCCTATATCTATGGGAAAAATTAACTGGATAATAGATTTCCACACCTCACCAATGCCTGGTGAAAGCTGATGCATTTAGAGCAAGGTTGGGTAGTTCCATGTAAATGCAGCCACCTTCCCGAGCTTTGTTTAACTTTGGCTGGAGTTCTTGCCAGTCAGCCAAGGTGCTGTAGGCCAACTGTTGAAAGCTCTCACTATAAAATTCCAAATGCAAAGCTGCACAGTTTCTAACAAAGTCGAGTCTCCTTTAAGTCCACTGAAAAAGGAGAACTCAGTGCTCTCTTGGGCAGCACATATACTGAAAAAGGAGAGCTCAGAAGGGGCTCCCATCTGCCCCTCTGCTGAAACTGCAGCCTTGACTAGCAACCCTGTGCACTCAGGGACAAAAAGGCCAGCCTGTCCTCTGATTAGACATGCTCCCAAAGTATTCAATGAGGTGAGCAGCAGTCCAGCTGCAGACTTGGCACAGCAAGAGTGGCACCTACTGCAGCAACTGGATCCACCAGCATTGGGACTGCCATTAACATCTCCCAGGGGCATCCTGGGGTCTACTTTGTTATTGAGGAGCTAGTTGGAATTGTAATTGAGGGGGAAATATTAGCTTGAATGCACTGATGGGTGCCTGAAAGTTGGATACCCCTGTCCTTTGCAAATGGTTCCTAATATTACTTTTAGCATCCCAAGGTCACTCCCTGCTTTCTCTACCTCCTTCAACCTTAGTCCCAACAGGTTAATGGAATACCTACCATTAAATGAAAGCTCCAGGAGCACACAGAATCTGCCAGGGATTCCAGGACACTGCTACTCATAGCCCCTGCCCTCTCTTCCTTCCCATCCCCCAACCCCATCCCTCCCCTGCCTGATTCTACATAGCCTTCACTGTAATTAAATCTGTCTTGCAGTCTAAGATATTACAAACAGCACATTGGGACCAACCACTGCCATCTCAGACTCACTACAGGGGATCTTATATAAAACCCACACTGTCATTCCTTATTGATCCATTTCATACATTTCTATTCAATATATTGGGTTTCTTTGACCTTTTTTGGCAGAATGTAAAAGAGACCAAATTTCAGTTTGGGACCCAGTGACTTGTTGGTGGGATGCTCCATATTGATTGAATGAATGGACAGGAAAACATGTGGCCTGATCATTTCAAAAGAAAAGGCAAAGAAATAGGCAAGTCCCCTCAGTCAGAGTGGTGGAGCCTGTTCGGTAAGGATGAGGTAGTCAGTGTCCTGCCCCCTTGGTGGATTAAGGCAATGGGTCTGGAGGCAGCTGAATGGTCATGGAGGGGCCCTGCATCTGCCCTCCAGTTGAGCAATTCTGAGCAAGTCCTGGCCCCTCCCTGGGTCTCAGGGTCCCTGTCTTTAATAGGACAGGGTTGGACTCTCAGGGTCCTTCTAGATCTACTAGGTGCCCCAGAATCTGTCCCATTCCACATAAGAGTCAGAGCAGCATCATGAATGAGAACTAAAATTATGCTCATTTTACAAATGAAGAAACTGGGGCTCACAGATATTAAGTGCAAAGGCAAAGACTTAGGTGTTTCTGCCTGGGGACCAGGGCTCTATGCCACATTGGCTCCACTGTGCTCTGGGCCAGTGGTTCTCAATTTGACTGTCCACTTAGAATCAGCCAGAGAGCTTTGAAAATTTTCAGAAGCCTGGGCCCCACCCCAGATGATATTGAACTAATTCATTTATGGTGGGAGAGCCTGGGAATCTAGGTGTCTCTAAGTGATTCTGATATGCAGCAAGGTGTAGACATGTAGACCAGGGGGATCTCTTATGATATTGAGTCTGCCGTGAGTGTCATGATCACTGTTGTGCTAGCAGGTGGCCCCACACAGCTGTTTACTCCCCTGTGAGCCAAATATGAGGGGACAGTACTGGATGTCTCAGTAAGAATGCCAAAGCTAAAAGGGGGTTTCTTACCTGAAAAATGCTTGAAGAGAAATGTATCTGTTAGACTGTTGGTATTTAGGTGATTTTCAAGCCCCTCTCTACCCACTCATATTCCTTCAATCCACTCCCTTTCCCCTTTACTTGCAGGTCATAGCCATTAAGATGACAACTACAGGTGACTATATAAATCTTGAAAGAGTATGAAAGAGTAGGAAATACTGCATTTCTAATTGCTTTGTTCCCAAAGAAATGCTTTTATAAAATGGTAAGCAGCTCCCCCAAGGTGCATATCCCAGATTGGGGTCTTTTCCTGTTGTTTCATATCTCCCCGATCTGAGGATGCATCTGCAGAGAGGAATTTCTTATTTAAATAGCTTTATACTTTTTTGCACTACAAGTCATTCTCATTAAAAACAAACAAGCAATACAAAAATGTGGAGAATAGAAAGGGAATTGCCAGTCCTCCCCAAGAGGTCACTGTTCCAAATGATTGCATATATGTCTTCCCAAGTTATTTTTATATGCTCATACCAATGTGTGTTAGTGCATGTGTGGTGTGTGTGTGTGTGTGTGTGTGTGTGTGTGTGTGTATGTGTGTGTGTGTGAAAATAAATGGAACCATGCTACAATGACTGTTCTGCAACTTGCATTTTCCTCTAAACAGTGTATCTTAGACAGCTGCCCTAAAGAATACACCCAGATCTCCTTCATTTCTCTTAAGGTTCTGTTATGTTCCATTTTATCACTGCAACCTGATGCATTTAACCAAGACAGGGAAACAACCTAAAAGTTCAATGTCTATGTTATGCTTTTCCTTTTTAAAAAATCTGGGTATCTGTAGATAAGTGCAAATTGAAAATATCTTAGCTACTTCTAGGTTGCTCTCAAATGCCTGCCTTTGACAGCACATTTTATTTAGTGACTTCTGCATAGTTTTGCTGCTCTCCTTTAAGTGGACAAAGAATATCACTTGACTTTCTGAGTGATTTTCTGTGGTATTTAGTATTACTGATAGCATAATGCCTTGTTTAAATGTAACAAGACAGTTTAAATGAAACACAGCAACAAAGAAACAAGCATTATGGTTCCAAAGACATAGGCTGTATTGTAGAATTTTGACAATTATAAGCCTTGAAACTAAGTTGTTTTATCTTGCAAGTTTTGCTGTTCATTCAATTTATTGTGCCAAGCCTTTATAAAAATTACCCAACCCTCCTCTCTCTCAGCCACAGGGAACCATTAAGAGGAGACAGGAAGGAGACAACTTCCAGTTTCCAGCCATGGCTGACGGGGGTTACCCTAATAAAATCAAGAGGCTTTGTCTTGAAGATGTCACCCTTTCTATGGGCCCAGGTGCCCATTCCAGCACGCCCTGTGCAGAGCTGCAGGTTCCTCCATTGACAATGAACCCTAGCCCTTCAGCTATGGGAGCAGCGGGCCATTCATTACTACTCGAAAATAATTCCATGAATGGCAGCATAATGGACTCACCATTTGTGGTACAACCAAATGCAGAAATGGGACTCAAAGAGCCCACTGTTCCTTACTATGACAAAACCAACAGCATGATGACTGTGGAGCAGGACCAGGAACTTCAAGATCTGCTAGAGGAGCTAACAGAAATTCAAGACCCTTCTCCAAATGAGCTAGATCTTGAGAAGATACTGGGAAGCAAGCCAGAAGAACCACCGGTCTTAGATCACTCCCAGGGAACCCTGGGCACAACTCGCAAGCCTTCGGCTCAGATGCCACATTTGGAGAGCCTTGGTTCCAGTAAGGAGTTTGCTTCTGGTTGCAGCCAGGTCACTGGTGTATCACTTCAAATCCCACCCTCCACTGCAGGGATCAGCTATGCTATTCCCTCCACTAGTAAACAGATGGTCACACCCAGTTCTGCAATAACACAGACCAAGAGCCAGGTCCAGGCGATGCTCCCCGTGGCTTTGCCCCCACTCCCGGTGCCTCAGTGGCATCATGCCCACCAGCTGAAGGTGTTGGCAGCCAGCAAGCAGGGATCTGCTACAAAACAGCAAGGGCTCACATCCAATTGGTCTAGCCTGACCTCTCCAGGCCTCTCCCCACCTTACCGCCCAGTGCCATCACCACACCCGCCACCACCTTTCAGCCCACAGAGCCTCATGGTATCCTGCATGTCATCCAGCAACCTGCCAGGGAGCACTCTCCAAGGCTCTCCCAATGCCTTACTCTCAAGCATGGCATCCAGCAGCAATGCTGCCCTTGGGCCCAGTATGTCCTATGCTCCCGAGAAGCTCCCCAGCCCATCTCTCAATCAGCAACCACAATTCAGCCCACAGAGCTCCATTCTTGCCAATCTAGTGTCCTCTACTATGAAAAGCCCTCAAGGCCACCTGATGTCTGCTCTACCCACCAGCAACCCAGGACCATCCCCACCCTACCGCCCAGAGAAGCTTTCCAGCCCAGGCTTGCCGCAGCAGTCCTTCACTCCACAGTGCTCCTTGATCCGGAGCCTCACTCCCAGCAGTAATCCACTAAGCCAGCAGCAACAGCACCAGCAAACAAATGCCATCTTCAAGCCCATGGCCACCAACTCACCCAAGACCCTGAGCATGATCATGCAGCAGGGGCTGGCCAGCTCCAGGCCAGGAGCCCCAGAGCCATTTACTTTTGGCAACACTAAGCCCTTGTCACATTTCGTTTCTGAGCCTGGCCCCCAGAAGATGCCCTCCATGCCTGCCACCTCTAGGCAGCCTTCTCTACTCCACTATCTGCAGCAGCCTATGCTGACGCAGGCCTCTTCTGCCACTGCCTCCTCCACTGCCACGGCCACTTTGCAGCTGCAGCAGCAGCAGCCTGACCGTTCTTCATTCCTTCTGCAGCAGATGATGCAGCAGCCCCAGCGCTTTCAGCGGTCAGCAGCTTCAGAATCCATGCCTCCTCTGCCAAGACAGGTAAGACAATCTTATATCTGGTTGGGTTCCTTGGTTTTTGGAAGTAAGACCATATCTCATACTATTGATACCTGGCTTTGGAGGCAATTCCAAGCTCTAGTCCTCTCTGAGACTAGGCTTGACTCTGGAAAAGTCTATTGAAGCCAGCTAACTCTGGCTGGTTGAAGCACAGAATTAATTAGGCCAAGGTTATGGTTTCAGTTCCTGTGCAAGAGGAAAGCTGCACCCACAGGTGCTGCCAGGGGAAGGATCAAGGAGTGACAAGTCACAATTGTACAGAACTGCCTTCTCCTATACTGGGTAATGGAACATGGTCCCTCACACAGGACCGGTGAAGGCTTCGTAGGATGCAAGAAAATTGCACTGAAGCATTTAAATCTTGTCCTTGGTGGCATAAGGCTAAACACTGAGCCTTCTAGAAATGCCACAGCAGACTTCTGCTGAGCAGTTCCAGTGTGCTATTATTCACCACTGTGCTGGATGCTGAAGCAGTTCATAAATGGAAAGGACAGATGCATGTAAGGTAGTTACTTTTATCATCTCCATTTTACACACAAAGAAACAGAGGCTCAGATTGTTGAAATGACTAGCCCAGAGTCACACAGTTAACAGGGCAGAGCAGGAACTTGAACCCAGGCAGTCACCCTCCAGATTCTGCTTTTCTCCAAATTACTGTGACTTCTCTCTCCCTCAACTTCTACAGTCTTATCAATTACTAAATTCAGCTGATTCTGCCTGGGTGGTGTTGATCATAGTTCCCAATTTTCATTGTTCTGATCCCTACTGTATTGTTATCTATTGCCATGTACCAAATTACCTCAAAACATCTAGTTAAAACAACATACATACATTATCTCATGGTTTCTGTGGGTGGGAATCCTAGCATTGCTTAGCTGAGTCTTCTGGCTTCAAGTCTCTTCTAAGGACTGTAATTATATCAAAGCTCATCTGGGAAGGGTCTACATCCAAGCTGACTCCCATGGCTGTTAGCAGGAAGCAGATCTTTGCAGGTTGCTGGATTGAAGCCTCAGTCCTCATGAACCATTGACCAGAGGCCTTCCATGATTCCTTGCCATGAGGTCCTCTTCATAGAGCATCCCACAAGATGGCAGATGGCTTCATCTGAGTGAGCAAGGCAGAAATATGCCAACAAGAGAGGCAGAGGGAATGCCAAGAAGTTAGAAGTTGCAGGTTTTTGTTTTGTTTTGTATTTTAAATATCTTTTTATTGATTTCAGAAAGGAAAGGAAAGGGAGAGAGAGATAAAAACATCAATGATGAGAGAGAATCATTGACTGGCTGCCTCCTGCATACCCCCTACTAGGAATCGAGCCCATAACCCAGACATGTGCTCTTGACATGAATTGAATCTAGGACCTTTCAGTTTGCAGGCCAACACTCTAACCACTGAGTCAAACCAGCTAGGACAGAAGTTGCAGTTTTTATAACCTGGTCTTGAAAGTGACATTCCATCACTTTTGCTATATTCTGTTCATTAGATGCAAGTGTGAAGGTGTGAATACCAGAAGGGGATTACATGAAGGTCTGAATACCAGGAGGCAGGGATCAGTGATGTCTGCCAGAATACTATGCCATGGTCCCTCTTTCCCATTGCTCTTATCCCTGCCTATGTCCAGGCCCTCTTGATTCTTTGTCTGATCTCATACAGTTGACTCTTACATTAGTTTCCCCCAATAATCCATTCATTGCTCTAAGCATTACATTGCTATAACAGAGACCTGATCATGTTTCATACTTGTTCAGAAGTTTCCAGAGTCCCATAACCTGGCTCCATCAACTTCCTTAGCAGTCTCCACTGGGCCCTGATTGGCACTTCATTTCTATAACCTGGAAGTGCTTGCAGGTCCTGGCCCACTCTGCATTCTTGGCCTTTACTGCCGCTATTCCCTCTACATGGCCTTCCCTTACCACCTTTTCTTTCCTATCCCACTCTTATAATCCCTGAGGTTCAGGCACCTCTCCAGGAAGCTTTTCCCTGACTTGCCTTGGTGCCTCTATCTTCCACTCTGCCTCCCCTTTCTGTAAAGGAAGAGATAGCCATAATGTGCTTAGCCAGGGATCTGGCCAGGTGAAACACCTGTCAGGCTGCCCTCTTTCCTGAACACCCTGGATGTGTGTGACCCTGGTAGCCCCTGAAGGATAGAGACTATGCCTTTTTCATCCAGGTCTCATGAAGCATAACCAAACAGAGTGCTCCACCCCAGGGAATTGGTCCGTTAGTGGATGCACACAGCAAGCAGAGCTCCTGTGGGGGTGGCGGGATGAGCTTCAGGCCTTTGTCCACAGTTCATGAGCACTTCAGTTTGATTTTGTTATAGGCAATGTGTTGTCATGGACTTCTGCAGCTGGCTCAGTGGAGTGCCAATATCAGCACTGGAACTCTTACTCTGGCAGGCAAGATCCTCAGCCTAGAGATATGTCACCATCTAATATTGTGAGCCTTTTGGTTTTTTTATGTCTTCAGTGGGGTACATTGTAGCCTGATTATGTTGCCTCAGAGCTGGATCAGAGAGAGAATTCTTAATGACTGGGGTAATAAAAATCACACCTAACCAATTACCTAAGTGGAGTTGGAGAAATAGTTCAGGAGAAAGACTGAGTACCCAAGCTCCCTGAAGCTAAAAAGGACTCGGGCTGCCTCCACCAGAAGAGGCACACGGCTGGGCTCCCTGAATGGGATGCTCTTGCTGCCAAAAGCTGCCTTCTCAAGCCAGCACCAGCCAGTGCCCACAGGCTAAGCATGCGATACAGTAAGTACTTCACCTGCCTTTTCCCATTTTAATCCTAAGAGGAAGGGGCTGTTATCAATCCATTTAAAGCTGAGAAAATTTAGGCACAAAGAAGTCATCAGTTACCAACAGTCACACAGCAAGTCAGAGACAGAGCAAGAAATCTCACTACAGAGCCCACACTCATAACCTCATGCACAGGGCACTGCCTCCAGAGGCTGGGCATGATGATAGGTTGTTTGAGGATTAAATATGTTAATACATCTAAAACACTTCAAACAAGGTCTGGCACAAAGTACCTGCCAATAAAGCTTTGCTATAACTATGACCCTTAACTCCTGGCCCTGAGCTTCCAGATCTATTTTCTGGTGGCTAAGATGTGACTCTCAAAACTGGTGCTGTCTCAGGACAGAGTACACAGAGTGCTGTCTCCAGACTCCATGCCCACCATGAGATTGACAAGAGCTGTGGAGCCTACTAGCTTTATGGGATCTTCCTATTCTAGGCCATGCCCTACCCAGACAACTCCAGGCCAGGTGGAAAAAGAAAACGAGCCATTTTTGTTCAGCTGGCTGGGATTTCCCTTTTGTTCTCTCTGGAGCTCTCTCACACTCTCACTCTACCCCTCTACATAGCACCCTGTTCTGTATATGGCATTCTTCTAGCCAAAATGCACTGAGCAGGACTCCAAGCTGGGCACATGAACAGCTCTGCTATTCCTTCTTGTGGCCTTTCCTCATTCACTTTAAGGCCTAAGAACTTAGCCCTGGCCAGTCTTCCAGGGGTGAGAAAAAAAGAAAGGAAGAGGAAAGTGTTTGAGGAAATAGCTAGGTCACCCATGCAAGGACAAGACAGCAGCCCTAGTGGTGGGAAAGGACATGCTTCTTGTTTCCAGCATGGTGAACTTGTCAAGTTTTACTGATGGCCATACTCAGCCCCAGCAGACACTCCTTGCTGACTACATGGCATTGACTAGCTCATTGATCTTCCATGGACAATGGTGGTCACTATGGGAGGACTGGGCATTCATTTTGATCCAGATATTAGATTTTTTAAAGTTGTAGTTTCTAAATGTAAGATGAGAAACCACCTCATGAATAAATAGAAATGCCAAATCCAGCTATCTAGAGGAGCCCATTCTTATTTGCAGGCTAATATTTCCAATCTCAGGAAATTTCACTTTACCATTTGAGTGAACAATAAGGTAAAAGGCAAATGCCATCTGATGTTTGGGCAGCAGTTCTGCATGGTGGTATAAGAAAGAGCACTGGAGGCAGACAGAACTAGTGTTCAAGTCCAGGCATCAACACTGACTGGGCCATGTGCCGGCAGCAATGTCTATTATCCCCTTGAGCCTCAGTTGCAACATCCCCATCTCTTAGGGCATTACATGACAAAGGAGACACTAAATTGAACTTGAGTAGACCCTTGCCCTGTGCACAACACGTGCTCAGTCAGGACTGCTGCAAGCTCCTTGTCCTGGGTCTGAGACCCATGGGTTCAGATGCATATCCAAATTCAGGACATCTGGTACTTTAAAACGGTAACACAGTGCATATACCAAAAATCACACAACCCTCCAATGGAATCTGGGCAGCCTTTTATTACTTTTGCAAATAAATATGAATATTTAACTCCAGGTCAAACTTTGTCACCAAAATTACAAAAATAAAATAAGCTTTCAGAGCTTTTTGGACAGGAAATTACAGATACAGAATGTGGACTTGGCATTACTAAGGGAGGGACTCCTTTCAGAGTTGTGACACCCATCTCTGGTGTGTGGGATTTTAATAACCTCAGATCTCCTCACTGTATTCCCCACCCTGCTTCTGAGGCTCAATGACATCTCTTTGTTTTTAATCAAAGTGAAGCAAAATGAAATTTAATTTAATGCCCCTTTACTCTGAAGACTATTAGAGATGCCTTAAGTAAGGTATTGGAAATGTCCAACAATCAGTGTTAGGACTTCAGTGTTACCATCAGCCAAATTTACCATTGGCAAATTAACCTCAAAAGGCTGAAACAGGTCCATCAAGGAGATGGGACTTGTGCTCTGGGAGAGTTGGGTGCCCAGAGTGCCTTCAGGGCACATTTGCAAAGCTGGGAGTGTAGCATCATGGGGAGGAGAGATGGGAGGGTGGCCAGTTGGAATAAGAACAAAAAAGGCTTGTAATCTGATCCTTGAGGCAGGCCAAAGCACAGGAGGAAGGGGGCAGCTGCAGAGAAACAGACCAAAGAGGCGCATGATATTGCTTGGACAGATTTTGAGAGGCAAGAAAACTGGACTTGGCTATTCCCAGGTTTCCTTTATTTCCTACCTTTAAGGTAAACCTCCCATATCCTTATCATAGGCAGCTGTGAAAACCCAGCAACTGTGGAGATTATGGGTGAATCTACAGAGCTTGCCATCTTCCCTCCTCAAGGGGCCTTTGATGGGCATCTGGGCAACTCGGTCTGAGGTGGGGCATTGGGGAATCCCTCTTACTGCCCTCACACACTGGCTACTCTTGTCCCTGATGAAATGAGCACTCCAAAGTGCAGAACTCCCAGCACCCAGGGCCGAAGGGAGCTAGCACAGGGCAGGGGACGCCAAGGCTTTGGTCTTTGGCCCTTGGCAGGGCACAGGCCCTGAAGGCTTGGCTTGAGGCTGGGTTCAAGAGACCCCAGGCTTTGGATCACTTGGGTCCCAACCCCAGCTCTGCCTCATTCTCATTTGGCAAGCTGTTTACCCTTTGGGCTTCAGTCTCCCCATCTATAAAATGGAGATACTAGTATACTTATCTAATGGGGTTGCTTGGGAGGATTAAATGAGATGAGGTAAAAGTGCTTGCATGGGGCCTGTCATGCAATAATACTCATCAATGTTAGCTGCTACTATATTAAGAAAGTTCCTGAAACTCAGAACACCAGTAACCCAGTGGAATGGGTTTAGACTGCCTCCATGTCCAGGTTTCTCTTTGGCTTCCAGGGGTAGGTGGTGACTTGGAGAGGAGAAGCAGGAGAGTGCCTCCTGGGGGTGTCAAGGACAACATTTGTCAGGTGCTTGAGAGAAAACCAATTGGCAGACACAAGTTCGTGACCCCAGAAAGGAGCAGAGCTTCCAGGGGTCATATGAGTGCTGCCCATCCTGCATGGATACTGAGTAACAAGTAGACACCCCAGGATGACTTTAGGTGGGCAGAGAGGAGCGTAAGAAGAAGCCCAATTCTACCTGCAGCCAGCTTAATACTAACCTTACTGCTTGCAGCAGGCTGAGGGCCACCCCTGGTTTTTAGTTCCAGAGAGAGGGCCCTCTGTTGATAGGCAAAGAGAATGAATGGGAAGAAGAATGCAGGCCAGCCTTGCCAGCTGCCCAGCACCAATGCCTCTAGGAATGTTGATTCTGCTTGGTCATTGGCATTGGTGAATTGGTATTTCTGGCCTGCATTTGTTTGTTGTTGTTGTTGTTGGTGGTGGTGGTGGAGCATTGCTCAAACCGGGCCCCAGACGGATACTACAGCATGCAGGGCATCCAAAGCGCCTCCAAAAAGAAACTTTGCAGAAACTCAAGATTCCTTTTTGTTTGGATTTCCAGGGCTGGATTCACCTGCTCAGTAGAGCAGAACCTTTAATTAGAACTGCAAATTAAAATCTTCACATTTGAGCCATGATCTCTGAAAACAAAAATGATAAAACCAGGTTACTTGGAGCAAGACAATCCCCTAATCTTGTCAAAGTTACATCAGTTCCATTTACTACTGGAAAGTCAGGAGAGATGGCAGCCAGTGGGCCTTCTCCCATTCTCAAAAATTGTTCACTGACATTTAAAAGTAAATGACCATTATCTTGCCAAAATATTTGACTCCCCCAACCCCCCATCCTGTCCCCATCCCTGTCCCCAGAATCAGATGCACCACATATTTTCAAGGACATGCCTGTGACCTTGGACTTGCAAGTCCCTTCTCTGGCTCCCCTTAGTTCTTCTCTTGTTTTGAGGATAAGGGTTGTGGGAGAGCAATACTGCTCCCCATGTTATGAGAAACATTTCTTTGCATTTATCTTTTACTAATTCTGGCAAGGAGAGTCACAGATTTCATTACAAAGGTTAGTGCTACTGAAACACAAGAGCAAAGGCCTCTAAGGGAAGCTCTGTGCTGCACTAAGTGGGGCGGGGGGAGGGGGCGGAGAGACAAGTCAGGTTTCAAAGAGCCCATGAGTCCTGTCTGACTGGGATCTTGCCCTGCTCACATCTCCTCTACCAGATATGCCAATGTTTTACTAAATAAGCATCTTTATTTTGTACTTAAACACTATTGTACATACAAGCTTAGTGTTTATTTTCTTTCTAAATTGGGCCTCAAAGAACTATTTAGTTTGGGGAAACTTTTTTTTAACTGCTTTGGGAAGAAATATAATTAGACACAGTGTAACATATATTTTGAAAATTTAGGAACCAATGTCTCAGTGTTGAACAAGTTTTGTTTTAGTCACTCTGAATTGCCAGGAAATGAAACTCCATAGGCTGTTGAATTTGGTAAATACAGGCTCAGCACTTGGTACTAATGTTACCAAGAATTAGATAGTTGTTGTATCTTTTTGTTTTCTGAGAACTATTAATGATCCTCTACCTCAATGCTATGTTCCTTTTTTACAAAGCAGAAATTTGAAATGAGCTTCTGGTCAAATTAACCTTTTAAAAATCAACCTTTTTTTTCTGTCAGTAGTTGAATGAGTGAGATAACGTATTGCAATGAAGCAACATTACTTTTTGGCCCTGGAGTACCCATCACTCAGTGAAATCAACACCAAAATTTACTGGAATGGAAAAATTCCCCCAATACAGATTCCTACATAATACAGGCCAATCAATATAGTTTTATAATTGCTTAGTCATTGATTTATGGAAGCTGAAAAGGCAACCCTTTTCAGAAGCCTTCTATCAAGTTTTTTGTTTGCTCATTTTGTCTTAACATATCTAAGAGAAACAATTAACTTTTCTGAAGTTGAGGTGCCCAAAATGAGACATCTTAAAAACAAAGTGTATAAATTATTTTATACTAAATTCATTGAAACATCCTGCTTATTTGTCACTGTAAAGCAAGGAAAGGGATCTCATTTCCATTTTCAGAATGTAGAAGAGGGCAGACATTAATCGTTATGTCGTGCTCCTTTAAACTGTAACTCTGCATGAATATTTACAAGCCCAAGATGTAGAACAGCACACCGAGAGGCAGTCCCATTTCAGATTATGAACCCAAGTGAAAAGTTAGCAAAATATAAAAAAATGTCTTAGGTGGATAGAATATCATAATGGACTTGCTCCACTCAGCTGTGGCCCTAACGCCTACAGCCAGCATTGTCACTGAGTGCAAGAATGGATGGCGCCAGAGTAGCCATGTGGATCAGAGATGTGACCCATCCAGGTGAGCAAGGGATGGGTGTGAAAAGGGTTCGACTGCATTCTTCCACTCCTTCCTGCACCCTCCCCAACTTCCCTCTCTCAAATCCAGTAATGGCCCATATCACAGATTTATGGAAACCTCTCCTGAGTACATTTGTACTTTTAGCTTCCTCTGTCCCTTGGGCCTCCTGTGTAAAGCAAACATGTGTGTGTTCTGATCTGGCTACTTGTGAGCTTGAAGGGGACAGCAGAGGGTAGAACACGGCTTACAGTTAAAACACCCCACCCCCGACCCCAAAGAAAAACTTTCTGCTTTTACCTAAGGAGTTGACAAAGTTTGGATTTTCATTTGATCTTGATAACTTACGCACAGTGACTGGTGCTAATTTGTCTGTTTTATTGTGTCCTATTGTTAGATGAGGGCTTATCATGTTAGTTCTTCTCATCAAAAGCAGTGAGGTTGTTAAAAGCTAAAAGTAAGGTAAAGATCCAAGCCCCCTCCCCATGGCCATGTCTATGGCCATGCTGAGAGCCCATGGATACTCCTAGCAGACCTGGCCCTGTCTCCTGACTACCAATGCAATCAGTTTTTATGACAATGGAATAAAAGTTCAGCATTGATCCATTTCTCCCACACTTTGGTCCTTCTCCTCATGTTAACTAAATTTCTTATTAGAACAGAAAATGTGCAGCTTGAAACCCCAGTGTCTACAGATCTTGATTCAGTTATTAGAGCTAAGTGCACAGGAAAATGGCAAGTGGGCACTTGAGGAAATTGTCATGTAGCCCTGAAGGCCTGAAAGATGTATACCCTGCTCCATTAGAAACTATTGCAACTTTTGATTTGCTTTTGGGAGTTCTGGATTTGAGGCTAAATGCACAGGTTCTATCTGACTTCCCCCTGCCCTCTGTCACCTGCTACCAAGTTTGGCCATTCTCCATTTATGAACAGAGGATGTGAGCATAGTTGTGGCAACTCGGACTTTTTGCAGACCCTTGTCTGGGTGGCATATGAAGACAATTTGTTAAAGCCAGCCAACTCTGTGGAACAATAGGTGAAGGTCGATTCCTCTTTTGCAATTTTGAGTAATGATCATTTATTTCCATGTGACAAAGCTTTGGAATGTGGGAGACCCTAACCACGCTGAGTGGGTATAAGTGGGGTCAATGCCTTGACCCTTTCCTTGTATCAAGCAATGCTTTCAAAGATGAGCTCTGAAGAATATGAACACAGCACTTAAATATGACTTTCTAATTTCATGTCCTCAAAATACAAAAATTTGACAGCCATTAAGATGCTATTATATTTTTAAAAAACCCACAGAAAATAAGTATTGGCAAGGACATGAGGAAATTTGAAACCATGTTGTGCATTGTTAGTGGAATTGTAAACTGGTGCAGCCACTGTGGAATACAGTATGGTGATTCCTCAAAAAATTAAACACAGAACTACCATATGACCCAACAAATTTGAACAAGTTCACCCATATTCATAGCATTATTCACAATAACCTGAAGGTGGAAACAACCCAAGTTCCCATCAGTGGGTGAATGGATAAACAAAATGCACTATGTCCATAGCATGGAATATTATTCAATTTTAAAAAGGAAGGAAATTCTGACAAATGCTGCAACATGGATGAACTTTGAAGACATTATTTTCAGTAAAATAAACCAGGCACAAAAGGACAAATGCTTTATGACTCTACTTCTAGGACGTCCCTAGAGTAGTCAAATTCATAGGAACAGAGAGCAGAAACGTGGGTTCCTGGGGGTGGGGAGTTAGTGTTTAATAGATAGAGTTTCAGTTTGGGATGATGAAAAAGTTCTGGAGATGAAAGATGGTGATGGCTGCACAACAATGAGAGTGTACTTAATGTCATGTAGCTGTACAATTAAAATGGTTTGAAGTGGCAAATTTTACAACAATAAATGAATGAAAAGGAAAAACTGACATTTGAAAACATTAGCTAATTTTCCTTAGTCAAAAACAGTGTTTTATTTTCAAATAACATTAGCGCCGGATGTAAAGGCAGCAGCAAGCTGAGCTGCCTGTTTTCTGTCAGAGAGGGGAGCAGTATTGACTGCAAGTACACTCATCATTTGTGTGAGCCAGCTGGGTTTTCTTGATGTCTTAGTGAAATGCATACATGTTAAATGCTAGGGATAGGGTCCCTGGGCATGGGCTTACAAATAACTTTCCTGGTAAATTGAACACAAGTTCTGTCCTTTTCTGTGCATTTTGGAGAAATTACAACATGTGGGTGGGAGAACAAAGAAATGACTGTACACAGGAAAGAACATTATCTCTGTTTCTGAATGGTATAAAAAACCCCACTTGCTTCATTGGTTCTCTGGTGCATCTGCAAGTCTGGAAACACTAGGATGACTCACGGTTTGCTGATTAATACAAGAGCCAACAAAATAATGTTAGGGACTCATTGTGATTTGCTTTCTATGCAAACTGTCCCTCTGGAGTAGGTGCTAGGACCTGGTGTGAATTCTGGAAAGGTTAAGGATATGAACAACAATCAGAACCAGCTCCTAAGGCCTCGGCACTGGCACTCAAAGTAGAAAAAAAGAACCTCTAACCAATGCTCAAATATCTTTTGGAAAGTTGACACACCTGGTCATTGTGTCCCTACTCACAACTCAGCTCCCAAGACTTTGGTTTCTGCCCTTCAGGGCTTGGTGATGTCCACTTTTTAATCAAAATTATTTGTGTTTTGTTTGCACCCCACTTGATAGCAGACTCCTCAGCTACAGGAAGATGTCTTATCTAGTTCTGTAAAAGTGAGCTGAATGAATGACCATTTGAATGAATGAATGAATGAATGAAAAAATACAGAAAGGAATGTACTGATAATAAATTGCATCTGTTAGCCTTTGAAAAATTAAGCTCTTGAAACTCTTTTGAGTGGTTTAGAGTGATTATTGATAGGAACTCCTAGTCTTCAAGTCTTGGAGGCTAATGAACTCATATTCCCATATTGGGCCAAAGGGAGGACTCTGCATCGGCACATAGAGCCCCCACCTCCTCATCATGACCCATTTTTCTGGTCCAATTGGGCTCTTGTCCTTCTATAGCACTTGGGAAACCCTTGCCTACTGTTCTACAAGTGTGATATCTGAATACATGTGATTTCTTCAACCTCCAACAAATACACAGTTGTATCCCTCCAGTGATAATATGTACTGGTTGTTCTGTTGTGGGGGTGATGGTAGTTTCATGCATTTTAGAAGTACAAAAAAAAAGACATCTGGTTGCCATTTCATATACCACAGTGAGAAAGCACATGATAGAAGAAAAGCAAGAAAATAAAAATATGAAAAATTTTTAAAAAGAGCTGGCTTATAAATTCAGCCTACTCATTGCATTGCTTTTATCTCAGTTAAGATTCATTTATGCCACTCTGGGGCAGCACCAATATTTCTAACATAAATCAATCTATTTCAGTCAATCCTGAGAGCAGTGAATGGTCTTCACTTCACACAATTCTTTTTCTTCTCTTCCTCCTCCTCCTCCTTCTTATTCTTCTTGATCTTGTTCTTCTTCTTGTTCATGTTCTTATTCTTGTTCTTCTCCTTCTCCTTCTTCTTCTAAAACAGTATTAAGTGAATGTGTTTTGAAGGTTGTTCAACATATGTTTTCTCCTATCAGGCTTAAAATGTAACTTATAATGACACTCGGTTATATTTGAATAAGCTGCCACCATTGATTAAATTTTTTCAAATTAAGAAATTTATTTTACTAATTCATGAGCACAGATTTTTATATCCTTTGTAGAAATGATCTTTCAGGGGTATTGTTTTGATTGTTTTGTTTTTATCATTTTGACAACTATATTGTTAGTCTCTTTTATTTGCTTTTTAACTTTTCCTTTGAAAGTGTTTTCTTTAGAATAGTTACATCACAAGGCAGTTCCTTCCCACCACCTCCTAGAAAGTTCTCCTGTCTTCCCTTATTGTTCTATTAACTGATATAGTTCAATTTAGATACAGATCAAAGGAACAGAATGGGGTGGAAAGGGGCAGCCTCTGGCAATGGCCTTGACCATGTTGATTCCCTCTGAACTCATATAGATCTAGAATCACACAGATCTGTTCTATCTGGCTCTTTCCTTAGCAGCTGGTGGGCAGGACATATGTTCTGAGCTCTGTCAATGCATCATTACCCCATACTGCAAAAGACAAGATTGTAACAGAAGACCCTAGATAAAAACTATGTTAGTCAGCCTTTGGAATGATAACATGGCCTTGGGAACTTAACAGACTCCACTAAGTCTCTACTGCAAGCAGGATATCTGCTTGTGAGTTGTCAGAACTAGATTGACATCCAGTTTAGGGTTTAGAATTCTATTCCATGCCCCATTTTTTAGGCAAACTACAAAATCTTGATATTGATAATGATCTAGTCCAATATGTTCCACAAGATGTCATAGCCCTTTAGAAATTTGAAGACAACTGTAACTGAGTCTTCCCTCCCCTGCCCAATTCTTTGCCCCAATTCTGGCTGCTTGTCTCTGAACTAAGCACATGATAACGGAGTGAGGCCCTCTAAGTGGATAAGGCTCTGACCAAAGTGCTGAAGATGTATTAACCCTGCACAGAGGAAAGCAAGAGGTTCACTCTCCTTGTTCCCATTAATACCATTTTGTTTCTGCCCCACCCCTAAATCTCACTTGCAATAGTTTTAGCCACATTCCCCATCTGCCCTGCCTGAGCTCATTGTCAAGGCAAACTACAGCTTATAACTTTCCCCTCCCAGAATAGGTTCCTGAAAGCAAAGTATTTCTCTGTAGCCCTACACTTGATTCATGTCTATTTCCAACTCTCCTGATAGATGAAGTTTTGGATATAATATTGGACTAGGGATTGAGAAAGAGAATGAACCCTCATGATCGTTTTTAGAGCTATCAGCATGCTACTCAGAAATACCTCTTACAGGCTTTTAATTTTTTGTTTACAGTTATTGCCTCTGAAATCAAATCTCGAGTTTCTGGTATGTTCTTGGACTTCTCAAGGGATTTAAAAATTCAGGGGCTTGGTGCCAATAATTGCTTTTAGGAGTTGGCACTGCCTATTTTCTATAGATGAATTCCATTTTGGATCATCAATTATTTTCTTCACAGAAACCCACAAAGTACATATTCGAGTTTGCCTTGGAATTGAATATGATCTAGAAATCCTTAATGTTGTTAAGCTAGGCCAATGGTCGGCAAACCGCGGCTTGCGAGCCACATGCGGCTCTTTGGCCCCTTGAGTGTGGCTCTTCCACAAAATACCATGGCCTGGGTGAGTCTATTTTGAAGAAATGGAGTTAGAAGAAGTTTAAGTTTAAAAAATTTGGCTCTCAAAAGAAATTTCAATCATTGTACTATTGATATTTGGCTCTGTTGACTAATGAGTTTGCCGACCACTGAGCTAGGCTATTGCTTCTAAAATGTGTATCTAGAAATCCTTAATGCTGTTAAGCTAAGCTATTGCTTCTAAAATGTGTATCACATTCAACTAATGCAAAATAGAGTATTTAAGACCTTGAGTACCACACTGGTAATCTGAATGAGGAGTCTAAGATTGAGGTATTTGATCCACACTAGATGTATTTGCTGGAGCATGCTGTACAGACAGGTCAGGTCTGATGGATTTCTCTTTAAATGAACTGTGGCTGGCCAGTGTAGCTCAGTGGTTGAGTATCAACTTATGAACCAAGAGGTCACTGGTTTGATTCCCGGTCAGGGCATATGCCCGGGTTGTGGGCTTGATGCCCAGTAAGGGGCGTGCAAGAGGCAGCTGATCGATGATGTTTCTCTTTCTCATTTATGTTTCTATCTATCCCTCTCCCTTCCTCTATCTCTAAAGATCAATAAAAACATTTAACATTGTCTGAATTTATTACCTCTTTTTAAAAAAATTAACTGGTTTTGGGGTAAAGAAACATGACTCAAAGCTGAGCAGGGTTCAAAGGCCTGTGCTTTCATCATCTGAAATAGGATGCTCCTCAATGTGAGGCTGGACATATAGTGCAGTCCTCATAAACTCAGTGGTCTGAGGGACCAGGCTAGATTCTTTATAAGTTAAGATATATTGAGTTGCAAGTAACAGAAAAAACAATTCACACTGGTTTAAACAATAAAAGGAACTTACTGAGCCCTGTCAATGGAAGTCCAGCAGTTGGGCAGACTTCAGGGGTAGTTTGAATCAACAGCTCAACAGTGTGACCGAAGATGCTGCTTCTTTCCAGCTCTCTCTTCAGCCTTCCCTAGCAACAGCTTCATTCTATTGCTGACTCCCCCTAGTGATCAGATGATAGCTGCCAGCAATTCCTGGGGCTACAAGTTTTCTCCTGCCCTCAGCCAGGGGAGCAGGAGAGACAGTTGCTTCTAGAAGCTCTGTCACAAGTGTAAGGAAACTTCTTTCTTGGAAATTCCTAGAAACTTTGGTGTAGTAGCCTGAATTAACCACTTGTCTACTATGCTGCTTCATGTGAGCTGAGATAAGTGCCTCACCTTTAGAACCAGGTGGAGCCAGGTTTCCCCAAAGCATATAGGCAGCATGGGGCAAGTGAGGTTCCCTGAATGAAAACTGGGGAAGGTACCAAGAGAAAGAAGACTAGATGTTGGCTAAACAACCAACTATATTTGCTACAATCAACCTCTTTGGCCATTCACATCAATATGTTCCCTCTTTCTAATGGATATGCCACCCAAAAAGTTCGACTCACAGAAACCTATTTACCCCCTCCCCAAAGTGGTTCAGCTCCAATCTAGAAATTCCAGGTGACATGCAATCCTCTCAGTTTGGTCACTACATTACTCCCTGTATTCTAGGAATGCCTGCCCACTGTGCTCACCTCAGCAGAGAAAGAGCAGGAGTACAGGGAAGAACAAACAACTCCCTTTTGGAAAGAGGAAACTGGAAAGCAACACACAGTCGTCACTGGCCCAACATTCAGATCATATCCTGCTTGACACAAGTCAAGTGTTCCTTCCTTCTCTGAGACTCAGTCTCCTATTCTGTATGATGGGAGGCTTGGATTAAATCAGTGGTTCTTGATTGAGTATGCCGTGGAGGGCTTGTTAAAGTGCAGATTAATGGGTTCCACCCCCAGAGTTTCTGATTCAGTATGTCTGGGTGGGGCCCAGAAATTTACATTTCTAACAGATTTCCAACTAGTGCTGCTGCTCCAAGGACCCCCACTTTGAGAACCTCTGGTGTAGATGACTCCTATGGGCCCTTCTCATTCTGACATTTAGGACTTGGACTTTTCTCAGCACTCTTTTCTCTATTTACAACAGATTGTTTTATAAATAAGACACACCCAACTTTACCACGTGAGTAACTAAAAACATGTTGGAGCTCCTGCTTTGATTTGTAATTTAATTTTCAACAAGCAAAGCTGAAAGTGAAAGATGTCATTGAGCTTCAAGAACAACTTTCTTGAATTTAATAAGTTAGGAACAGAAATGTGAAGATTATTCATTCATCCTCCCAGCCCCTATCCACTGTAGCACGGCACTCTTTGGATGACTCTGTGACTCCAGAAAGCAGCCTTTTTCCAGAGAGAACCCAGATACTTAGGCTTCATTTTGCAAACAATTTCTCTATACAATCTGCATATCCATCAGGTCTTAGAATAGGAGTGGCACTGGGTGAAACTGTGACATATATAATAGTGATTTAAAAACTTAGGCAATTTTGTGCCCACCACCCCTCACCTAGACATCTATTCATCCTTTAGGTCACAACCTGAAGCTCAGTTCCCCCAAACAACTTCTTCTAACCATCTACCCTCCACAGCCTAGGTTGGGTTCTCCTGTTATTTTTATTTAGCACTCTGTAATGTTCTTATATATCACTTATCAATCTGTATTACAAATCCTTGTTTAAGTGTGTCTCCATTATATAAGTGTGCCAGCCCTAGAAGGACAAGGACAGTATCCACCTTGTCCAATAATGTTATCACAGCACAGGGTCTGGATCATAATAGATACTCATTAAATATGTGTTGTGTGACTGCTATCAAAGGCAAACTGTGAGCAGATTCCAGCCACAGTATTTTATTGCAGTGAAGAATGATTGAACAATCCATATGATATAATCTACAATGTACAAATTGAGTGCTCCAAAAGAACAAAACAGACAAGCCCTCAGAAAAAGCAAACAAACTAATGGAGCATCCCAGTGTCCATGGCAACTGCAGCCAACTCTTTCATAGCCCCATACCTCTTCTCCCTGTGAACCTGGTACATTAGGGGTCCAAGATATCTCCCTACCTACCAGGCACCTGGGACCTCCTCTCCAAACAGTAACTCCAGCTCCCTCCTCTACCATACCCATACAGTTTGTATATAGGCACTTAGGTAAAGGCAATAGAGGCTTTTCCAATGCACATATGCCCCAGCCAGCAGGGCCTTTACAGTAGATATGGGTGAAGCCCAAATTTTCCCACTGGAGCTATGGGTGTTCAGCAAGGCTATAAAATGACTGGCACTGAGCAACATCTTGAGTCTTCTGACTTCTGGCTCAGACTCCAGGCTTGTGCACACATTGTGAATCATGAAGCAGGCAGGCATCTTCAGACCTGAGAATAGGATATGAGCACACTCTTTGTAGTTTATCACCATTGCTATAACTCTTTGTTATTAAACATTATAATTAGATAAACCCAACCAAACACTTAAAATAATTTAGAGAAGGCAGATTATTTATTATGAAGTCCATAAACTGGGTAGGAGTATATCCTGCAGATTTTGACTTTGAAGACTGTGCTTAAGTTTAATGTAACTAATCAATCCTGATCTCATTAGATGGTCATACATCAGAAAGGATGTCTATTTGGCCAGGCATAGTGTTTATGCTTATTTTGCCTTTTTTGGTTTCCATAGCTGGCCCTACTTCTTTCAAAATAGACCCATAATCTACTACTTACTGTGTTACAAGGCCCTGATGAGGGAGACAGAGCCGTATGGTGAAGACCAGGACTTTCTTTATAGAGCACAGTGTTCTGTCTTTGCTGAGGGTTATTGGATTTTAATTTAGAAGTCTCAATTAAAGCCCAACTTAGCCAGAAATCCTGGGAGAGTAGATTTGTGGGGTTTCTCCACAACTTGCATTGTCTTTTTTTAAACAACCAATTCATGACTGGGGTGAGGAAAGAAGATAACAGAAAAATAAATCTAGCCCACAAAATCTACAACAAAGCACAGAGAGAAATTAACTCTCCAAGCTGTGAGCCAAGTGCTTAAGGGAAGAGACAGGAGAGTGCTTGTCACTCACCGCTCACTGTGGTCATTCAATGAGGCAGTGTGGGGAGTGCCAAAGGGATGAGGGGGAAAAAAGTGGTTTTCTATATTTTTGGCAGAAAGAAAAGCCAAGTAGCCAAGTACTCCTTTGTGTCTGTTTGGGTCTGCCAAAAACTATGGGGTCAGATGTGTAAACATATTGGGGGGAAAGCCTATGAAGGTTAAAGAGATGGAGCAAGAAAAGGTGGGGAGAGCCTCAGACCACAATGCAGATGGTCTGGCCCATGGGAGACACAGGAGTATTGGGTAATTAGAGTCTCAAACCACAGTGCAGCTCCAAGAAAGTGAGAGACAGAATGGGTCAGAAGACAGAAGCTGAGGTTTTCAATGAAAAGAAAATAGAAAACGATGCCCGCCCCCCGTATAGATAAGGAAGAAAGGAGACCAAATATGTAGCCATGAGAGAGAGAAGTGGCAGAAAAGCATATGTTCATTTGTAGTTGGAATACCAAAATACCTGCTTGTGCATCTCTGTGGACAAAATATGGGGAAAGGAGACACAAAATCCTGAGCTCTGGAAGTGTTGGCATTCCTGATGAGACTCAGAGAGCTAACACCAGTCCAACCCGAAGTCCCATCTCTACCCTAATCTGTGACTGGAGCACCTCCAAAAGGAGCTGGGAATGGCAGGGGGGAAAAAGATAAAAATTCCAAAGTGATTTTTTTAACCTAAATGATGATGATATTACATGAACTTGAGTTGTTCTTTGACATAGGACAATACTTTCTACTTACATGATTCCTCTTTTTTTTAATCACGTTTTTTAATTCATATGATACACATCAAAGAGTGAATAAAACATATAACAATAAAACCAACATGTATGTACCCATAAATCAGATTAAGAGGTAGAACTTTCAAAATATCTTAGAAGCCCTCCCTTTTCCCAGAGGTAACTATTCTTTTTGCCAAGAGCTGACTCTAGGAGTACACCTTAGGCTTGTTGGTGACCTTTGAGCTCATCCTAGTTAGATCAGGCACATCACTAATCTCTTTAGTAGTTATCTTCTGATAGGTTTCCACAGATTACCTGTCCCATCTATCTTGTGTTGATCCTCATTAGTTTCAATCTTATATGGGCACCTTGTCTTTTGTCAATATGGTTTATGACCTTGTCATTATAAGAATAGTATGTACTTTTTGTAGTGAACTTGGAAAATGCAGAAAACACAAGTATATAATATATAAATGTCAGGGATAACCACCATTAACATGTTAACATATGGTATTTTATTATTTTTTTCTAGGCAGAGATGTATATTTCACATTACTGACTTAAAGTTGTATATATAGCTTTTTCCCTTTTATTATGAAATATAAAATAGATTTAGAGTAGTGTGCAAGACCTTTATGTACAGTTTAAAGAAGTGCAGTGTCACCAATTAGGTTGAGAAGTAGAACATTGTCAACCCCCCGAGTAGACCTTCTCTCCCTCCCCTCAGAGGTGACCACAATCTTGATTCTGACAGTCATTCTCTTGCATTTCTATATAGTTTCAATAGTTTCACCATTTATTAATGAACTCTTAAACAAGCATTTACTTCACTTTTAAGAACCAAGTGGTGAGCAGAATCTAGGTGCATCCGTAAGCAGCAGAGTCACAGTGCCACTATTAGTTGAAGACTTCCTGAAGAAGAGAAGCTGCCCTATCTCCCCTCTTAGGGAGTCAGCAGCTATAGGCATGTTCCCAGAAAGGAAATATATGGAGCCCACTACCATCATGGCCATGGCACTGGACACACAGATGTGGCCAGAGGGATTGGGCTGCTCTTTTTGCTTTCAATTTCCCAGTCTGCCTCCAGGAACTCCAGCTTCCAGATGTAGGTCAAGGCAGAACACCTCTATGGGCTAAAGTGAGCATCCACAGCTGATCTAGGCAGCAGGATCTGGATGGGTAAGCAGGAAATTCAGCAACAAATGGTCAAGTGAGATCCCTTCCAGGTTGGGAGAGAAGCAGACCCCCATGGATGTGAAGTTAGGGAGGCAATCCAGGGATCTACCCCATTGTGTTGGCCACCCCACCCACTTCCCAGTTCCAGAGACAACTTGGGACTGCTGGTCCTGAGCCTGATGAAGATTCTTTCATGTAGACCTAGCTGCTTTTCCACTTTCCCCTCTGCCATCTTGTGATTTAGCTTCCCTGGGGCTATGTTGACCCTGGTGTAGCTACTTTTGAGCTCAACAAATTCTCCTTATTGCATGGCTGTGTCTTTACAAACAAAGTCAGACCCTTACTGTACTTTTAGTGGAATCATGGGAGGGACTGGAGTTAGATGTATGCTTTAAATATGTTGTCTAAATCTGAAAGTCTCCAGAGGAAATTCCCAGTGGACCACCTAGCCTGAACAACCACACAGTCTTCCTACCTAATGACCCCGCATTACTGATGACAAGTGTAGCATTGGCCACTCTGCCAAATTGCCCCCACAGAAAATGGCCAGGCTAAAGGACAGATTGAATTGCAGATATGCTCTGTGCCCAATGCTATAGAGGGTATATCACATTCTCTACCCCAAGGAGTTAACAGGATGCTTGCTTATTCATTGAAATTAATGGTGCAGAAAAATATATTTATTCCTTCACTCCTTAATTGATTTATACATTATTGATTTTACCTTTTTGTGTTCTTGGGTTATTTTTTTCTCTAGGCAAAATAGCAATTTACCAGTTGAACTTAATCCTGTAATTCAATTCCAAGTCTGAGAACTTGGTTGACTAAGTGAACTTGATTTGGGACTCCATCAATTGTAGTCAGCCTTAGACATTTAAACTTTGATATATTAAGGTTAAATTATGTACATTTATAGAGAAAAATCCAGAAAAGCTCAAACTCTTCCAGTTCTTACATAGAAGATACCTTGCTCCAAGAAAACTGTAACAAAATGCAAATTTATGGACGAGATCCAGGAAATGGGTAGGATTGATGCTACCCTATCTCCCTTCCACCTTCGGTAACACATGTATCATAACAGAACTCTCCTAATTTAGAGCTCTTCTCATTTTAGGATATAGTTGTAAAAACAAACGAAAATTGGGTCACACATAGCCTGCCCAGAAGCCATTGCACAACTGTGGAACCCCAGAAGCCCTCCAGAATCATCTTGCAGCTGATCTGCTTATAACAATAACAAAGGTTTCTTTTGGGCAATTTGAGCAAGCAAAAACACAGGGCAATATATGGATTTTAGTTCAAGCTTTGGCACTTACTAATGAGTGACTTGGGCAAATTGCTTGACCTCTTTGTGCTTCAGTTTCCTCATCTTTACAATGGGATCATAAAAATACCTACCTCATAGAATTGTTCTGAGAATTGATTGAAATGACCCCAAGAAAGGACTGAGCCTAGTGCCTTGCTTGCATTAAGTAGTTCTCAATAAAGGTTTCTAATTTTATCAAAATGATCATTTATAATTTTTATTAGTCTATTTTGCCAAAGTTTAAAAGAGATGATAGCCTTGATGAACTGTGTTGACGAGACCATGCCTAGAGCAACATGTCCAATTCAGGCTAACCCATATAAAATTTATAGGATAGTGCCTGGAGCATTGTAAAGTGCACAATATATGGCAGAGGTATTATTATTACTTAAGACTACAACCAACTGGTCTTCTGAGAAAGCATACAACATGCAGGCAGGCACTGCATTTGTATTAATTCAATTAATGCTTATATCCACTCTATGAATAAGATACAACCATTACCTCCCTTTTACAGATGATGAAATTAAGGCATAGAAAGTTTAAGTAACTTCCCCACAATTACATAGCTAATAAATGGCAAATCCATGGTTCAAGCTCACGCCTTCTTTTTTCAGAGCCTGCCATTATGCCAACGAGTTGTGCTTTCCAATAATGTAGCCAGCAGATACATATAGCTATTTATTTATTTAACTTTTAGAATCTAACAGCATTTTTTCAATTACAGTGGACATTTAATATTATTTTATATTAGTTTCAGGTGCATAACATAGTGATTAACATTTATATACTTTACAAAGTGATCTCACCCATAAATCAAGTATCCACCTGATAATTATCCACCTGTAATTATTACAATATTATTGACTATATTCCATATGCTATACTTTACATCCCCATGACTTTTATAACTATAAATTGTACTGCTTACTCCCTTCACCTTTTTTACCCAGCCCCTCACTCCTCCTCCCATCACATGTAGGTATTTATATTTAAATTAATTTAATGTAAATAAAAGTAAGAATTCGGTTCTTCATTTGCAATAGCCACATTTCAAGTGCTCAACTGCCACATATGGGCAGTGACTACCATATCGGAAAATGCAGGTATAGAACTTTCTGTTCTTTCTAGTAGGATGATTCAACATCATCTCAAAAATTTTGTTGGACAGTATTGCTTATAGCATTTCTGGGATTCTATTCCTTACAAAATCTCAGACTTGAGTTGTATAGCTTTCTCATGTTGTTGTTAATAGACACATGGTTGTAATATATTGAAATCCCATTTGCACTTGCCCAAGTAGGGTAATGGTAAGCAAGAGGCCAAGTAGTCTGATTCACATTAAATTTTCCTGCTTTCCCAAGGCATTGCTTCAGATTTACAAAATTGTCTCCTATTACCTCTGTTTGACAGGTAGGGACATTTACCAATTTGCCCAAAGATCCAGCTTCTTCCACAGCTCTGTCTTGACCTTTTTGGGCTATCTAGATAACATTTTAGTACCCTAGCATGTTTACCTCACTAGTGACTTGAATGGCTTGACTGGACTCTGAAGTCAGACCAGCCTTGAAGAACCTTAGGTTCTGATAGTCTCTGGCATATGCGCCAAATCTCCAGTTCCCTCTCTTTGGCTTTCTCTGCTCACCTCTATTACACATTTAGTAAAGACCAGAGAAAGGAAAGAGAGCAGTACATGTTTCATTGTCTGAACTCTTGGATGACTAAATCTAGAAATCTACAAGCTCCCAGAAGCCAGTGGAATCATAGTTTATTACTATAACCTTGCCAATGCACATCTACCTCCTTCTGAATCTCCATGGTGGAGAATATTGGACCAATATCTAATCCAGTCAATAATTTATAAAATATGAGCAGTTTTTATCCACTTCTCGCAAAGTAGCTGAATATCTATTGGGGTTAGTCATAATCTTAGCTTCTTGCACCAGAGCCCATTTGACTATGGTGATGCCATAGAATAGCCAACAATTTGGAGCTACTCCTGTGTGAATGAAGGAAGACATCTCACCATTCCTCTCCATGTGCAGAGAAGGAGCCTTTGCACATCCAAACCCAGGAGTTGCTTGGGTTTTAATCATTCTATAAATCAGATCTAGGTCTGTACCCCACCTTGCCATTGCGTGTCCTGGGTAAGCCTACCTCCACTTCCTTGTCTTGTAAACTAGAGACAGGCTCAAATGCATATGTGCACAAAGTTCAGTACCCAACACACAGTGAGTGCTCAAAAATATTTAGCTGATGTTATTTTCATTCTCTGTTCTATCGTTGGGTTTTATTAACACCACATTGAAAAAGGGTGAGTATATGTGCTTAAATGAGGATCAAGGCTCAGTTTATCATTAATATCCAACCCAAAAAGAGGCCAATGTAGTGTTCACCAAATTATCATCTCCCAGGTGCCTGGGACATCATGCTAAACTCATAACAGTAAAGTTGATTGAATTTTCTAAGTACAGGGGTGGGCAAAAGTAGGTTTACAGATGTAATACAAATAATACAATAACTAATAAATAATAATACAAGAATAAACTCTGTGTTTTGAGTACTCACAACTGTAAACCTACTTTTCCTCACACCAGTATTTGCTAAGCCCGTTGCCTGTGCCAGGTGCTCACTGTCTGGGCATCAGAGAGATATCAAGATGATTAAGACTTGACCCAGCAAGGTTGTTTAGTCAGCTGGAGGTGTTCAGCCACAGGAGCTAGACCAAAAAAGAGCAGAATTCCCAGGGTAGAGGAGCTGGATCTTGAAGGACATGCAAAATTCCCAGAGTGGAAACTTGGAGAAAGGGCATTCCAGGCCGGGTGAATCAAGGCGCATAACCACAGAAGGCTGAATACAAATGGCAACCTATCTGGAAAGCTCCAAAGAAATTGGTATGACTGGAAGATAGAGTACATGACACTATGGAACATGAAACCTGGCTGCCAAAAGGGCGAGAAGTCAAGGGGCAGAGCTTAACAGGATGTGTTTGTGTCTCTAGACAGCTGCAAGCCATTGGAGGATTTTTAGGAGGGAGGAGCCGTGGACCAACTTAGGTTCATCAAGCTCGTTAGTAATCATGGGAAACCTAGGGTCCAGGGTGCTGAGTGGGTGTGAGATTTTTTAAATCGGTCACCACTGTCAAACACTACCCATTCCATGATCTGAATTCTATGAAATTTGGAATCACATGGAACCAGTCAGTCCAAGAGCTATAAATCATGGCCACCAATTACCGACGGACTTGTTCCTTTTTGTTTTTGTTTATTTTAGATTTTCAAGGAGAGAGATGGGTGTATCTTATATTTGAAAATCTCTAGGAGTAGAAATGTACCTAACAGCCTTTTCTTTGAAATGTGAGCCTCACATTTAAAGGGAGTTTGATAAGCAGGTTTTTTCCCAAATTAAGTAAAATGGAGAATATGCACAAGCATTAGCTATAAAGCTCCTAGCCAGTCAGAGTCAAGATAGAATCTTATCTATTTTATTTCATGTTTCTTTTTAACTGGAATTGGACTGGTCTTTGAACTGCCTCTTCCCATTCTGCTCCACCTGAATGAGTGGCTCCAGGCCCATTCCCAATGGCTGCTGAATGGAGTTGCCCACATTGTGGGGGCATCTTCTGCTGCTGGTAATTCCCATGTGTTATCTGCAGTTATTTCTACCTAGTGAACTACTGAGGCACTGCACACATATGTTAATGCTGATGGGGGAGTCCTGTTCCTTGACCCATCACTAATATCCTACTAGTCACATGAAGCTACCAGGGATTCCTGAGCAAAAGTTTACAAATAAGCCCCATTCATTGCTTTTAAAATGCGTCATCATGGAATAAGCAAATAATCAAAACTCTAGTACTATTTGCATTTTAGGATTGTAAAAATGTCAAGATGGCTATAAAATCGTGTTTAAGATGTTCAAGGAGCTAGATATGCAGGCCTAGAGTTGTAAATTGTAGAAAGCAATGTTTTTGCTTATGTCCCAGATGACCTTGATACAAGGACAAATTGGAGCTTGATGCAGTGAAGCTGGAGATGGCCAGTGAGCTCAGCTGTGTACTGAACCCCACCCCATAGGAAAAGGCACTGGGTCATCCACAGTTGGTACACCATCAAATGCAAAGAAGTTTCCTTTCCCAAGTGCATTGAGTTTAATTGCTAAGAATATTGCTTGTTGCTTTTTGATTTTGTATTGTTTTGGGGCGATGGTATAATTTCTAAAACTTTCCAGGTATTAGATTGTCTTTCTAGTCCCATCTTTAAGTGGTTATAATGTGTTTTTTAATAAAACATTTTGGTGCCCCCCCCCTTGTAAAACCTTGCATATAATTTTCTCCATGTCATATTTTAACAAATTACATCTCAAAACTTGTTTTCATATGGCAAGTTAATGATTAAACGTGCACACACACACACACACACACACACACACACACACACACCATGGCAAACTTCATGTGGGCTTTGGAACTAGGTAAACCTGGGTTCGCATCCTACTCTGCTACTAACTAGCTGTGTGACTTTGTGTAACTCAGTTAACTTCTCTGGGCCTCATTGTCCTCATCTGTAAAATAAAGACAACAATAGTTCCTGCCTCGTGTATAGATTGAATGAGTCTGAATACTGAAAGCATTTGGGTTCATAGCAAATGCTCAGTAAATTTCATGGTGGCAATTTTTTATTGTTGGTCAAATAATGCATCTAACTATCTACTGGTCTGTCATCACTGCAGAGACTTGAGCACACTAGATGATACTTAGTGCTTATTGCAGTGAATTAAATTGATTCCAACTGTTTAGCTTTGATTTGGGGGATAAATATTTCCCTTTCTACTGGGATATTTGGTAGGAGACGCAGATGATCAGTTGCAGCTTGGGTGTGAAGAGGCTGTCTCACATAGAAAGAAGAACTCATCAATGCAGGCTTCCCCCTGGTTTTTTTGGACACCACTGTTGCCAAGTGCTTGGTGTACTCGTCAGGATGCCAGGCTATATCAGTAGCTCATTCAAGTCTTGAAGCTTTCTCTGACATGGATATCAAGTATGGACTTTTTAATTGCCTTTAGCTCAAAGAATTAGGTCATATGTTCAATTCTGATTAAATTCCTGTCTTCTAAAACATGATGGAAAGGGAAGGTCCCACCCATACACAAGTCCCGAAACTTTGGGGCCCTGGCAAGGTGAAGTGCAGTGAGGACTGTTGTGAGATTTCCACTTGACTGTTTGGTTTTGCACTCACCATTTGGTTTTGCAGATTCCTCAACATGTCTACATACATACCTACAAACCAATTTAGAACTGTGTTCTCTGTTGTGGGGGCCAGGGTGGGTAAGGAGGGATTGGGATTGGTGGAGGTCATTGCCAATGAACCAGCTTAACTGACCTAGCTTTACTCCCATTTCCAACATGACAGTGACCGGTCAAGACAGAGGATCCTTAACTGAGATCCACGGATGGATATTAAGTGGTCCGGAAAACCCCTGAAACTATATGTAAAATGTTGGTGGGTTGGAATGGGGAGACACCACTGTGCTTTTTCTGTGGAGAGAAACCATAGCTTTAACTGATTCTCAAAGGAGTCTGTGACCCAAGACCATTAAAACTGCAAAGCTGTTTGGTTTTGTTGCCCCAGACCAGTTGGTGTGTATAAACAACACCCAAATGACCCAACTAGACAGTCAGGGAAGTGACAAGATCGGTCAGAACCATTTTGTGGCCAAGCAGCTGATGAATTGTTCAATCGGTTGTTGTAGAGTCATATAGACAAAGCCTGCAAGCTTGGGGAAGCCAGGCCCCCCCAGGTCAGCCTCGGGCATCAGCCCCCATCCTGCCAGGCCCTGGGGAGTGAGTCCTTCCTGCCCAGCAGCTCCTTTGCTCATGAGCTGGCCCGAGTCACCTCCTCGTACAGCACCTCAGAGGCAGCGCCCTGGGGCGGCTGGGATCCGAAGGCCTGGAGGCAGGTGCCTGCTCCACTACTGCCTAGCTGCGACGCTGTAGGTAAGTCACTTCCCCTGAGCCTCGCTTTCCTCATCTGTCAACCGGGGCACAGTTCCCTGCTCAGCCTGCCCGCCTGCCTCACAGGGTTGTTGGGAGGAACACAGGAGGTGACAGCCCATAAAGCTCTGTACACCTAGGAGGGATTTCTAATGCTTTCTCTACTGTGTCCCGGCCAGTCTTTGGTAGAGAGAACACCCAAGCAAGCCAAGTGCTTCAGGTGCCTCAGCATCACCTCCAGGGAAATAAGCGGTGCTTGCCCCTGGTGCAGTTACTCCCTCCCTGCTGTTCACCTTCCAGCATCCCAGTTCCTTCCCTGCCTGTCTGTTCCTGCAGCCAGACTGTGAGCCTCAGGGGGACAGGGGCTGCACTTCTGCACCTTGAATGGCCTCAGTGTCCGCCCACTCCATACCTAGTGGGTACTCAGGAACTGCCCCTCCTGGCAGTGAACTGCTGTGGACTCTGCTCCCAGAGGTGTTCCTCGACCCCACCCAGGATTTGCACACCTTAAAAGTGAGAAGTTGGATATCCCCACTGGAGTACTGGCAGCCTGGGAAGGGCAGACAGAAGGAATCCGAACCAAGCCTGTCCAACATGGCTATGAGTTTGGATCATCCTGCAGAGTCCAGAAGGAATGGCTTGACTTGCCCTAAAGAGTCACATTAGTGGTCATGAGAGCAAGATGGAGGACACCAGCCAGAATGGGCCTTGGCAGAGTATTTCATTTGGATCGTGAAGTTGTTGTTCTAGTGCATGAAATATCAATGTGCACAGGATGTCTTCCCTAACTTCAGAGAAGACTGGAGAAATGAGCATTGCTAAGTGATAGCGATCTGAAGATGGTCATCAGGCTGAAAGGGCCTCTGGGATTCTGGCCTTTAATGGAAATTCTGCTTTGTTACATACAGCCTTGTTCTCTTTATCTGCCTGCCCTGGCTGGGAAGAACAAGCAGTGCTTTTTGTTCAAGGAGTATTGACTTTTTCTCTCTTTTTTTCCTCCCCTTTTTTCTGTGCACTCTTGGAGTCACAGTGCTCTTCAGTTAAAACCTGAGAAATCTTGCCCAGCATAAAGCTGACAGGGAAACAGAATTGGCAAAAACAGATGGGGACATCATCCACTCAGGATGTCACTGCTCTTCCCTGTACCTGGAAGTCAAAAACAAGAGGATCCCAGCTAGCTTGCCTCATGAATTCCTATCCTCACCCCCACTTATGTCTACGCAAGTCAATGCCTTCTATCCAGCAGTGAAGGGTGGGACAGATGCTTGGCCCCCTAATCTTCTTTATGAAGCTTTGGTAGTTGGGCCTACCTGGGGACATTTTGAGGGACAGTACCTTGCCAGCTCAGCCTGTGACTCAGGAAAGCCAGACTCAGTGTGAGGCAGAGGAGGCAAGCACCACAGGGGAAGAAGAAAGGCAAGCTGCAAAAGACATTTGTGTCCTCTACCCTGGGATATTCCCAGCATTTAGACCAATCCCTTCTGGGACTAGGCAGTCCTGAAACAATCAAGGAGACCAGAGAGGAGTTAGAATGGAGTTTATGCTGTTGGAGGTCAAGTGGAAAGACAGAAAATGGAGAGTAAAAAAGCTGATCTACAGTTCTGCCATTTGCTTTTGATGCCATTGTTTTATGAAGGCCCCATTGACAGCTTCAGACCGGTTCAAACCCCAGGGCAGCACCATCACCATGGAAAAGGTACCTGGCTCCTGTGCAAGGAGCTCAGAGAAGCAAAGAAAGACCCCCAGCGGACTAGTGCTGACCCCAGTCTTGCCTAGCTTAGAGAACTTTGTGGCAGGTTCTGATTTACCTTCAGGGCCCCAAGCCCTTACCTGAGGTTTCTGGTGTGCTCCCCACACCCTCACCCACTCTGATCCCTTCACACATTGTATTTTCTTTAGAAGATATATAATCATCTGAAATGACCTTTGGTTGACTTATAACCTCTCCTCCAGTGTAAGTTCCATAAAAGTAGAGAAGCACAGTGCTGTCCCCATGCCTGGGAAAGAGCCTGACCCAAAGTAAACCCACAAGAAATGTATGTCAGCTGACTGACAGACAGACATTCTGGGCTTCCAATGAAACCCTCTCTTCCCATTAGATATTTAGGCAGGTTCATTCTGGGGGACAGAATCAATGAGGCCCACACCTTGCAGGCTGTTGGGCAGGGAAGGTCATTGATCAAAGGCAACACAAAAGGGCAGGTGCTCAGCAGCACCCCTCCCCACCCCCGCTAGATCTAGGCCTGAGGTTCACAGGGAGAAGTGGCCTGATGGCACACCCATCACTCCCAATTGTGTGGCCTCCTCTAGAGGCATTCTGGAGAAAATGAGTCACAATCTCTGAGAGTTAAGAGGGATTAGGAAAAGAATTTCACCTGCCATTCACTATAGAAAGTCTCTGTAGTTTCTGGAGAACATCTACGGAGAATTTTCACCTAAAAGCATCCACACGCCCTCAAGCAGGGCTTCTGATGCAAGTGTCTACATTGCCTTCATCCATGGGCCATAGCAAGTCTTAGGTGTCCCCATCCATATGAGTGTGGGAGCCCCCAGAGCTCAGGTCTTGATTTCATAATCTCAATGCAGAATACTGTCGTCCTGTGATTTTAAATGAAAAGTCAATAGAGTAGGTGAGGTGTCTCCAAATCTGATTTTCAAAAACTGCAAAAGGTGTTTTCCTAGTAGAGTAATAAACAAACAAACCCAGACACAAGAGCTCATTAACCTTTGAACTTATAACACATAGTTGAGTGCCTTTTGCTGCAGGGAGTGCTCATGAGCTACATTTCCTGGGAAAGGAGGCTGGGGTTTCCTAGTGGTAGAAAAAAATATCTCCTCTTTCTCTTCCTTTTTCCCCTCCTCTTCCTTCTACTTATCCTTATTATCTTCCTCTCTCCCTCTCCCTTCCTTTTCTTCCCTCCTTACCCTTGGTTTCCCTTGCCTCTTCCCTCTCTCCTTTCCTGCATCAATGTGCTCTACACAATAAGGCTTTGGATCTATTATCTGAGGTACCCCAGAAGATATTTCATTGTAATCCCCTTCCCAGTCATAATGCTCTCCTCCTGGAAATCACTAGGCCAGTAACCAGTCTAATTCCAGCTGAAATCCAGGAACCTTTTGTAGGCATCTGTGTGTGATGCCTGTTCATCAGTTTCCCCATCCCATCTCCCATCTCGCTTTGCTGGATTAAGTGGTTGAGTCAGTCCTGAGAACATCCCTGGCAGTGATGTTAAGAAGCATCCAAGGCGATTCCATGGGGCTTTCAGGAGCCATTCACCTGCGATGACTGAAAAGCAAAGTTGACACAGCACCTGTCCTGGTCTGTGGGAGCATGGGGGTTGGGGGGTAGAGAGGGTGGGGGGAGTGGAGTGGAGGGGAGCTGGGGCTATGTTGGACTCAATTATACCAGGGAGTAGCAGAAGGGTTTGGGCCAGTCTTTTGAAATCTCTCCTGACTAGCACACAGATAAAGCACTAGCCCTGCTAAAGCGCCCATACATGGACCAGGGCTTTGCAGCTTCCTGAGCATCAGAAAGAAGCTTCCAAAAAAGCAGCTCTGACTTCCCAGGTCCCCCTTTTGGCTAAAATGTGGCCCCTTGGCCCAGCAGGACTGGGAGGAGCTGTGACAGAAGATCCAGGGCCCTAGTTCTCTGGGAGACTTCCTGCTGACACTAGCCCAGTCTCATCCATGGGACCAGCATGGGGAAGCATAACTAGGCTTGAAAAGGACCCACCAACACTGCCCTATCAGTGTCACCTGGCACAATAGGATTCAGTACCATGACAATCACAGCCTTTGAAAAATGAGTTATTTGATGACCTCCTCCAATAAGCATGCTTATGAAAATCCACAGGTTACAGCAATTTTCAGCCACCCTTTCCTCCTGGTCACTGAAAACATTTGTCATTTCCTGTTTTCTCCATTTTCCAAAGATTCTAATTGTCAGTGTCAAAAGGCAACAACTGTTTTCTTGGGGCTTATCTTTGGAGCACATTGATTCAGAACAAAGGATGGGGGCCTCCATCTGCAAAACAAAGGAAGCAGCCTCCTAGGGAGGCCTGGAGAGTGCTCTGGCTGCTGGGCCAGGGACAACAGGCCCAGGCCCAGAGCACAGGACTGGGAGTGCCCTGGACAGCCCCAGTAGTATGAAGAGACACCACTTGACAGCAGTGCCCCAGGACCCTAGAAGGCCTGACCCACAGGCTGGATGTCATGTGTACCCTTTGGACTTGGGAATATGTGTAACCATGCCAATAGCCAGGTTTTCCTTTCAACTCTGGATGCTGTGGGTTTTGTGCTTCCTTGGATGGACACTAGCCAACACCCCCTTCTCCCTGCAACCCTGGACTATTTGAGAAGCATTCTCTTTTATCTGGCAGACACTACCCAGTTCCTCCACTCTCTGACTTTGGTCTCCCATGCCTTTGAGGTATCATTCTTCTCTGCCTCTTTCCTTTTTGGCTCTTCCCCTGCTTTTTCTTTGGTTGCACTCTGTAGCCTCCACCTGCCCCCAACCCCCACCCCTCTACAACTATTTTATTTGATGAAACCAATGGGCCAGCCAATGGAGAAGAAGTTAGGGTCAGTGTAGACCTAGCCAGCCACAGAAGCCAGTCCCCAGAAGCAGTGGGGTTGGACAGGCAGAGCAACCCAGGGTCTGCAGTTAAGAGACATTGCACTGCCTAGCCGTGTTGCTTTGGGCAAGTCATGTAAGCTTTCTGTCTGAGCCTTAGATGTCATGTGAGTAAGCTGGGGTCCATAGATCTTCTGCCCTTATCTCCTAAGGCTGGTGTAAGGGTAAAAGGGAAGAATACAAGTGAAAGGGTTGCCTCAGAAATGCCTGCCTATCCTGAGCATTTCAAGCAGATCCTAGCCCACCACTCCCTTCTTGATGTCATGGCCTTGGGAAGTCATATGGCCCCTGTACTCCTCAGTATCCAAATCAGTATCTCTGGGATTATAACATGCCTACTTTAAAGGATTGTTGAAACACAATGTGAAATAATGGGTGCAACGTGTTCAGTACAGTAAGCACACACGAAGACAGTTATGCCACCTTCATACTTTAGCAGTAAGAGGGCAGCTCCATGGGCCGGCTGAGAAATAGAATCTCCACCACCCACATCCCAGCAGCCAGGGGGCGGGGTGGGCGGCGGGGGGCAAGAGCTCAGACAGGAAGCAGGCTAAGGCCAGGATGGTGAAATCGCTTTTAGTGTAGTCTTCCCAGTGCCATGTGTTTGTCCTCTCTGCCTTGACAGGAACTGAGGCCAGGAACTGCCGCCAGGCCTGGGAGCTGGGCACTCTTCCAAGTGCCGGTTCTCTGCCTGCCCCCATCCCACGCCCCAAAGTCAGCCCCCTAAGTGCAGAAAAGCAAGCCATCCCATGTTGTAGGGTCAAGTCTTCTGGCATCCAAGAGGATGCATCTCAGAAAGTGGATTCAGGGGTGTGTGCTCCCTGGTGGAGCTGCCTTGGTTATTGGCATACTTGTGAGCAGGCTTCTTGAGAAGCGGGGAGAGATGGCAGAACTGGATCCCAGTCACAACCTGGCTCCAAATGGTTGAGAGTCTCTGTGCAAGGAGCGAGTCATGCCTTCCACTTGCTCTCATCTGATTCTCTTTGGACTGTCCCTTGAGCTGCTCCCACACTCTGTGCTGGGACTACAGCCCTCAAGCTTGGCTCCTCCCCTTGCCCCATCCAGCTTGGAAATGGAGACAGGAAACTCATCCCAATTGTCCATGCTGCAGCCAGTCAGGAGAAAGAAGGGAAGTTGACAGTGAGTGACTACTCTGGGTGCATCCTTCTGATCATGTGATCATCCTGCTCTTCCTGCCAGGACCACCCAGAACAATACTCAGCCCTTTCCCCATGACAACCCAGCAGAATCTGGGTACCCACCACCACATAGCCCAGAGTCGGCTCTGCCCCAACCTCAGCATCCCTGGTTTGCTAAACCATTTCTTGTCTGTGCGATTTGGAGTTTGAGCCCTACCCCAATCACTTAGTGTCCTCTGAATACAGCCAGTTTGTCTGGCTCTCCCTGATACTGGCATGCCCAGACTCTTATCAGCACTATAGACATGGTCTGGCCAAGACAGAGTAATGTAGGACTGTCACCTCCCTCCTTCTACATACTCTGCTTCTATTACTGCCACTTAATGTTACTTTTGCTCTTTTGGTGACTGCATCTCATTGCTGACCCATCCTGAGCAGGACATCCAAAATGCCTAAATCTTTTTCTACGTGCTCTTGCTGTTAAGCTCTGTGTCTCCTGCCCCATCCTATGCTGTTGCAGTTGGCTTTTTAACCCAGGTTGCAGAATCCTACTTTTATTTATACCTGTGGAATTTTGCTTGGGAGGGTGGGGCATGCATGCAAGTGTGTGTTGGTGTGTTCACTCATGCTTTCTGCTATACCAAAGCCAAGTCCTGGGTCCCCACACAGTGATCCCAAGACAAATATTTCTTGATAGACATATTCTAACACATCTTTTTTCATCTTATTTAGCAAGAGAAACAGAAATCAGGTCTTATGGCAATGACCCCTGAACAGCAGAGTGCGTATATCGCCCAACAGATGAATCAATTTCAAGGTAAGCAGTTAAGATCAATCTTCCCAGAGGGACAGGCTAGGGGGTGTAGTGTGGGATGAGAATTCACCCCAGAGTATGCAGTTATTGTGGGTGTTTCTGAAAATATTGAGGGAAAGAGGGGAGGTCTGGGAGTCAATTCAGTAGCACCCTGGTTGAACCTCTCACACTGGAACTTGAGTAGGATCCCAATTAAAGGTTAGGTTTTAATGACTCTGACACCACTGTTTAATTCAAGAGTTTGATTAAACTAAGTCAGGTGCCTTAAAGCAGTTATTCTCAATGGGAGAAGGGCATACCCCCTAGGGTTTTATCAGAATCAACTGAGGCTGCCACAGTCCCAGGGTTCTGATCCTGCCCTTCTTGCTCCCACCCCAGTGACCTTCTTTCTAATAGGATCCTGGACCATCTCCCATGTGTGGGCAATGGAAAAGAGGTTGAAGTTGTGCCTCAAAGAGTCTGTGGTGGGGGGGGGGGCTGCCAGAGCCTCCACAGACAGCAGGAGTCCCCACCTTATCATGGCAGCTGTGAATGCAATCAACTTTTATTGGTCAGAGATACAGCTGTTTCAAAGCGGGGGAAAAACCACAGGCATTGTCCCTACTTCTCGGAGCTTCCAGACTAGTCAGGGAGACACGTGGTAAGCAGTCCTTACTGGCCGATAGTGACATTGTGCAAGACCAAGCTTACTCTCACTTGGGGCTCAGTGAAAGCTGCTTGCCCTCCAACAAGTGGTCAGCATCCTCATTTTAGCCAATGCTACCATCATGCCATTACTCCTCCATTCTCATGCAGAAAACCCTGTTTTGGGGGCCTAAACACCAGCTGAATATTGCACCTGCCCAGGTCAAGCACACTTCAGCTGTAGAGACAGGGAAAACAAGTTCCAGGAAGGGCATTTCATCTGTCAAGGGATGGGCAATGCCAGGCCTGTGTACGGAGTATTGAGTATGAAATCAGACTAAGACCCTGGCCTCATAGAGCTTATAATCTACTTGAAAAGACAGACAGATAAGCTGGCATTTTTCATCCAACATTATCTGTACTTGGTGGAGGGCAGGGGTGTGTGAGCACAGACCAAGGAATCTAAGAGGGCTCCCTAGAAGAACTGCAGTCCAGACTGAGGGTGGAGGAACAAAGGGGAAAAGAGTTGGGGAACAGAGGATGCTCAGTAGGAGCCAAGGGTGGAAGGTGAGAAATCAGTGCTAGGCTGGTACGCCACACCAGCAACTGCAGCGAAATTGAGGATGCCTTTGGAATTGACCCCCCTTCTCTCTTTCTGTAGCCGTCCAAGAACAAGTCACCTCCAAGTGTAGCCAGACCAAGGCAAGCCCCCCTTCCAGCCAGCACATGATGCTACCCAGAGCTGAGCTCCTTCAGAACAATCTGAGTCCAGGAATGATCCCACCCAGCCGGCACCAGAGCCATGGGAGCACGATCTCACCAACCCCAGGCAAAAAGCAAGGAATTTTTAACTCCAGCCCCCTGTTTCCCATATCCTCACGCTCAGGCCTGGGCAGCCTTGGCTCTGTCTGCCAATATACACAGATGCCCAAGGCCTCCCCCTCAGGAGTGCTCCTGCCCAGGTTCTGTCCCAGCGCCCTGGGCAGCCAGTCCCTGAATCCCCACCAGCTCAGACAGCCATGTGTGCCAAGAATGTCCACCTTGTTCAACAATGCCACATGGGTGGCAGCAGCAACTGCAAACCCAGTGGTCTCGAGGGAACCACCCCCAAGCCAACTAGATAATAGCACCCAGCAGCAATTTAATAGCAACTCTATCTTCGCAAAGGCACCTGTGAGATTCTCCCCAATAGCCCCAGCCTGTCCATCGCAGCAGGCAGTTGTACCTCCCAATCAGGGGACCCCAGGAGATAGGCCTGGCCAGATGGTCAATGCTGCCCTGGCCAACCCCAACTTCAGCCTCAGACAGAGCCCAGAGCGGGGTCCTGTGCCTGTGCTGAACGTCACCAAGTCCCTCCAGCAGGGCATAGACAGCTTTGGTCCCATGAGTCCCATACAGGCCATTGAGCCACCGCCAAGCTATGTGGCTGCTGCTGCCGCTGCCGCTGCCGCTGCCGCCTCGGCCATCACTGCTAGCCAGTCTCCAGGTCCATTCAACAGAATGGGTCCCCTTACTGAGCTGCCACCCTATGACTTTTTGCCCCAGCCCCAACCCCCATTAAATGATCTGATTTCACCACCTGACTGCAATGAGATGGATTTCATTGAAGCTCTCTTGAAAGGCCCCAGCACGAGCCCAGATGAAGACTGGGTGTGTAACCTGAGGCTGATCGATGACATTTTGGAAGAGCAGCATGCTGCTGCCCAAAATGCCGCAGCCCAGAATGCCGGCCAACTCACCGAGAATAGCCAGGATGGCGTCCCCAAAGTTGACATCACTTTAGGGAGTGGTGTGAATCCATAGCAAATTCACAACTGGCCCCAGACAGCCACACAAGTATTTCCTCATTACAATCTGAGTGGCATCAGCCCATGCCCATCCATCTCTCTACCTATAACAAAATGGAAAGCTGGTGATTTTTCAAAATACCTGTACATATTTGAAAATTTTGTAAATGGTTTTCCTAAACATTAATGACAGAAGTATTTATACTTCCTTTTGTGACTTTGTAAATAAAGTGACGGCTTTCGTTTCAGTACAATTGTATTGATTATGCATTGTTTGTGTTTATTATACATTGTTGCAAATATGCAGACTGTGTTGTTCGCTCCAATGATCTCTAATAAGCGAGGTGTCTGAGTGGCTTACGGTTTTGATGCAACAGATGATGTGGATGTGACCAAGAGGTGTTGTACAAGCTAACAAATGCCACATAGAAAACCACTTGGCCATTTATTGCCATTTTCTCGGAAAATTTGATTGCCTGATGTAATTCTTAATCTCTTTTTGCAAACCTGTCAGTCTCTGCTAGCTCTTTCCTGATAAGCACATTACAGCAGAAGCTGCTTTTATAGTAAGTGCCCTACAGAGGAAGTTTTCAAGGAGGCTGAGAGAGTTCTGTAGATTTGGGAAAGGTGAAGAAAGAGAATGGGAGTTGAACTCTCTCCGAGCTGACAACCTTGAGGATCTATAGTGTCCGCTCTTTATCATTCAGTCAAGAGAACCTTAGCTTTGCACCTCTCCAGAGACACCCTTGTAGGGTGAAGGTGAGATGTTCCTGGTTTAAAGCCTTTCAGTACTTGTTTTGATGTAAGGCTTTGTGGTTGGGGGAGGGGGGGAGTCTGTAAACATTAATACTTGATTTTTGGTTTGTCTTTGATGGTTTCTATCTGTAATTATCATCATGTATATTTCAGTGTCTGTTACAGAAAACCCACGCCCACTGTCCTGTAAACTTTTCTCAGTGTTCAGACTCTATGTAATCAGATTTTAATTGCCACCTCATATTTCGCCTCTTCGTTTGAAAACTGGCATCTCTTTCAAGCCAAAACGTTGTTTTTGTTCCTTCCTTCTGTAATAAACAGCCAGGAGAAAAGTGCCTTCATTTTTATTTCTTTAAGGGAGCATTCAGTACCTGCAAACCCATGTCAGTGAAACCAGCCAGTGCCTTTGGTTCCTTCAGAGTTTATTTGTGTCCTGAGCATTGGAAAGATGCTGCAGGGAGGGGCAAGGAGTGAAAAGTTTATGTAGGCAAGCAGCAATCACATCACAGCATAGAAGCTTGTCACTTGGGGTCTCAGCCCCTTGTTTTATAGAGGAAACAGGATGGGAAGCCACTAAGGCAGTGGTCGGCAAACTGTGGCTAGCGAGCCACATGCGGCTCATGAGCCGCAGTTTGCCACTCTGTTGACTAATGAGTTTGCCGACCACTGCACTAAGGTAATTCTCCACTTGGGGGCAAGGGGAGGGTTGCACTGAGAATCTAATCTCTGCACCACGATCCTCTTTCAGCTAAGAGGGTGACAGACCTTAATAAAGTGTCAACTCCTCCATGTAAGAGACATCCATATAGAGTGGCTAGAATGGGGGCTGTACCTTGAAGCAGGTGACATATCTGCTGTATGGGAGAGTGAAGTTCTTGGCTTCACAAAGACAACCAACAAGGCCCTGATGAAGCCACTGGGCAGATGAGCACCCCTGCAGTGCGTCCTGGTGGTGGTGGGGGACAGGGGTAAGGAAGGACGCCCTGATCATCCTGAATGCTGAAGTGAGAAGAGCTCAGCAAGCTGGAGTGTGGATGCCACAGGAATGCCAGGGATCCCCATGTCCAGGACCACAGCAGAAGGGCAGTCTGCTCCAATTTGCCTGACTGTCCAAAACTTACCGAGCTTCACCCAGTCCCCTTTAGCCCCACCTCCTCGCACCCCCAGCATTTGCAGCAAGTTGGTTGGCTGCTGGTTGCTTCCCATTTAAACTACACAAAAACAAAAGGGACTCCTGTCACCCCACAGTAGGGCCACCCCTTAATAGCAAGAAAGTGGCTTTCAACGAGCTTCATCTGAATTTGGCTTATGCTTGGGCCTTATTTCCAGGGACCCTAATAAGATGGCTGGGACCTATGCCGGGAGTGGTCACGAGGTGAGTGGAGGTGATGGGTTGTAAGATGTCTCACATCTCCCCAAAGGTAGCAAAGAAGCCAGTTGGGACACCACTTCCCCATGTGCTATAAAAACACAGCTTAAGCACCAGTTGGGATCAGATGGAGTAACAATGGAGTACATCCCATTTATTCCCCTAACTGGCTGGGAGAATTTTTATACCTCATCCTCAAGGTACAAAATGTTCCAACATAATGACATGCTTGGCAAGGCCCATGGGCTGAGACAGGCCTGTTCTGTCCAGCAGAGCCTAAAATGCTTTAGGAAGATGCCTGCACCCACCACTCAATGACTGACTGAGGGCAAAGATCAACAGGGGTGGAAGCAGGCCTCCCCAGCCTGTGGGCCAGAGGGATCATGGAAATAGTCATTGCCCCAAAGCCCTGGCTTTCAGCCCACCTGTTAACACAGGCCCCTCCTGCTTCCTGCAGAGCGTTCTTTGTAGGTCTGGGTAATGGATGTGTCCTATGACTGCCCTGCAGCTTCAATCACCACTCCCTGTCATGGTCTCTATTTCTGTTCCCCCTGCCCCTTGATGTTCCCAGGATCCATCTGCACTGTGCCTCAAGTATCCCAGTGGTTCCAGGTAATAGGCAGGCTCTGGCTTCCCCACACTGAGGTACTTGGGCCTACCTCTCCTGTCCCCTTTCTCCAGTGGGCCCAGGAGAAGAAGGGTTTGGGCCAGGTGCCCTTCCTTGGCTCTGTGTTAGACCCAACTATCCAGTGACTGTTGCTTACAGCCAGTCATTTTGGTTACTGAAGCCATGATCTGTAGATCCCCCAGCCCAGCTCTCCCAGTGAGGTTTCCTCAGCCTGCCAGAGGGATTCGTGGTCACCATTGTCCCCACTTAGCTCTTCTGGTCCTTAGAGCCCCAAAATAAAAGCTGAGCTTGGCCCACTAGGTTGGTTCCAGCTTCCATACCCAGAGGGTTCACTTCCCATCACAACCATGATGTCACCTCAAGGTTGAACTAGTGTGGACAGCATTGTAGACAGCTCCCTGAGCACTTTTGCCACTGGCTCCAGCCTGGCCTCACCGTTCCCCAGCAGTCCTTTCCCATTTCCATTTCCACTATGGTTGTCCCAAGTTACTCCTTCCAGGAGATAACTCCCACCTTTCTTCCATTGTACTGACAGCCTCTCTCTGCTGGGTTCCTCCCTGGAACTTTCAACTGGACCATGTTAAAAAGCCACTCAACACCACAACCCATCCAAGTAGAGCTCTAGCTCCCTGTAACCCTCCTGTCCTACTCATTCCTCAACCTAGAGTGATATGGCTCCAGTCCCCTCTCTTCCTTAAGTATGCTGGTCAAACTACAAAATTCCTCCTGGCCATAAATCCCATGGGAAGTTTTCAGTCTTCAGTACACTTGCCCCTTCAGCAGCACTGGACTCTCCCTGCTTCCCGAAAAGTACTGACCTTGGTTTCTGGAACCCACAGTCCCCTGGGACCCATCTTCCACTCTGGCCTGCAACCTGGTTCTCTCTCTTGCTCTGAAGGCATTTCTCTTCTGCTCCTTCCATTTTCTCTCACTTGACTAAGCCTTCTTTATCTTCTCCATATCTTTCAGTTTTTTTTCCCCTGAGCAGACAAATGGGTCCACACGCCTATATCTCCGCATCTTAGCATCTCAGCCTGGTCAAACAGCATAGTATGACTAGACAGAACCCTAAATTTCAGTCCCTAGGACAATGCTGCTGTACTAGGTTTTACACAGAGCTGAAGCTCTCTAGGACCCTTGAAAAAAGAGTGCAAAAACATGGAGGCTGCTGAATGCCCCTGCCCATGAAAAGGGCTCACCCTCATCCTGCTTCAGACAGCAGTCTTGACTGGAATCCTTCATAGGCCTCCCAGCCTTTGAAAGCCCTTCCCTGAGAGGGCTGAGAGGAAGAATACACTCAGCTGCCAGTGGCTCCTCAGGAGTTTGCAGGGAGGTGCCTAAAGGCCTTTCCAATGGGGAGGGGGCATAAAGAAAGAACTATGATCATTACGGGGAGGTGCTCTCTTCACACTCAATCCCATTAGCCCTGCCCCAAATTTGAGTCCAACAGAAAGGAAAAATTTCAGAAGTTCCCAGGGAGGTAAGTGAGATCCCAGGGACTCCCTCTTCCATTAGAGCAGGCTCAGGTCCCTGGAAGTCTCAGGGCCAAAGACTCTGAATAAAGTACCATCTCTCACTTGACCTTCAGCCTAAGAAGTCAGAGAATCTGGAAGTAGAAAGGGGGTTCTGAAGAAACATATACTGTTGCCTTCTCTAGTGTGTGGTCAAGGATATTCTAGGCAGAGGGAACAGCAAGTACAAATGCTAGGCAGAATGGAAAAGAGGCAGGTGGATGGGTCTAGTGTGCAAGAGAAGGGGAAGTAGAGGAGAGAGTGCAGGGATGGGCAGGGCCAGAGCATGCAGGGCCCTGCAGGCTATCTTGATTCCACAAGGGAAAAGGGTCACTATGGTAGCTGTGTGAAGGGTGGACTCCAGAATGAATAAGGGAGGCCTGTAAGGAAGGCCTCTACATCCAGGGATTCTCTTTGCAGATTTCTCATGGGCATCTCCAGTTCAGGAGGTCCAAAGTAAACTCCTCAGCATTCTCCAAGCCGGAGTGTCCTCCTGAGTGGCAGGCAGGCATCATACTCTAATGCCCCACTTTTAGGTCCTCAAATCCACTTGGTCTCCAAGTCCAGAACCTGGGAGTCTTCTGGATATTTGTTTTTCTCTCATCCCTTCAGCATCCTGGAAAGGTGGTGTATCTCCTCCAAATTAATCTGCAAAATCTCTATGATCACAATAAAAATACCCAGCAGGATTATTTTCTGGAACATGACAAAATGATTCAAGGTGATTCATCTGGTGGGACAACAAAACAAAAATAGCCAGGAAATTCCTAAAAAAGAAAAATCAAGAAAGGGATTTTAGCACTACCAGATATGAAAGTGTATAATGAAGCTACTGTATTTAAAACAATATGGTACTGACACAGGAAAAAAACAGACAAGTTGGTGGAAAGGAAATAGAAGCAAGCATGGGAATTGAAACAATGAGAAAGGTGACATTTCAAATCAGTGAGGGAGACTCAACACATGGTGTTGGAAAAACTGACTTGCCATTTTAACAATAAATTGGATCCTCTGCCTCACTCCTAACATCAAGATAAATTCAGATGATTAGAAGATTAAAATAGAAAGGCACTAAAAGAAAAAAAGGTTGGATATTTTTAGAATATCAGGATAGATCAAGTTTCTCCAATTATGACATGAAACCCAGAAGCCACAAGGAAAAGATTGATGAAATTGCCCACATAAATTTTAAAAACTTGCATACAAAAAAACACACCATAAAAGTAAAAAGATAAATGACAAATTTACCAAAAAAAAATTGAACACATGACAGACAATGGCTGATATGTTTAATACAGATAAAAGTAAATTGTCCACAAAGAGACAAGTACAAGGATTTTATAGCAATTCTATTCACAGTAACCAAAACCTGTGAACAGCCCAGATGTCTATTAATAGGAGAATGGATAAGCCAACTCTTTGTACAATGTTTGTACAATGCAATACTACTCATTAGTATACAATGATAGTCCTCAGCAATGAAAGGAATGGATTACTAATACATACTATAACATGCATACATTTCATATGCATTATGCTGAAAAGAAGCCAGACACAAAAACATACACATGATCCCATTTATAGACATAAGTAATTCAGGGTGAAAAAAATCAGAATAATGGGTAAGTATGGGGGTTGACTAAAAAGAGGTATAAGGGAACCTTCTGGGTGATGGTAAAATCTCTTGTGGGTTACACAGGTGTATGCATAGCCAAAACTCAGAGTATGGTTCACTTAAGATCTGGACATTTCATTGCAAGTTAATTTTACCTAAAATATAAATATCTTAAACAAATATTGAACTCTTGTTAATGTTCTGCTGGAGTTTGCGGTAAAGTGTACTTATGTCTGCAACTTACTCTGACACACATAAAAAAAGATGATTAAGGGATGGATTAGAGAGAAAGAATTATGATAGAGTAGCATGTTATTGGTAGAATCCAGGAGGTGGGTCAATATGGATCCAATGTACATTTCTTCACCTTTCTGATTACTTGAAAATTGTCATAATAAAATATTGGGGAAATATTTTTAATAGTACAGAGATGCTTTTAAAGTAAAAATCTAGCAATCTGGGGCAGGGAAAAAGCCTACAGAGATCAGGAAGAGGAAGGAGAATGGTATTCAATTTTACTACAGCCTCTTTTCCAGGGGCCAATATAGCTTAGAATAAAATCACAGGGAATGCAACAGCCACTCAGTATGTGAGACAATCAAACAGATTGGTCTTATCTCACCTATTCTGACAACATTTTGTGGAAAGTGGTCATTCAAACCATTGTTCACCTGTTTTGCTCAACTGAATTGTCTCTGTATTCTCAATATTTTTTAAATTGTTCTTTTCAAAACTTTCCATTTCCATTATCTTATTTAAATTACTTACCTTGATAAACATTTATTCTTCTGTATGCACTATGTGAAAAATAAAAGTAGAGCTCCTTCAATCACTAAGAAAAATATGAACTACCCAATGAGGAGGAAATAAGCAAAGGGCATGAATAGTCAGTTAATAATAGAAGAAATGAAAATTGCCAGTGAACACGGAGAGGATGCTAAGCCACCCTCATAATGAAAGAAACATCAGTAACACCAATGATGCTCTGACATACTGTCTCTATCAGATTGGTCCCAAATGTAAAAACTGATAATAGGTGCTGTAGCTGGAGCATGGGCACACAGGTCCTTTCTCTTCTTCACTGCTGGCTGGAGGGTAACACATACAACTGTTGTAGGGGCAGTTTGGTAATTCTCATGAGAGTTTCAACTTTGGCTGTTCATTGGAAAATAAACCTGCCTAGATTCTAACCTCAAAGAATATCATTTAGAGGTGCCAGCACAGGGGCCAGGAGTCTGTATTTAAAGTTCCAAGATTGAGAATAACTGTCTTGGCTTTTGACGTGATAGGAATCTGTTACAGAAAATTTGCAGGGGTGCACAAAATTGTTGATTACAGTATTGTGTGACCTAACCAAAAATTGGAAACAACCCAAGTGTTCCCATTTGGGAGTGTTAAAGCTTCTCAATGGAGGACTATGCAGCTGTTAAAAAAACACATGGGAATTCCCACTTGTGGGAAGTCTGGTTTTCACTGCCCAAACTCAGCTAGAATCCTTTCCAGGCCCACTTGTACCAATTTGAGAGCCCTGAGTATCACCTTCCTAATCCTGATCCAAGCCGAGCTTCAAGCTATAACTGGATTTCCATGAAGCCACCACACAAGTTCAACCCAGTCTGGGATCCTGAGTCTTCCCAGATGCCTTCAAAAGAAAATTCTCAGGAAGACATAGCATCTTGTCATCATTCCTTCTCAGAAATGCTAATAGAGGGCCTCGATAACTTGGCCCTCGGTCCTGGTACCAACTACACCGCCCCCCTACACACACCCACACCAGAATGGCTACTTCTAGAGCAGGACACTGAAGAAGAGATGCAACAAAAGAGGCCATTAGAGCAGCCATGGTTACTTCGGAAGTTAAAAGACTAATAAAACAGAGAGCCCTTACTCAGCACCTAATATTCACTAAGCATTTCTGTTATCAGAATTAACTGAGACTTGAATTTGAATATTATAATTTTACTAAGTGTTCCTCAAACTTTAGAGTGAGGAAAGAAAACATCCTTTCACCTGTCCTCTGCATAAATGTCAGTTAAGGGCCTCAGTAACTTGACCATGAAGCTTTCTACTACCTACTGGAAGAGTTCTTCCAATAGCAGGACAAAATAGAAAAGATTCAACCACAAAAGCATGAGAAATGGGACTTGGCATTTCTCCACAAAACAGAAACTCCAAGGCCTCAAAGATTTGCATTTAAAGGCTTGTCTTGCACATAGAATGAGGATGCAATTGAATACAGGTGTGAATATCCATGGTGCCTTGCAAAGATACTTTCTTAGAATTGAAAACAAGGAAGAATAGACAGAATTATGCCAAAGAATTATGCTTATTAGAGTCATTGGTCATTCTTTTGGCACATTGCACCAAATTGTGTGTCTTCAGATTCTAAAGTCAATGCTAGGATGAGACCCAGTAGTAAGAGTATGAATCAAAAGATGGTTGGAGCAAACAGATGTGGTAATAGACACTGGTGTTTCTACATGTACTGTTTGTGTCAAACATGATTGCAATAAGGTAAATATTTTTCTGCTCCATACAAATTGTCTCAATTTTCAGTACTAAATAAATGTGTTTAAAGGAACCTACCATTAAATTCAGTTTTGCTTTTTATACTAATAAGTGTGCAGCAGGAGCCCCCCCAACTCCACATACTGGATACCACCACAATGCAAGCTCTCCCTGCTCTGCACTGCACTGCATCCTGCATCATCATTTTAATTTGCCTTTCAAATGATAGGAAGAAAAGTGGGCTTCAAGGCACCATTGCTTGTCCTCTAACCTCTCCTGAGGTAGGGAATGACTGAAGAAGCCAAGCCAGTCCTCATGCTTGAAATTGGGGTTAGAGGGTTGTAAGAAGAACATTCACACACGCACACGCACACACACACACACAGAGTGATATTTTCATGACAGTTCTTGCCACCTGCAGTAATCTGGTCTGCCTATTAGGAAGAAGATATTCAAAGCTGTTGCCAGGGGTTGTCCCTGAGGCTGAGACAAGAGAAGTTGCTATCCTACTTTGTTGTTGTAGTTTCTGAAATTGGGGAGCTCTGCCCCCAGCAGGTTTAATTTGTCCCAGAGTCACCTGGCCCACTTTGAAAGGGGTTCAGGTTAGGCCATCCCAAGACTGAGATGGCAAAGGGCCTATTGATTTAGACAAGGTTTTCCAAGTCCCAGACTGTGGAAGGCTCTTACTGCCCCCCATCTGCCAGGCTTTGGCTCCAGCCTCCAGGCCACCTCCATAGCTCCATTTCTCTTTAAAGTGGATTTTCCTCCTCTCTTTCCAATCCCTGTCATGCTGGAGGCTAATTCCAGCATGTCATAAATGCAAGAAGTTTCATCAAAAGGTTGATGGAGCCCTAGCTGATTTGGCTCAGTGGATAGAGCATCGGCCTGCGGACTCAAGGGTCCCGGGTTCGATTCCGGTCAGGGGCATGTACCTTGGTTGCGGGCACATCCCCAGTGGGAGGTGTGCAGGAGGCAGCTGATCGATGTCTCTCTCTCATCGATGTTTCTAACACTCTATCTCCCTTCCTCTCTGTAAAAAAAAAAAAAAAATCAATAAAATATATTTTTTTAAAATAAAGGTTGATGGAACCTTGAGGCTTCAGCAGGACTGAATACATGTTATTGCCTGCTGGAATGGCTGAAAAGCATTTCCCCAAACCCGAATTTACACAAATGATTGCTTGCTGCCAGAAAGCTGAGGGCATTTTAATCTACATGTTATTGCCTCCTGCTGGCCAAACACCTGAACAGCCGAAGGCAGTTTCCCCAAAACTGACAATGCCTGCTGTATACTAAACCTTACCTTTTGATATGTATATCTGCTTTGCTTTAGGGCAATTTATGTTAAAAAACAAAACAAAACAAAACCAAAAAAAACTAGGGGTCCAGAGACTCAGAGAACTTGGTTACTGAAGCTAAGCCCTCCTCTGGCTCCCCATGGATTACAAATCTATATTATATTTCTAGTCTCTTTATGAATTTATGCCACAGCCCCTTCTCCAGATTTCTGAACCCTTCTAGATGCTGGATATCACCCCAGCACTCTCACCCTGTGGCCACAAGAGAGAGCTTCTCCATCAGAAAATCCAGAGGCTCACCATGGCTGCTGAAGCATCTGCTGCTTCTCTGTAAATTGAAATCTGGTCATTGATGATGCAAGGCATGGTGCATGGAGCCTTCATGGAAATAGAGCATCCTCATTCCTGTTCTCTGGGTCACTTTGACTTTGAATTTAATAAACTAACCTCCTTGCACTCAGTAATATGGCCCACAATCAGCAACAAATGAGGAGACGTGTGGATCTTTCACACTGTTTCCCATAGCCCTGGCTGCCGTGCCAGCCTGCCCACCCAGAGTCCTGTCTCCTTCTAAGTGGCTGTGGCTGCAAAGCTCTGAGGTCACCAAGTGCTAAGCAGGGCTGGAAACTTGCCCCTTGTTCTATCCTTGACATCTTCCATACCCCTCATCTCCTTCTCAATTTTGGTACTCCTGGTCCCTTTTCAGCAAACTGTGCCCACCATGTTGGGAACAAACCTCACCTCCCACCCTCATATGTACTCTTTTCAAATGGGAGTTCACTGTACTCATTAATTGCTTATTTTTCATCTCCAATAAAATTATTTGTAATTGTAAAAACAAAATGCCCTCATGTCCTTCCTTGGGCATTATCACATTAAAAATTTATTAATGTGGTTTTTTTTTTCATTCATATTTCTTTGTGGGTGATACTCCACCCACAATATTCCAAAAACAGAAAGAAAATAACAAGAAAGAGATGCATAGATACAGAGAACAGACTAACAGCTGTCAGAGGGGAAGGGGTTTGGGAAGATGGGTGAAAAGATGAAGGGATTAAGAAAAAAAACTCATGCCCTGGTCGGTTTTCTCAGTGGTTAGAATGTCAGCGCTCAGACCAAAGGGTTGCAGGTTCGATTCCCAGTCAAGGGCATGTACCTCACTTGCAGGTTCAATCCCGAGCCCTGATCAGGGTGAGTGCGGGAGACAACCAATTGATGTATCTTTCTCACCTCTCTCTCTCTCTCTCTCTCTCTCTCTCTCTCTCTCTCTCTCTCTCTCAATGGAAAAAAATATCCTTGTTTGATGATTTAAAACAAAACAAAACAAAACAAAAACCTCATAGATACAGACAACATTATGATGATTACCATAGAGAAAGGGAGGTTGGGGAAGTAGAAGAGGGTAAAGGAGGGATAAATGGTGATGTAAGGAAACTTGACTTGGGGTGGTGAACACACAATAGAATATACAATTAATGTGTTATAGAATTGTACACCTGAAACCTATATCATTTTATTAATCAATGTTACCCCCAATAAAGTCAATTAAAAATAACATAGAAAGGTAGTAAGTTTTTCATATCCAAAATAAGATTTTTGTGTCCAAGACCAGACAATGATCTTTTTTTTTTTAAATATATTTTATTGATATTTTATAGAGAGGAAGGAAGAGGGATAGAGAGCTAGAAACATCGATGAGAGAGAAACATCGATCAGCTGCCTCCTGCACACCTCCCACTGGGGATGTGCCCGCAACCAAGGTACATGCCCTTGACCGGAATCGAACCCGGGACCCTTCAGTCCGCAGGCCGACGCTCTATTCACTGAGCCAAACCGGTTTCGGCTAGACAATGATCTTGAAAGCCAGGCTTTATCTACAGAGAAAAGACTTTTCTAAATTTGATTGTCTCCTGTGATGAGATGATCAGTTGTATGTGTCACTTTGGTTAGACTGTAGTCCTGTTATTTAATCAATGCTAATTTAGGTGTTGCTGTAGCTATGGTTAACATCTACAATCATTTGACTTTAAGAAGATTATCCTCCATATCTGGCTGGGCTTCATCCAATCAGTTGAAAGGCTTTAAGAGCGAAGAGTGAGTGAGGAGACAAAATGGCAGCGGAATAGATGGACGTGTCCCGAGCCTTGTCCTGGAGCAAATAGAATGAGCAGCTGAAACGAATAATATCCACCTGAATCTCAGCTGGTGAGACAGTTTACAGCCGGGAAGGGCAGAGGATCCGGGGAGAAAGGTAAAATCAAGGATCTGGGCAGGAGAGTCTGCCAGACCTCTGAGCCCAGTGTCAGAGGGGATCCACACAGCACCAAGCCCTGTCCCTGGGGACAGGCACAGCGTCTGACTGTGGAAAGAAGGTCCACAGGACTGCTGGAGGCATGGGATTTGAGATCTGGGTCCACAGTCACAAAAGGCTGAGCCCAGAGGGGGCAGACTGAAGGGCTAACCAGACCGCACAGTGCCGGCAGGAGAGGAACACGCAGAGGCACAGTCTTTCCCCTCTCTGATGCCTGTGCCTTTCTTCACTGAACCTAGTTCATAGTACCTTTTGGATATGTTGGAGAGTGGGAACTTTCGCCCATTCCAGAGAGACCATGGACTATGCCCCAGATAGAGTTGTCAGTGCTGACACCAGGCCAGGCCTTGAGATATGGTCTCATGGCCCCTTCCCAGCACATAGGCCTTCTTTCATAGAACACTGTCAGCTTTCTGAAGAACAGGATGACCCTGTAAATAACATGGTCGTCAATGGCATGATCCTGACGTTGCTTAGGAAAAACTGTTTTGTCTTGGGTTACTTGCTCTGCAAAAACAGGATGTGGTTAATGTGCTTAAAAGTGGTCCCACACAAAGGGTCGGGGCTGCTCTCTGGACTCCTTGTGTGAAGAGAGAGCAGTTGCTAGCCGGCTATTAAAGGCTCCCTAAATTTTAATTTGGTCTGGACTCCAGTGGTCATTCACTTGCGTTTGCTCCACAACATTTGGAGGCCCCAGCGAGATAACCAGCCTTTGCCTGGTCCTGTGACCGGAGCCCACTGGGGTCCCCGGACTCTCCGACCTAGGGGGAGATCTCTGAGAGACATTTCCTCAGCCCCAGGACCGGTAGAGGTTGGAGACCCTGCCTGCTAAATTTCCTGATTGACTCTGATCGGAGCCACCTGGATCTGGTTCTTACCAGTAAGAAACTTATTTCTGGTTCTGTGGGCACCCATCTGGGGTCTCTGGAAGGCTGGACACAGCGCTACTTCCTAGACCAGTTCCCGGCGCACGATGGTGCCTGGCGACCCTCAGTTGGTTGTCATTGTCTTTTATTATTCTGTGTTATTGTGGTCTAATTGTCTCTATCATTAGAATGGGTCAGTCTGCTTCATGTTCTTCTGTCTGTACTCCCCTGCAATGTTTTTTGAAAATTTTTCAGGAATTCAAGTGGCAAGCAGATGATTATGGAGCCTCCATTAATGCTTTTGATTTACAGAAATTTTGTAAGCAGGAATGGCCAACTTTCCCATATCCCAGTGAGTGGAAGGGGGAGCTTGATCACCTCCCCAGAAGTCAAAAACTCAGATTGTCTGATGTATAAATGTAAGTGTGAGAGTCTGTGTGAAGTGAAAGCTACTTTGTGCTGTCTGGCTATACACATCAGAGTATTTGTTATCTCTTTCTATTGTTTAATTTGTTTAAAGATAGGGTGGACCTGCTATGACGGAATGCAAAAGTCTTCAGCAGCTGCTGAGACGCCTTTTTCTCAGAGTCTTTTGCTCTCCGTCAGAGAAGGAATAAGCCCACCTAGCTAATAAAAATTTCTGTCTATGTTTGTATAAGTAAGGGTTTCAGTTTGCTCTGATTTGTGAATTTGCTGTATTAAATTAAAATTTTAAAGTCCTAGGGTTAATTTGAAGGTATAAATTTGTGACATTTCAAAGAACAAAGAACTTTTACTTATGGCTTTCTTATCTCTTTTGGGTGGTCGGAGAAATCAAGAGTAGTAAGGAGGAGGATTTAAGATCCTCTAGGAGTCTAGGGGCTTAGAGTAAAAATCTATGAGGGAAAACAACGGTTACAGAAAGAAAAAAGTATCCTTAAATGTAAAAAGCCTGATTATACAAGATCTCAGACAGCTTGCCTTATTTCCCCTGCTAAGGACAGAGTAAATGGTTAATGCAGAAAGGGCGGGGGGGGGGCGTCGGTGGGGAGAGCAGGGAGAGATAGGTTATAACCCGCTCTGCTGGTGTCCTTGGTTTCTTACTTATCTGAACTATGCTAGACTCAAGGTTTTTTGGAAAACACAGTGGATCTTCCTCTGCCCTGTTTTATTACTTCTTGGGCCATGGTGGAATATTCAGCAAAGGAACTTTAAGATATAATATCTTTAAGGCTAACAACTAGTTTAAGTTTTAAAAATCTCTATCTCTCAAAAAGAAATATTTTTACCTACTCTTGGTTTTATCACTGAAGGTCTGGTTATAGTTTCTTGAAAAAGTACATTTTAAATGTGTTCATAAAAATTAATCTAAAAATGCTAACTGTTCACTTTTAATAATCATTAAGGGATTGAGGTTTCAAAGAAAAAAAAAAAACAACAACAACTAGGCTCCCAGGAGCCAAGCGGAGGAAAAATGGAGCTGAAGTCCGCAGGCGCCCTGGTGATTTAAAACTGGGTGCTAGGCAGACTCAACCCCTGAGAGCCAGGTGAAAAAAGGGGGTGAGGGGGGCTGGGTGCCCGAGCTGCCTGCAGTGGCCCTGGAAGAAGCAGCAGCAGCGAGAAAGCGGGGGAACAGCAGACATTTAACTGACACTAGAGCTACCCTGCTGCTGCCCAGTGAGTAATGAGTGTTTTACAACAAGCAGTACAAGACTTAGGACTTTGGTTTGCTGGCTGCAGCAGTTAAACCAGAAGCCAGTGACTGCTACTAGCCTTCCTGCAGCCCCAGGAATAGAGCAGTAGGCCCGGGATCTGTAAAAGCAGCAGATAGAGCTAGTGAAAGCTCCCTGTTTGCAAATGTACTGAAAGGGTTCAGTACCTGTTGCTGCTGGAAGAGGAGGGGCTGAGATCCCCTTCCAGTGCACTCCCTTGGGAGAGGCCTGGTCACTGCTCTGCCACAAAGGGGACTGGCAGGAAGACAAGGGGCCTAATACCCAAGCCACTGCCACAGAAGCACTTCGCAATATGCAAAGCTGTTTCTAACTGCAACTCTGGCTGTTTTGGACTGGCAGCTTAAAGTCAAAGAGCAAAGGAAAGGCACTCTCCCTGGACCGGGGAGCCTTCAGGACTTTGAGATTCTCCAAGAGAGGAGGAGTCTGACTGAGGGATGGCAGAGACCCTGTTGGGTTGGAAGGACCTAAGGCCACATGTTAAACTTATAAATTACGGCTTTCCAGGCAGATGTCCAAGCCCAGTTATGTAGGGGTTAAGCTGCCTGTTTACAGCAAAACAACTTTCTCCCGTGCCAGAATAAATTTTAGGGGAATTAGACAGGCTGTGTTTGTGGCTAGAAAGAATAACTGGCCACCACGCACAGCCCTGACAGTGGCCTGCAGAAAACTGTATAATAGACTTAGACGATGCCTGCGTCTTCACGAACATGACTCCAGAAATACAAGGACAATTTTGCTTTGTGTGGGAAGGTCAAGAATAGACCTTAGTCACCTCCCTAAGATATTTGTACAGCCCTACCATGTGTCATATATGGTAGCGGAAGATTTGGTTACCTAAGGTGGCCACAGTGCCAATATTGTACTTCATTGTGTTAATAATATTGCATTAACCTTACAGATTTGAATGCAGTTGCCAAAAGGGCAGGTGCCCAAATGGGCAAGGAAAATACCCATCTGGTTTTGGTCTCTATTGAAAGACAGTTGGCAGCCTGTATACTGTCTTGCAAGCCTGTGTGACCATGTTCATGTCAGGTGTGTCACAAACCTCAACTTTAGGAAACTGGGGAAGGTCTGTTTGGAACAGAGGGAAGTGGTGAGTACCAGCCCTATGTTACAGGAATTACAGACCCCGTGAGGTCCTGTGACATGTGAGACCCTGTAAAGCAATAAAGCTCCCTTAGTCCTTTCTCAGAGGGCATGTCACCCCTCCCAGAGACCATATGAAATTTTAAGGACAAGTCAAGTAGGGGGAACCCTACTACAAGGACAGCTATAATTATCTACTTGAATATAGACACATTTTGAATTTCTCCTTGTCATTTGAAGACAGTTATATTACTCTGAAGAATCCATAGAAAGGACTGACAAGGAAAATCAGAAGATCTTAAAGCAGGTCAGTATATTTTTTTTAAATATATTTTATTGATTTTTTACAGAGAGGAAGGGAGAGGGATAGATAGCTAGAAACATCGATGAGAGAGAAACATCGACCAGCTGCCTCCTGCACACCCCCTACTGGGGATGTGCCCGCAACCAAGGTACATGCCCTTGACCGGAATCGAACCCGGGACCTCTCAGTCCGCAGGCCGACGCTCTATCCACTGAGCCAAACCAGTCAGGGCAGGTCAGTATATTTTTCTCCTTATACAATTCCTCCGAAATTTGGCAATACTTAATAAATAAATCATGGCAATACATTTGCATAAATTCAATAACACCAGTTTCCAATAGTGGTTTTATTAACCAGAAACTTTGACTGGAGTATCATGTTTTAAAGAGCCCTGCCTGAACTCTGAAGACTTGAAACCAATAAGAGTGCCATGGAGATAGTCTGGTATCCTGCTTGGTAGCCCTGAAAATAGCTGGTGCTGGAGCATCAGGCCCATACCCTACCATCACTGGCGGTTGGTCAGAGTAGAAGGGAAGCAATAAGGGCGCCTCTGCGTCCCTGCGGGACCCCCACACACTCTGAGCCGCGACGAGTAGGAGGGCTGAGATGGGCCTTGAAGCCTAGGGCATGGGCCTGGGTAGAGCCACTACAGGTGAGGATTCACCTAACTCAGCAGATACTACAGGCAGGCCTGACAGCAGCTGGATGGCTTGGCTTCCTGGCCCTATGGGGCATATTAAAATTCAATCATGAAATTCCGCAAAGGTAGTCAGTTACCATTCTTGTTATGTTTATGCAAACAATCAGGCCAAATTAAATACAATAGATAAATTAGTCTTGATTTGGCTCTTTTGTTAAACATGGGGGTAATTTTGAGGAGAAAAATTCTATTTCAATAGAAGTTATTAAAACTGAAAGGTCTTCTTTCCCTTCCACCAGACCATTTATTACAGTTTGTCTCCGCCAGGTCACAAGCCCACCTCCTTCTGTGCCCAGGCCTCATTGTCCTTCTGACAGACAGCAAGGATCTCTTGGCTCTGAGAGAAAACTCCGCCCCTCCTCAGCACGAAGCAGCTACAGAAGAAATTCAACGTCCATTTTCCCTAAAAGAATTCAGAGCCAGGATCCTTGAGGAAATATATTAGGCAGTTAGACAGATATGAGCAGAGCAAGGACGATGGGCCAACTAGCACTACCAGATGTAATTAAGTCTTTCCATATCTAACTATGTGAGACAAAGGGACTCCCCAGAAGAAAGAGGGAATGAGGCTGCAGATGAAGCAGCCAGGGAGGCTGCCCTAAAACCAGTGGGGCCTCTGCAGATTCTAGTGACTCTTCTAAACCCTGACCTAACCACCTCACCAGCTTACATAGAAACCCAATCTAGAAAAGCTGAAATCCATAACCAATCTTTACTCAAGTTCTTACAGGCTTTACAGTCTACCCAGAAAGCAGTCCAGAAGCATGTATACCAACTTCTGATCCGGTCCATCTTTCCACCCTGGTGACTCTGTTTGGGTAAAGAAATTTGCCACACAAGGACTGACTCTTACCTGGAAAGGACCACCCCCACAGCAGTCAAGGTCGACGGGATCCCGACATGGCTTCATCACACCTGGCTTAAGACAGCCCAGGCAAAATAGAGAGTCCAGGACTCTTCGGACCCTCTAAAGATTAGTCCTGGCCCTCATTCCGGGCCCTTATCTTACAAACAGGCCCACTGACTTTATTCAGCAGAGAATTAATTCTATCAAGCTTATAGTCCTCATAGGTCAATATAACTCCCTTGCCAACAATGACCCAAAAGAGTCAATGATTTGACTCTTGTACATAAAACCAGTGGGGAATGTTGGAGAGTGGGAATTTTTGCCCATTCCAGAGAGACCATGGACTATGCCCCAGATAGTGTTGTCAGTGCTGACACCAGGCCAGGCCTTGAGATACGGTCTCATGGCCCCTTCCCAGCACATAGGCCTTCTTTCATAGAACACTGTCAGCTTTCTGAAGAACAGGATGACCCTGTAAATAACATGGTCGTCAATGGCATGATCCTGACGTTGCTTAGGAAAAACTGTTTTGTCTTGGGTTACTTGCTCTGCAAAAACAGGATGTGGTTAATGTGCTTAAAAGTGGTCCTGCACAAAGGGTCGGGGCTGCTTTCTGGACTCCCTGCGTGGAGAGAGAGCAGTTGCTAGCCGGCTATTAAAGGCTCCCTAAATTTTAATTTGGTCTGGACTCCAGTGGTCATTCACTCGCGTTCGCTCACAACAGGATACAGACACTTACCGGTGACTAAGGTGTGGGAGAAGGTGCAGACTTGTGGAATCTGGGGAAAGGAGGGGGTCCAGGAGCAGTGGCAGTGAGTCTGGCAATGAGTCATACCTGAGCCCAGGACCTGGGCAACCATTTGGTCCTGAAGAGTTAACCCTTCCCTCCAGTCTCTAGGCAAGCAACACAGCCACACCCAGATTCCACCCTGAATGATACAAAGGATGAAAAAAAAATCTCAATAGTCCCTGAGAGTCCAATGGGACTGGCCTAAAGAGAGACCTTCAGTCCCAGCAATAGAAACTGAGAAACAGTACAGTACAGAAGACTGGGATCTTAAACCAGCCAAAGGAACGACACTTCACTTTTTCATTTTCATTTTTATTTTTTTATTATTATTTTGTTATCTCTTTTTTCTTTTTTTTTTGTCTTTTCTCTTTGTTTTCCTGTTTTTGTTTGTTGCTTTATTTTCTATTCCTTTTGCATTATTTTTCCATCACTCTATTTTATTTTATTTGCTATTTTTTATTTTTATACCATTTATTAAATCATTTTTTGTAAATTTATTATTACTATTATTATCATTTTCTTCTCATACTCTTTGTTCTTATCCAACCATCCCATTTCTACTTCCTCTATACTGAACTGAGGTCCTCCCCATATTCAACCAATTCTTAACCTTATTTTCTGTATATAAGCTCAGGATCTACAGATTCTGTCCCCACCCTCTTTGCTGGGTGTTTGGTATTTGTATTTTATTTTTTGGTTTATCTATTGGTTCTGTGGTGTTTTTCATATATCTATATCCATCCTATCTAATAAAAGAGCAATATGCAAATTGACTGTACCTCCACTACACCCACAAGCCACGCCCACCAGCCAATCAGGAGTGAGTATGCAACTTAACCCAACCAAGATGGCTTCGGCCATGGAGCGAGCAGGAGGCTTGGGTTTCCCCGGTAATGGAGGAAGCCAAGCTTTCCACACACCCTGGCCGGCCTAGGCCTCCACTCAAGGCTACAAAGTTTCACTTATAGAAGATAAATAAATCCCAACACAAATGGCTGCAGCCACAGAGCAAGCAGGAGGCTTGGCTCTGCTCAAGGCTACAAAGTTTCAATTATAGAAGATAAATAAATCCCAGATACCAGGGCCTCCGCTTGGGTCGCCGGGGGGGTGTGGCCAGCCTGCAAACCACCACAGGACCCTCGCCCAGGCCGGCCCACGCCCCAAGGGAACCCCCACCCTGATCTGGGACACCCTACAAGGCCCCCACCTGTGCATCAGGCCTCTATCCTATCTAATAAAAGAGTAATATGCAAATTGACCATCACTCCAAGACACAATATGGCTGCCACAAGATGGCCAGCAGGGGAGGGCAGTTGGGAGGGACCAGGCCTGAAAGCGAGGGCAGTTGGGGGAGATCAAGCCTGCAGGGGAGGGCAGTTAGGGGTGACCAGGCCTGCAGGGGAGGGCAGTTAGGGGGGACCAGGCCTGCAGGGGAGGGCAGTTAGTGGCAAACAGGCTGGCAGGGGAGTAGTTAGGCATCAATCAGGCTGGCAGGGAAGTGGTTAGGGGGTGATCAGGCTGGCAGGCAGAAGCGGTTAGGGGCAATCAGGAAGGCAGGTAGGTGAGCAGTTGGGAGCCAGAAGTCCTGGATTGGAGAGGGTGCAAGCTGGGCTGAGGGACAAACCCGCCCCCCCCCCCCCCCCGTGCATGAATTTCGTGCATCGGGCCTCTAGTATATATATATTCTCCTTTTTCTTCCTTTTTCTTTTCTCTCTTATCTTTTTCTCTCTCTTTGGTATCATTTGTGCTCTCTTTTCTCTCCCCTAATTCTCTTTTCTCAAGTGGTTACTTATAGTGGAGTTATTGGTGTTGTGAGTATATTCGTGCTTTGCTCCCTTTGTGTTGTGTCTTGTTGAGGTGAATTTTATCCTGTCTGGCCAGGTGCTAGGGAGTGAACCACATAACCAGACACCTGGAGAGGAAACTCCATCCACGAATGGGTCAATAGAACCCCAGACCCAACTACAGAGGCAGGAAGAAGGTGACAGTGAGGGAGAAAGCGTGAGTGAGGGAGGGAGCAAAAGAGGAGTGTGTGGTCATGTTGTGTGTGGGGGGGGGGGCACATTTAGATCCCACAGGACCTTTGGGTGCAGGTTAACCAGGCTCGCCTAACTAGGCAGCCTCTGCTACCATTGTAAACAGTACCAGGAGGCTGGCTCGTCTTCAGAGGCCTAGCCATTTTGAAGGAGAGAGCTGCTGTAACTGGGATCCCAGCCTCACCTCCACCCAGGGTGTCCTCAGATAACACCTGGGACTCTACAGCCACCTCTGCCAGGAACCTGATACCTTGGCTGTGGTCCCATGGTCAATGAGTCTCCAGCCACCCTGAGCACAGGCTCCTGTGAGTTCTAAAGTGTGCTCCCATATGACTGGCCCAACACTTTAGCCCAAGGCACTACAACCATGTGAGCAGAAGACACGTGAGCAGCCCGCTCCTGTCCAAGGAGCAGCAGCCTCACATAGCCTGCCCCTGTCCACGGAGCAGCAGCTGTGTGAGAAGCCCGCTCCCCCATCCGAGGAGCAGCAACCATGAGAGCAGCCCACCCAATCCAAGGAGCAGCAGCCACACGAGCAGCCCGCCCACGATTGAGAAGTGGCAGTCCCGCGCAGCTCGCCCTCATCTGAGGAGCAGCAGCTGCGCAGCCCACACCCTGCACCTGTCCAAGGAGCAGCAGCTGAGAGAGCAACCAGCCCCTGTCCAAGGAGCAGCAGCCACACGAGCAGCCTGCCTTCATCTAAGGAGCAGCAGCTATGTGAGCAGCCAACACCTGTACAAGGAACAGCAGCACCACGAGCAACCTTGCCTCATTCAAGGAGCAGCAACCACCTGGGCATCCCACCCCAGTCCTAGGAGCAGCAGCCACATGAGCAGACCACCCAAGTCTGAGGAGCGGGAGCTCTGCACAGCCCGCACTGGTCCAAGGAGCAGCAGCCACATGCAGCCTGCACCTGTCCGATGAGCAGCAGCTGGGTGAACATCTGCCCCTCTCCAAGAAGCAGCAGCTGCACGTGAAGCTCAATCCCACCCAAAGAGCAACAGCTTCACAAGCAGCCCATTTCCTGTCCAAGGAGCAGCAGCTGCACAAGCAGCCCTCACCCATACAAGGAGCAGCAGCCCTGCAAGCAACCTGCCCCTGTCTAAGAAGCGGCAGCCTCATGAGGAGCCCACCCCATCTGAGGAACAGCAGCAGCATGCACCCAGGCCTGATCTAAGGAGCAGCAGCCACATGAGCAGTCCACCCCCATCCGAGGAGCAGCAGCAACATGAGCAGCCTGCCCCTGTCCAAGTAAGAGCAGCTGTGCAAGCAGCCTCCCCCTTCAGCCAGAGGAGACACCACTGCTGCGAACAGCACCCACCAGAGGAGCCACTGCCGACTGAGGAGCAGCCGCTTCCATGACCACCCGAGGAGCAACTGTAGCCCGAGGAGCCACTGCCACCCAAGGAACAGCCCCTACATAACTCGACATCTAGATCAGTCGGTGAAACCAAAAATGGTAGACAAAAAAAAATCCCCAGAGGAAAGTAGGAATGACCAAAAAAGCAGCTAAGTGAAACAGAGGCATGCAATATGTCAGAAAAATAAATCAGAATAAGGGTCATAGTTCATAAACCAGATAGAAAAAAATCAACAACTTATGTAAGAATCAAGAAGGAATAGATGAAAAAAATAAATAACTTATGTAAGAATCAAGAAGACATGAAGAGTGATATAGCTGCAATAAAAAACACCATGGAAAGTTTCAACAGTAGGCTACAAGAAGTGGAGGACCGAATTAGCAAATTAGAAGACAGGGAAGCAAAACACACCCAAAATGAACGGCAATTGGAGAAAAAAAAATTAAAAGACAGGAGGAGAGCCTAAGGGAGCTATGGGACAACATGAAACAAAGCAACATACGAATAATAGGGGTGCCGGAACAACAGGTAGAGGAATAAGGTTACGAAAACATATTTGAAGACATAATGTCAGAAAACTTCCATGAGGTGAAGAAGAAAAAAGTCACACAAGCACAGAGAGTCCCAAACAAGATGAAACCAAAAATTCCCACACCAACACACATCATAATTACGATGGCAAATGTTCAGGACAAAGAGAGACTCTTAAAGGCTAAAAGAGAGAGACAGAAAGTTACATACAAGGGATCTCCCATTTGATTATCAAATGATTTCTCAAAATAAATACAACAGGCCAGAAAAGAATGGAAGGTAACAGCAAGGTTATCATTCTAAATTGAAGGGGAAATAAGGAGCTTCACAGACAAAAAACAAAGGCTAAGGGAGTTTATCACCACTAAGCCAGCAATGCAAGAAATGCTAAAGGGACTGATGTAAAAAGAAGAAATAAAAGGGTAAGAAAGAACACAGGCACAAAAAATAAAAATGGCTACAAACAAGTACATTTCAATAATAACTTTAAACATAAATGTACAAAATGCACCAATCAAAAAAAAATCAAGTGGCTAAATGGATAAAAAAAAAAAAAACATGACCCATATATATGCTGCCTACAAGAGACCCACCTCAGAACAAAGGACTCACACAGACTGAAAGTGAAAGCATGGAAAAATACCTTTCAGGCAAATGAAAATGAAAAAAAAGCTTGGGTAGCAATACTTATATCTAACAAAATAGACCTCAAAGTGAAGGCCATTACAAGAGATAAGGAAGGCCACTTCATAATACTAAAGGGATCCATACACAAGAGGATATAACCCTGATAAACATATATGCACCCAATGCAGGAGCACCAAAATACATTAAAAAATTCCTAGAAGATAACAAGGGAGTGATCGACAATAATACAATCATATTAGGAGACTTTAATACACCACTGACATCACTGGATAAATCCTCTAGACAAAAAAATCAGCAAAGAAACAGCAATCCTAAATGACTCACTAGATCAGAAGGACTTAATTGACATCTTCAAAACATTTCACCCCAAAGTCACTGAATAAACATTCTTCTCAAGTGCACATGGGATATTTTCAAAAATAGACCACATATTGGGTCACAAGCAAAGTCTTCCCAAATTCAAGAACATTGAAATCATATCAAGCATCTTCTCAGACCACAATGGCATAATATTAGAAAAAAACTACAATAAAAACAATCCAAAAAATTCAAACACTTGGAAGCTGAATAGCAAGCTATTAAACAATGAATGAGTTACCAAAGAGATCAAAGAGGAAATTAAAAACATCCAGAAAACTAATGACAATAAAAACACAACAATCCAAAATCTATGGGACACAATGGAAGTAGTCCTGAGAGGGAAGTTTATAGCTCTACAGGCCTACCTCAAAAAACTAAAAAAAAGAAAAAAATAGTAGTAAATCATCTAACTCTACAAATTAAAGAATTAGAAAGAGAGCAACAAGAAAAGCCCAGAATGAGCAGAAGGAAGGTGATAATAAAGATCAGAGCAGAAATGAATGACAAAGAGACCAAAAAATCAATACAAAAGATCAATGAAACCAAGAGCTGGTTCCTTGAAAGGATAAAAAAATTGATGAACCTTTAGCCAGGCTCACCAAGAAGCAAAGAGAGAGGACCCAAATAAACAAAATCAGAAATGAAAGAGGCGAAATAGCAACAGACCTCACAGAAATACAAAGGTTTGTTAAAAAATACTATGAATAACTCTATTCCAACAAACTACAACCTGGAGGAAATGGACATATTCCTAGAAAAATACAACCTTCCAAAACTCAATCAGGAAGATTCTAAAAATCTCAAAAGGCTGATAACTATGGAAGAAATTGAAGCAGGCATCAAAAAGCTTCCAGCAAACAAAAGCCCGGGGCCAGACAGCTTCACAGGGGAGTTTTACCAGACATTCAAGGAAGAACTAAAACCTATCCTCCTCAGACTATTTATTCCAAAACATTCAAGAGGAAGGAACACTTCCAAGCTCATTCTATGAAGCCAGCATCACCCTAATACCAAAACCGGATAAAAACACACAATGAAAGAGAATTACAGGCCAATATCCCTCATGAACATAGATGCCAAAATCCTCAAAAAAATTCTAGTAAATCAGATCCAGCAGTACATCAGAAATATCATATACCATGACCAAGTAGGATTTAACCTGGGGATGCAAGGATGGTACAATATCCACAAATCAATAAACGTGATACATCACATAAACAAATTGAGAGATAAAAAATCACATAGTCATATCAATTGATGCAGAAAAAGCGTTTGACAAAATCCAACACACTTTCTTGATAAAAACTCTCAACAAGGTGGGAATAGAAGGATCATACCTCAACATAATAAAAGCCATATATGACAAACCCACAGCCAACATCATACTCAATGAGCAAAACTAAACCCATTTCCCCTAAGAACAGGAACAAGACAGGGATGCCCACTCTCACTACTCCTGTTCTACATAATACTGGAAGTACTAGCCATTAAGATCAGACAAGAAGAAGAAATAAAAGGCATCCAAATTGGAAAAGAAGAAGTAAAACTGTCCTTATTCGCAGATGACATGATACTGTACATAGAAAACCCGAAAGACTCCATCAAAAAACTAATAGACTTAATAAATGAATTCGGCAATGTAGCAGGATACAAAATTAACGCCAAGAAATCTATGGCATTTCTATACACTAATAGTGAACTTACAAAAAGAGAAACTAAAAAAGCAATCCCATTAACTTTTGCATAAAAAAAATTAAGATACCTAGGAATAAACTTAACTAAGGAGGTGAAAGACCTATAAGCGGAAAACTACAGGACACTGAAAAAAGAGATACAGGAAGACATAAACAGATGCAAGAACATACCATGTTCATGGACTGGTAGAATCAACATCATCAAAATGTCCATACTACCTAAAGCAATCTATATATTCAATGCACTCCCCATTAAAATACCAACGGCATATTTCACAACCTAGAATGAACTTTCCAAAAAGTCATCTGGAATTTAAAAAAAGACCCTGAATAACTGCAGCAATCCCAAGAAAGAAGAACAATGTATGTGGGACCTCAATACCAGATATCAAGCTATATTACAAAGCCACTGTTCTCAAAACTGCCTGGTACTGGCACAAGAACAGACATATAGATCAATGGAATAGAATTGAGAACCCAGAAATCAACCCAAACCACTATGCTCAATTAATATTCAACAAAGGAGGCATGAACATACAATGGAGTCAAGACAGTCTCTTCAATAAATGGTGTTGGGAAAATTGGACAGATACATGCAAAAAAATGAAACTAGATGACCAACTTACACCATACACAAAAATAAACTCAAAATGGATACAGGACTTAAACATAAGACGGGAAACCATAAAAATACTAGAGGAATCCACAGGCAGCAAAATCTCAGACATATGCCGAAAGATCTTCTTCACTGATACTGTCCCTAGGACAATGGAAGCCAAAGAGAAAATAAACAAATGGGACTACATTAAAATAAAAAGCTTTTGCACAGCAAAAGAAACCATCAACAAAACAACAAGAAACCCCACTGTATGGGAGAACATATTTGCAAATGGTATCACTGATAAAGGTTTCATCTCCAACATCTACAGGCAGCTTATACAACTTAATAAATGGAAGATGAATGATCCAATAAAAAAATGGGCAACAGACCTAAATAGAATCTTTTTGAAAGAAGACAGAAGGAAGGCCAAGATACACATGAAAACGTGCTCAAAGTCACTAATTATCCGAGAGATGCAAATCGAAGCGACAATGCGATACCATCTCACACCTGTCAGAATGGCTATCATCAACAAATTAACAAACGACAAGTGTTGGCGAGGATGCGGAGAAAAAGGAACCCTCATGCACTGCTGGTGGGAATGCAGACTGGTGCAGCCACTGTGGAGAACAGTATGGAGTTTCCTCAAAAAACTGAAAATGGAACTCCCATTTGACCCAGTAATCCCACTCGTAGGAATATATCCTAAGAAACTAGAAACACCAATCAGAAAGGATATATGCACCCCTATGTTCATAGCAGCACAATTTACCATAGCTAAGATTTGGAAACAGCCTAGGTGCCCGTCAGCAGATGACTGGATCAGAAATCTATGGTACATCTACACAATGGAATACTACAATCAGGTAAAAAAGAAGGAATTCTTACCATTTGTAGCAACCTGGATGGAATTGGAGAACATTATGCTAAGTGAAATAAGCCAGTCAATGAAAGAAAAATACCACATGATCTCACTCATTTGTGGATAATAAAAAACATTATAAACTGATGAACAAAAAGATAGATACAGAGACAGTAAAGCATCAAACAGAAGGTCAAATTACAGCGGGAAGGTTAGGGAGAGGTGGGGGAAATAAGAGATCAACTGAAGGACTTATATGCATGCATATAAGAATAACCAACGGATGCAAAACATTGGGGGGTGAGGGCATGTATGGGAGTGTGGTGGGGGGGGCAATGGTAAGATATGTACACATATAATACCTTAATAAATAAAAAAAATCTTTAACAATAAATAAATAGCTTATTTAAAAAAATAATATTCGACAAAGGAGGCATGAACATACAATGGAGTCAAGACAGTGTCTTCAATGAATGGTTTTGGGAAAATTGTACAGATACATGCAAAAAAATGAAAGTAGACCACCAACTTATACCATACACAAAAATAAACTCAAAATGGATAAAGGACTTAAACATAAGCTGGGAAACCATAAAAATACTAGAGGAATCCACAGGCAGCAAAATCTCTGACATATGCCAAAGCAATTTCTTCACTGATACTGCTCCTAGGGCAATGGAAACTAAGGAGAAAATAAACAAATGGGACTACATCAAAATAAAAAGCTTTTGCACAGCAAAAGAAACCATCAACAAAACAACAAGAAAGCTCACTGCATGGGAGAACATATTTGCCAATGTTATCACCGATAAGGGATTAATCTCTAACATTTACAGGGGACTCATACAACTTCACAAAAGGAAGATAAACAACCCAATCAAAAAATGGGCAATGGACCTAAATAGATACTTTTTGAACGAGGCTAGAAAGAAGGCCAAGAGACATATGAAAACATTGAAGTCACTAATTATCCAAGAGATGCAAATCAAAATTGCAATGCAGTACCATCTCACACCTGTCAGAATGGCTATCATCAACAAATCAACAAACGACAAGTGCTGGCAAGGATGCGGAGAAAAAGGAACCCTAGTGCACTGCTGGTGGGAATGCAGACTGGTGCAGCCACTGTGGAGAACAGTATGGAGTTTCCTCAAAGAACTGAAAATGGAACTCCCATTTGACCCAGTAATCCCACTCCTAGGAATATATCCTAAGAAACCAGAAACACCAATTAGAAAGGATATATGCACCCCTATGTTCATAGCAGCACAATTTACCATAGCTAAGATTTGGAAACAGCCTATGTGCCCATCAGCAGATGAGTGGATTAAAAAACTGTGGTACATCTACACAATGGAATACTACGATGTGGTAAAAAAGAAGTAATTCTTACCATTTGCAACAGCATGGATGGAACTTAAGAGCATTATGCTAAGTGAAATAAACCTGTCAGAGAAAGATAAATATCACATGATCTCACTCATTTGTGGAATATAATGAACAACATAAACTGATGAACAAAAACAGATACAGAGACAGAGAAGCATCAATCAGACCGTTGAACCTCAGAGGGAAGGTAGGGAAGGGTGGAGGTAAGGGGGAGAGATCAACCAAAGGACTTGTATGCATGCATATAAGCCTAACCAATGGACATAGACACCAGGGGTGTGAGAGCATGTGGGGGGTGGGGGCAATGGGGGATAAGGACACATATGTAATACTTTCATTAACAAAGAAAAAAATTTTTTAAAGAATTGAAAACAAGTTTTCAGAGATACTTGTACACACATGTACAAAGCAGCATTATTAACCTTAGCTAAAACAGAGAAGCAACCAAGGGTCCATAGACATATGAATGGACAAGCAAAATGTGGTATATCCATACAATGTAATGTTATTCAGCCTTAAAAAGAAAGGAGATTCTGACACATATTACAACATGCATGAAACTTAAAGACATTGTGCTAAGTTAAATAAACCAGACACAAAAAGACAACAACTGCATGATTCACTTACATGAGGTACTTAGAGTAGTCAAATTCATAGAGACAGAAAGTAGAATGGTGGTTTCCAGGGACAGGGGGAAGGGGAGAATGGGGAGTTGTTGTCTAATAGGGACAGAGTTTCAGTTTTACAAATGAAAAGAGCTATAGAGGTGGTTGTTGGTGATGGTTGCACAACATTATAAATGTATTTAATACCACTGTATTGTACACTTAAAAATGGTTAAGATGGTAAATTATGTTATACTAGAGGCCTGGTGCATGAATTCGTGCATGGGTGGGGTCCTGCTGGCCTGCCCCAATCAGGCCAGGCTGGCTGCGGGGAAGGGGAAGCAAGGAGGAGGTTGGCCGGCCGGCCCTGCCCCCAATGGGGGGGGGGCGATCAAGGGGCGGGGGGGAGGCCGGCCAGGGGGAGGGCCAGGCTGGGGAGAGGGGCTGCGGGCAGTTGGCAGGCCAGCCCTGCCCCTGGTTGAACTCCCAATCGAACTCCCGGTGAGAAAATATATAATCTCTACACTGATAACTCCCTAAATTTATGCGTCCCCATCAAGAACCTCTCCTGATTTCCATTCTCAAATATGTGGCTGCCACCTCAACCTTGCCTGAATGTCTAACAGGCATCTCAAAGCTAACCTGGCTAAAAACACTACCAACCTTCTGCTCCTAAGCCTTCCCCATCAGTCTGCCTCATCAAGATGCATGGCACTGCTATTCCTCCAATTATTCAAGCAGAAAATCTAGAGTCTCCTAGGATTACCAGTTAGTGTGGAGTGCCCATTCAAGATTTGTAGCAAGGAATATTCTCCCATTTCCTTCATCCCCACATCCAGTCCAATTAGCAAGTCCTATCAGTTCTACCTTCAAAACATATCCAAAGTCTGTCCACACCTCTCCAGCTCCATGACTACCACCCTGGTCCAAACCACCATCATCTCTATTATCACAATAGTATCTATATGAGTTTCCTAGGGCTGCCATTAAAAAATTACCACAAAGTGAATGGTTTAAAACAACAGAAATTCATTCTCTCACAGTTTGGAGGCCAGAAGTCTAAAATCAAGGTTTCTTCAGGACCACACTCTCTGAAAACTCTAGGGCAAAGTCATTATTTGCCTCTTCCATTTCCGGTGGCTTTAAGTGTTCTTTGGCTTGTGGCAGCATTACTTCAATCTCTGCTTCCCTCCATCTTTACATGACTTTCTCCTCTTCTCTTTCCTTTTTAAAAACACTTGTCTTTGTATTTAGGCCCACTCTGGAAATCCAGGATTGTCTTTATTTTTGAGATCCTTGACTTAGTTAATCCTCAAAGATCCCTTTTTCAAATAAGATCACATTCACTGGTCCCAGGCAGACATATTTAGGTGGGGGTGGGGCACCATTTAACTCCCTAGCATCCAGACTGGTCTCTCTGTTTCTATTTCTGCCTCCTCCACTGGTCCTTTTCCTCAACCATCAGAGTGACAGTTACCCTGACTTGCATACCCCCACAGTCCTAACCCCTACTCAGTTCTCTCAGTTTATCTACCAACCTGTCCATGTCTATCACACTCCAGCCACATGGTCCTTCTATTCCTAAATATACCAAGCTTCCCTCCACATGGGACCTTTGCACCTATTGGTCCCTCTGCCTGGAATGCCTTTTTATATACTCTCAGTGCTGGATTCTTCTCAGCATTCAGATCTCAGTTTAAAGGGCATCTTGTTGAGGACATTTCTGACCATCCAATCTACTTATCCTCTACTGCTTCACTATGTTTTTTCTCCAGTTAGGACCTTTCTTCCCCCCTCTCCCCCCAAGCTTATTGTTGTCTGTGCAGTCTTGTACCTGTCTTATTCACTGATGTTTCCCTGGCATATATAACAGTGACTGACACACATTAGGTGCACAATAAATATTTGGAGGGGTGAACAAATGCATAGGCATAAAGATTGGGCAAGGCCTTCATTCCTGAGTCGGCACAGGATTAATTTTCTGAAGTTTTTATACCTTTCAAAGAAACTAGGACATTTGAGAAATTATTTAAGTCTTGGGAATGTTTAGAATAGAGATGACTCTGAAAGCAAGTGGCCATCTCTTTCAAATATCTGAGGGGCTCACCTCATAACCCAACTGTGGTAATTTGTAAAATCATACTAGCTTGTGTATTCAATTTGTTTTATAAACTTGGGCAGGTTCCGTTCTCTCCCTGGGTATGTTTCCACACTTAGAGATGAAGGGATTGGATCAAATCCTCAAGTTATTCCTAGTGCCAACACTCAGTTCAGCCAAGTGGTTCTAAACTAGGGTTCTGGAGCTAGACTGCCTGTGTTTAAATCTGGCCACTGACACTTTCTTACTACATTATCTCAAAGCTATTTACCTCCTCTGAGCCCTAGTATATACATCAGGAAAATGGGTATAATAATAAAACATTCCTTGGAAGGTGACTGCAAGGATCAAGTGAGATGCCCCATAGCAGGGGAAGCAGCTGGCCCAGTGCCTGAAATTTGGTCAGTGCTCAATGAGTCTTAGCTATTATCATCTTATTATTATGCATACTTGGTTGTCCTTAAGTGCTCCTAACACTATCAGTATCACTAAAAATGCTGACAAACCTAAAACCTGAAGTTGCTATGCAGGAGCAACAACCTCCCTTCATAAATCCTTTGAGAAGGACCCAATCAAAACCGATTTCATTATTCACAGTGGAAGGACTTAGGGATTAGAGAGCCCATCAGGTACATCTCTCCTGAGGTCTAGAGTAATGTGGCTGGTAAGAGGAGACTGTTTTCTCAGCATCTGGATACTTGGCTGGATTCTGCTTTCCTGGTGAGGCTATCTATTAATACATAATTGATTATTCTAATTAAGATACTTAAGTTTTCAAACTGTAAAATATAAATAGGTTAGAACAGTGTGAAAGTGTGGCTGAATGGAATTAAATTAGAGCAGGCTTTCCTGGGATGAATCTAAAATAAACATGCAGCTAGTGTGCAGAAATAGTGTGATAGAAACCTCAGGCTCTGACTGGAACAGACCAAGACATACAAAAAGGCACATTTCCAAGGAAGGGCTCCACATGGTCCTCCAAGTAATTGCTTTTCAGGATCTGGAGGCTTCCAACAAACCCAGAAACCTGGGCCAGAATGATATCTCTCCAAGTCTAGAGAATGCCAGAAATGGGTGTGACAATGAAATGCAATAAGGGCACCCATGAAAATTTAACCTGAGTATCGCTAGGGACATTCTGTAGCTCTGGGTAATAGACCAGGAGGAATCCTTTCTTTATGGGGGTTCTTGGACCATCTTTTTGGAATCTGAATTATCAAGATTAGGACTCAAGAACAAATTGGAGAGCTTAAATCTACCTTGAAGTTGGTTGGGGTGAGAAACATACAGGAAACTGGAGACCAAGACATGTGAAACAGGAGTAGGTGGCCCTGAGCAAAGACATCCTGGGAGTGCTGTACCATTGGTGATTACTCAAAATCCCTCCCCTTCCCATTTCTTCTAGTGTACACCAAGTGAGGTGCTGCATTTCAATCTCTTCTGTTGTTAGGGAAACTTGGTGGCAAAATTTGGAAAGCATCAGCATGTTGGGATAAAAGGTGGTTTTTGCCATCAGGTAAACTTGAGTTTCCATTTTGGTTCTATTATGTGTTGAATTCTGTCCCTCCAGCAAATTCATATGTTGAAGTACTAAGCTCAGTCCCCTAGAATGTGATCTTATTTGGAAATGGGGCTGTTGCAGATTTAATTAGATAAGTTAGGATGAGGTTATAGTGTAATAAGGTGGGTCCCTAATCCAACATAACTGATTTTCTTATCATCAGGGGAAATTTGGACACAGACACACCCTCAGGGAGAAGACAGCCTTGTGAACATGAAGGCAGAGACCAGGAGGATGTTTCTATAAGCCAACAAGCACCAAAGATTGCCAGCAAAACACCAGAGGTTGAGGGAGAGACCTGAAACAAACCCTGACAATACCTTGATTTCAGACTTCTAGTCTCCAGAACTGGGAGAAAATACATTTCTATTGTTTACAGTTTGTGGTACTTGCTTACAGTATCCTTAGAAAACTAATAAAACCTCCCTCCATAGCTTGACATCTATTAAGAACATTGGGACCTTGAGCAGGTGATGCTAATTCTTGAAGATGATGATGCCTGCCTTAGAAACTGGGGTGAGGATAAGTGACTAAATAAGGAAAGCAGGTTCTGCTTAGACTGCTGCCTGGGGCTATGAACCAGACAACCTCCCCATATTGATACTTTGGAGTCAGCATGGACAACTGATCAGAATGGGATATCAGGCTGAGTCAGTCTACCTGTTGGGGTCATAGAGAGGCCAGACCAGTGAAGGCTTACCCACATGGATGGAAGAAGGAAGGTGCTTATCCAAGGTTGGAAAGGTTGGAAGCAATGAATTGGCACTCAGTGTCCAATATAGAACCTTCCTAAGCCCTTAGACCCTTGCCTACTCTCCTCCTCAAAGCCCCAGAGGCCCCTGGTATTCTCCTATAGCTGGTAAGAAAATAGTGGAAATCGTGGTGATAAATTGCTCAGCCCAGTACCTGACATAACATAACATAAGCTTAGTAACACCCATGGCCCCACCAGACAACAGAAGAAAAAGCTAGGACAAGGCTCTCAAAACAGTGCTTCCCAGAACAGCAGGTACTTCCAATCAAGTCCATGGCCCAGGCAGGGGTCTGAGCAGGACCTGCTTCCCTTCCTAGTTTCTTGTGCTCACATCAGTCTCCAAGGCAGGCATAACCATTCCCAAGTGGTATAATCACCTGCTCAAAGTGCCAGCGATCTCATCAACAGGGAGGTCAACCTATGGAGGGAAGTGGGATGGGACTGCAAGTCCATCTGATGCCAAAGGCCACCTCTTTTTCGGCCAGCATGCCCTTGCTTCTTAAGTTTTCCCATTGGGTCTCCTTAACAGCTAAAGAGAATGAGGCACAAACCCAAGGATGGTCTGGGGCAGTCCCAAGTTGCTCTTTTGATACCTTATGTTACAGCTCAAAAATCTATAGGAAGCTTGCATTCAAAGGCATACTACATCCACATTTGATTAAATATGATAAAATAATCTGTTACCACTTAAAGTAACTATTTCCCTCCGGTCTTGAAGTAAAATTGACCATCCAGGAAGACAGGTCATAGGCAGGCTGTACAGATCCCAGCTGGAGAGGCCTGGCATCTTACCAGGCTGACATTCAATATTAACAAGTGCTCACCCCTTTCCCTTTCCCCATGGAATAGGAGATCCCTCCTTGCACATTGACCTTAGGGTGCAGACCAAGAGGGTTATGGCTCCCCCAGAACTCCTGAGGTTGCTCACCACCACCACCCCCTACAGAGATGGTACCAGTTCCTCCAGCATGCACCATGCTGTCCTTGACAAGCCCTGTGTACATTCCCTGCCTCTGTGAGAGTTCAAGGCCTTGCATACCTCACTCCGGCTGAGGGATCTGTGGGAAGGAAAGAAAGTGTGACTGTCTCACTGGAGGGGAATTCCATCTAACTCCATATGCCCATGTCCATGACTGGAGAAGGTGGCTATTATGAATACTTGTGTCCCTCCCCCCCACCCCGTCTAAATTCATATGTTGAAGTCCTACCTCCAATGCAATGGTATTAGGAAATAGGGCCTAGGGGATAACTAGGATTAAATGAGGTCATGAAGGTGGAGCATCATGAATGGAATTACTGCTCTTATAAGAATGACAAGACATCTTGTCTCCACTCTCTGCTCTCTACTATATGAGGATACAATGTAGAGGTGGTTGTCTACAACCTGGAAGAGTATTGTCACCAGAGTAGGACCATGCTAACATCTTGATCTCAGACTTTCAGCCTCCAGAACTATGAGAAATAAGTTTCTGTTATTGATACCCCCACCCCTGGGTCTATAGTACTTTGTTATAGCAACTGGAATTGACTGAAATGGCAGCAAACCACAAAGCACACAGAAAGTTACTCCAGGCTGCAGAACACATATCTATGGGAATTTTGTAAGCAAATGTTCTCTTTCCTTCGGCCAGAGTACCTCAGTCCAAGGGATTTCAGATTGACAATGGAGGGAGGCATTCTCCAACTGCCTAAGTTGAGCCCCAAAGTGCTTACACAGAGTACACCCAAGAAGGTCCCCTGGGCTCAGGACTGTCCAGCACATGTATAATTTCAGGACCAAAAGGCTGAGTACACCAGAAGAACCCTTGGAAAAGCCTAGCAAAAGGGAAGGATCAGGAGGCTGGCATCATTTGCCTTCTCCCAGGAATAGCAGAATGTATCACAGACCCTCCCCAGTGGAAAATGTGGGGGCCAGAGGAACTAGGTCTTCATTCTCTGTTGAACAGGACCCTGAGAAGATGAGAATGGATTGTCCTGAGGCACTTGGTGTGTGTGTGTGTGTGTGTGTGTGTGTGTGTGTGTGTGTGTGTGTCCAGCTTTTCTGATGCTGAATGATTACAACTTCACCATGAGGGTAGAGATGTGTGGGGTTTCCAGTGCTCAGCTCAGTGCCTGGCACATGGGAGGTACCCAAAAGATATTTGTCAGATGAATAAATGGATAGGTGGATACATAGATGGGGAGAATATTGGGGTGATAAATGGCAAGTTGGGAGATGGTAGGAAACGCTACAGAAAAAGTGGTATTGAACTTTCAAGATGGTGGTGGAGTAGGTGATTCTTGCACTTACCTCCTCCTATGACCAAACTGGAAATACAACTAAATTATGGAACGATCACCCTGAATAACCAATTGAGGACTAGCTGAAGATGAGACTTATAACCAAGGATTTGCAGAAGAAGCCACATTAAGACTGCACCTGAAGAGCAGCATGCATGCTATGGTTGAGATTGACCCTCACAGTCAGCCTGAAGGTCAATCCCATGCACAAACAAGCCAACAGAAATCAAGACTCAATTACAACAAGAAGGGCCACATAACCCACACAAGGGACATTCCTAAAGCACCAAGCTCAGGAGAACCAGGAGACCTCTCACCACTGGGTCCCACAGGACACCTAAGGCCATCCCACAAAGACTGGGAGTCATAGCAGATCTATCTAATACATACAAATAAACACAAAGACACATCCAAAATGGGGAGACAAAGAAGCAGGCCCTAATGAAAGAATAGGAGGAGTCTCCAGAAAAAAAGACCTAACTGAAATGGAGGCAAACAATCTATCAGACATAGAATTCAAAGTAATAGTTATAAGGATGTTCAAGAAACTTAGTAAGAACTACAACAGCATGAAAAAGGACATAGAACCCATGAAAAATAACCAGTCAAAACTGAAGAATACCATATCTAACTTTAAAATACACAGGAAGAAATAAAAAGTAGGTTGGATGAACAGAGAATCGAATCAGCAATTTGGAAGACAAGGTAGAATGAAACATTCAATCAGAGCAGCAAAAAAGAAAAGAAGAATTTATAGAATGAGGACAGTTTATGGAAACTTTGGGGAAACATGAAGCATAAAAAAATCAAATCATAGAAGTACCAGAAGGAGGAGGAGGAGGAGGAGGAGGAGGAGGAGGAGGAGGAGGAGGAGGAGGAGGAAGAAGAGAGAGAGAGAGAGAGAGAGAGAGAGAGAGAGAGAGAGAGAGAGAGAGAGAGGAAGGGAACAAGAACCTATTTGAAGAAATAATGAACCAAAACTTCCTTAACCCAGTGAAGTAAAAAGACACACAAGTGCAGGAAGTACAGAGTCCCAAACAAGATGAACCCAAAGAGGCCCATATCAAGACACATCATAATTAAAATCACAAAGTAAAACACAAAGATTCTCATCTTAAAAGCAGCAAGAGAAAGAGTTACCTACAAGGGAGCTTCCATATGACTGTCAGCTTACCTCTCAACAGAAACATTTCAGGACAGAAGGGATTGACATGAAATATTCAAAGTAATGAAAAGCAAAGATCTACAACCAAGACTACTTTACCCAGCAAGGCTATCATTTACAATTGAAGGAGAAATAAAGAGCTTCCCAGACAAGAAAAAGCAAAAGGAGATTATTACCACCAAACCAACATTACAATAAATGATAAAGGACCAAGAAGAGGAAGAAGAAGAAGAAGAAGAAGAAGAAGAAGAAGAAGAAGAAGAAGAAGGAGGAGGAGGAGGAGGAGGAGGAGGAGGAGGAGGAGGAGGAGGAGGAGGAGAAGGAAGAAGGAAAAGACAACAGTAACAACAAAAATGAAGTTAAAAGAAAAAATGCCAATAAATACAAACCTATCAATAATCACTATAAATGTAAATGGCTTAAATGCTCCAATGAAAAGACATAGGGTAGCTGAATGGATGAGTAAGCAAGACTCCTACCTCAGAATGAAAGATACACACAGACTAAAGGGATGATAAAAGACAGTTCATGCAAATGGTAATGAAAAAAAGCTGGGGTAGCAATACTTATATCTGACAAAATAGACTTTAAAACAAAGTCTACAGAAAGGCACAAATAAGGACATTACATAATGATAAAAGAAGCAATCCAACAAAAGGATTTAACCCTTATAAACATGTATGCACTCAAAATAGGAGCATCTAAATATGTAAACAAATATTGATGGACATATAAGAGAGATTGGCAGTAATAGAACCACTGACATCAATGGATAGATCTTCCAGACAGAAAATTAACAAGGAAACAGTGGCCTTAAATGATTCATTAGATCAGATGGATTTAATTGATTCTTCACAGCATTTCAACCCAAAACAGCAGAATATACATTTCTTTCAAGTGCACATGGCACATTTCCTAGGATAGACCACATGTCAGAACACAAAAGAAGTCTCAACAAATTTAAGAAGATTGAAATCATGTCAAGCATCTTCTCTGACCTAAATGACATGAAACTAGAAATCAGCCACAGGGGAAAAAACTGAAAAACAACAAGTCATGGAGGCTAAATAGCATGTCAAACAATGAATGAATTAACAATGAGATCAATGAAGAAATCAAAAGTTACCTTGACACAAATGAAAATGAAAACATAACAAACTGAAATGTATGAGCCACAGCAAAAGCAGTCCAGAGAGGAAAGTTCATAGCATTACAGGCCTATCAGGAAATAACACCAACAACAACAACAACAAAAACCCTCAAATAAATTATCTAACTTTACACTTAAAGGAACTGGAAAAAAAATAAAGCCCAAAATGACTAGAAGGACGGAAATAATAAGTATCAGAGCAGAAATAAGCTACATAGAGTATAAAAAAATAACAATACAAAAGATCAATGAAAACACGAGCTGGTTCTTTGAAAAGATAAACAAAATTAACAGACTTTTAACCAGATTTATCAAGAAAAAAAGAGAGAGGACCCAAATAAATAAAATCAGAAATGAAAGAGAAGTAACACTGACACCAAAGAAATACAAAGGATTGTAAGAAAATATTACAAAGAACTCCCACCACAGACCAGGCCACACTTTTCTGTGTCGTCCTCTGGCTACCTTCACTTGCCCACCATCCTTGTAAGTGTGTGTGTGCCTGGGATGGGCTCTGTGGCCTCTGCTCACAGAAACGACTGTAGTGGTCCACATGCACGGGTTTGTCTTCCGTGCTTCCTGCTTGGCCCTTAGGCTGTCACCACCTCAGCCAGACCCCAGGCTGTGCAGTGCTCAGCTGGTTGCCCATAACAACCCTCCCAGTGGGCCTACCCAGGATTACATTGAGGGGAATGAGATTGTAGGATCCCCAAGTCCTTCCCATTTGATGATGTGAGGGGAGGGGGAGTTTTCTCCTCCTGGAGATGGGGCTCTGCTAGGCTGTAAGAACATGAGCCACTTACATTACATGGTTTTCTGTGCAGCTGGCTGGGCCATCATGTGGTCCCTGAACAGGTAAGGCAGGAGAGAGCCACTGCTATGATTAGCAGAACCAAACCCTGAGTAAGGTGCCACATGTGTTTCCCACCAGTTGGAACCTCCTTGGTCCTGGTGGTTTCCAATCCCTGCTGAGTAGAATACTGTTCTGGTATGTGAGCCAACATTGCTGTCTTGTCCCTAATGACGTTGACTCATTATCCCTCTTGTCCTCATGCAGGAGAAAAAGCAAAGGCAAGTGGAAGAGTGTGTCTTCCTCAGGCCACAAAGCAGGTACTCTGCATCGTGAGGCAGGAGGGCACTCAGCCCCCTTCGTGCCTTTACAGGGGCCTGAGTTCTCCCTAGGGATGCCACCCATGCAGATCAGATCTCTTTGTGGTTTTGTGGCTTTGATGAGAAAAGGGCCCAAAACTCCATGGCGGAAATGAGGCATAAACCCCAGCAGAACAAATACAAATGGCCAGGCCACAGGGGAACATCCAGCCTCTGCCATAAATAATTCAAACCCAATGACAGGGCGATCCTTTGTTATTCAGCAGGTGGGTAAAGAGTAAACACAGTGGTGATGCTCACAGCCCACAAGCATATGAGAAAATGGTACCCTGGCCCGTGTTGGAAGGGCATACACGGCTGAGCTTCTGTGGAAGGCCATTTGCTGGTGTGAGTGAGCATCTCAGATGTGGGTGCATGTGACCTAGGCCTCCACCTAACAAGTCAATAGTCAATGAATGTTTGTGGTAGTGTCCCTTATAGTAGCAGAAAATGCAAAGCGGTCTGTGACTCTTCATCAGTAGGGGAACGTCAGTCAATCTTGGGGCAGCCCACAATGCTATACCATGCAGGCAGAAAAATATAGGCTAGAAGACAATGTAGACATGAAAGAATGTATTTGATGGGCTGTGGATGGCGAAACCATTCTACCCTGTGGAGATATGCAGGAAAGAGCTATGCCTCTGTGGTCGTTTGCCAGGGTGGTCACATGAAAGCACCACAGCTCTAGTGGCTTAAACAACAGACATGTACCAGTATTGTCTCACTGTTGCAGAGGCTGGAGGTCAGAGATGGAAATGTGGGCCCAGTTTGCCTATACTGAGGACTGAGGGAGAATCTGTGCATCCCTGTCCCCAGGTTCTGGTAGTTTTCAGGCAAGCTTTGGCACTCCTTGGCTTGTAGGTCTCAGCCTTCATCTTTAGAAGGTGTTCTCATGCGTGCATGTCTGTCTGTAAATTCCCTCTTTAGGTGAGGACACGGGTCATTGGAGGAGGGTCTCATTTTAACTTCATTAGCTCTGTAAAGTCCTTTTATTTATGGATAAAGTCCTGGGGTGAGCAAGAGGTGTGGTCCAGACCCCAGCGATAGGAGACCCAGCTAGAGAGAAAGGGAGTGAATGCAGGGGAGCTGGGCACAGGGACTGTCAGGACACTGGGTTGGGAAGAGAGTGAACAGGTGGCAGCTTTTGTCCTCGGAGCCTTGTCTTTGAGAGTTGGTGTGTTTCATAAACACGAGGACATAATAGCTGACGTCAGGTTTATATCCTTTAAAGACAGGAGGGGAGAGACAAGCAGAGTGGGGGTGCTCATGTGGAGTGCGGTACTGAGGCTCAGGCCTTACAATGATGATGTGTAGCCACCAGTTCTGACTGTCCTGTTAGGGTCAGGTACTCACAACCCTGTGGAGACTGAGCTATGAGAGGTACTAGGACTGGGCTGAATCTTCAGGCTGGGTTTCTGCTCCTGCCACTGCACAGCTCTGCCCTCCAACGAGGAGGAAGGACCTCCTTCCTCAGGTATAAGGAAAAAAGGCAAGAACAGGGGGTGAGGTAGTCAGGGCCCTAAGATTGTGGGCCATCTTGTCATCCATAGGTGCCACCTTCTCAAATGTAGAATGGGGTGACAATGGCACTGTCCCACCCACTTATTTGAATTCTAGGATCCCTGGATCATGCCCATCCCAGGGCCTGGAATGGGCATGGTGTGTGAGTACCAGTGCCAATTGTTCCTGTTCCTGTTATTCCTTTCTCTAGGCTGCAGTGGGGGCCAGGAGTACCTGCTGACGGCAGATAGCAATGGTGCAGCCAGGGGATGGAGGAGGGTGGCTCCCAAAGGGGCCCGAGGGAGACACCTGGCAGGATGATCTGAGCTCACACGGTGGTGTCCCAGCTCCCAGCTGAGGTTTGATTATAAGGATTTACAATCAGGAGCCCTGGGAGAGGGACAAGGGTTCTTGGTGACCTGCCACCCTTTGGGATGAAAGGACGAGGTTAGCTGACAGTGTTGGGGTGGGTGGGGTGAGGAGAAGAAGCAAAGCCCAGGAGGGTCTGTGCTGGGAGATGACTAGAACCCACTCACCCAGTGTGAAGCCAAAGTGCCCTTTCTCCCTCCTCTGTGCTCCCCTGGCCTCAGTGACCTCCTTTGTGGAACTGACCACATCCTGTGCTGAGTGCCTCTTCTTACCTGTCTCCACCTTCTTCCTTGAGCTCCCCAAAGACTCCATCTGATGGACGAGGCATCTGCATGGCCAGCCCTTTCCATTGGGCCTGGCTGCTGACTGCTTGGGGATAGGAAGAAGGAGCCAACACTCTCTACTCTCCCACCAACCCTGTCAGTGGGGTTCCAGGGCCCCAGGGGACATTGGAGAGAGGTCAGCCCACAGACCATGAACACGGAGGGCTGATGCATGATGCTTATTGACATTCATACTTGTGGGTTTCCCCAGGCCACATGAAGCCCACGGATCTCTAGGGAGATGGAGTTCTCCTGCCCCTCCTTCCAGCAGCCTTATGCAGGCTTTGTCTTAAATGCGGTCAAGACTCCAGGCTCATTGGCAACCCTAGTGAGCAGCCAGGGGAACTGTACCATCGCCACCCACATTGCTCACAGGGACTGGGAAGACGCCCTCTGGCAGGAGCCGCTGCTGGAGAGGCTGGGGTGGAACCCCAGGCAGATTCAGGCCCTGCTCTGGGAAGGGAGAAGAATGGGTGAGAAGTGATAGCTGGCAAGGCGTGACACCCTGAGCACAGCTCACACCCCTCCAAGAGTACCCACAGGACCTTGCTCAGGAGTTTGGGGCTTGTTTTCTTTTAAACCTGTGGTGGTGGGGCTGTGGTTTCTGTAAGCAGCACACCTTCAAACGGGCAGCAAGGGGCCTAGGCTGGGGTTCCATGGGCCGAGTTCCTACAACCTGGGAGAACCCTTCTGTCCACACTGGGCCTCAGTTCCTGTTGGTGACCTGAGAGGCAGGGACAGGTCCAAGTCTGCATGTGGTGTTGCCTGTGTGCACGTATTTGTGTTTATGTATGTGCACACATGTGTGCATGGGTGACAAACCAGGGGAGGCTGCACAGCACACAGAGGGTCGGGTGGCCACCAGACTCAGGCTGTCTGCCTGACTTCACACACCTGCCCCACCCCCACTGCCCATGGCATCCGGGGCCCGTTCGCTCACCCCTCAGTGGTTGAGGTCCCACACCAGCTCCTTACACCTGTGAAGAGCTTGGGACCCAATTCCCGGTGGGTTAACCACAGCAGCTGGAGCCCTTCTGACCTGTACGTGCTGCCCACAGCAGTCGGGTTGGGACCTGCCCATTAGTGGACCAGGCTCTGTCCTCTTCTTTTCCTTCTCTCCCCTGGCCTCACACAGAATTTCCCGAACAGAGTTTGACACATTGGAAGTACTCAGTCAGAGGGACCCAGCTCACTCCGTGTCCCTTTGGTGAAATCAGCTTGGCCTCTAGTGGGCATAACTTTGAAGAACCGTTTCCTCTCACAGGAAGCCTTTGGTTTATGGGAGGGAAAACATCTCAGTGCTTCTCTCGTGGTGCACGGGGCTCCCTGACATTGGGGCAACTCTGCAGTGCCCAGAAAACATGGCTCCTGAGGAGGTTGTGGAACTGGAAAAGCAGGCTGTACTGACCAACCTGAAGCACACATACCTGACTGCACTTTCAAACACAGGTGGTTACTGGAGCCCATACCCAGGAAAGGGGGAAAGGCTGTCTTCCAGGTGGCATCCCACAGCACCTGATCCCCTAGGGGCAGGAGGACTCCACAGGAAGGTTACCGAGAATCCAGCTGAATCATGACCATCAAGGGGCCATCACGCCGCGGATGTAGAACTGAATTGGCGCTGCCGTGGAGAGCACTACCCACCATCTGCTGTTCACGTAAACAGATTTCTGTGCCCAGATGTAGGCAACTGTCCTCGTGAGATGCCTCTCTGGGCTCAATGACTGATTCAAGGACTCTGACTTTAGGGAAAAGGGAAAGCTACCAAGAAATATCTTGGTGCTATCACTCTTTTTGGTCCTACTCATTCCTGGGTTTTACAGAGAAAAATGTGTTAGGAGAACTGGTTATTGTTTGGGATTCCCATCTCTTTGTTCTGGTCAAACTCACAGAACACTTCATCAGCACCCAGGGATCCTTGTGGGAGGTCTGGGAGCTGGCACTGAATGATTGTCAGAGGGTGACCAGCCAGGCATGGCCTCATTCACGGTGAAAGGGACATCAGACTTTGAAAGCAAGCACCTGTCTCTCCTGGCAAGTGACTGGTCTGCTGTAAAAGTGTCCCCTGGCTTATGAGGGCTTGTGTTACACATGTCACATAGCTACTTCATGACCCAAGGACGGATCTGAAATACAGCTCTGATGGAAAAGTTATGGGTAGAGTTTTTGTTTTCCTGTATGGGCAATCTTTAATTTATTTGGGTCCCTTCTAGCAGGGTTGCTAATGGTTGTTAGCTGTGAGGATGATGGGCTTTCTCCCAGGCGTTGACTGGAATGGCCCATCTTCTGAGTCAGACTGGCTCTGTCGTACACCACTTAGCAGATGGGGTGGCCTGAATTCTAGGTGGGTCTCTATGGAAGGCCCCTGGAACTTGGGCTAGAGATACTCAGATACTGATCAGAAACTTCCTGGCATTGTAGGGGAACCCGTGAGTAAAGACCCTCCTGTTTCAGGATGCATGAATAATGTAAGGTGATTCCCCCAAGGTCAGGAGTCAGGCAGTTCTGTCTCCTGTACAGTAGGCAAGGCTCAGGGGACCAGGTCTTCCTGGGCTTGCCTCAGGACCCCCTAGCCAGATCCTTGGCTGAATGGGTGAAAATGAAAGAGGACAACGGGGACAAAAGCCTGTCTGGGGCCAGGATTTCTAGCCTCCTCAGGCTCATCTGACGAGGTGTGTGGCATGGAAACAGAAGAACATGGACTCACAATTCTCATTGGATTGTTTATTTTGTATCATGTAATTTTGCCTTTCTTTATTAAAGCAGAAATGGATTTGTGGTTACAAAGCCTGTGATATTATGGGCCTGCATTGTCCTTGAACTGCTCACTGAGTGAACACTTGTTATCCGAGGAGCCCTCAGGCTCCTCCTCCTCGGCCTGGTCAGGGTCCTCGGGTGGAGCCATGTCTGAAAGGCCAGATATCAGAACGCAATAGCAGATGTTGTACAAAGACATCACTGAACCTTGTACTGGTTCATTTGGGGGGTTGTGGGACAGATCCCCTGAGCTGTCGGTTCTGGCAGTAGCCGTGGGCACAAACATGACATTACCAGAAGTGTCCTCCCCACTTGAACCACTGGCTGCACTTGGGCACTGGACCTCACTGGCACTGCTCAGGGACTGAGGAACCGAGAACTCGAATGCCTGGGTGGCACTGGGTCCCCAGTCATTCTTATCTGTCTCCTGAGCCTTTGGTTCGGCTTCTTTTTTGCTGTCCTCCTGGTGTATTCTTGGAGAGTGTCTTGTGGGGCCATCTTCTTCTTTCTCGTTGGACCAGATGGCACTGGTCCCTGGACAAACCCGAGACACCTGGTTACCTTGTTCCTTAATGTTTTTGAGGAGCCAAGGCTTGTCTCTCTGGAAATTGCTGTTCTGGTAGGTCTGAAACAAAATTAATTAATTTAGTCATTTGTGGAGAAAAGATATCTATTTGATATTAACTGGCCTCTCAGAGTCTTTACTCATCCCTGCAGGTTATCTCTAAGGGGGCTATAGTTTCAAATAAAAATCTATACTTTCTCATCTTTTGATAAATACTGTATCATGTGAAAAAGGTTTAGGCCCTGAAATGAAGCCCTTTCAGTATATCGTTCTTCTGGGTCCACTAGGAAGATGTTTGAGTAACAGGGAACATGGGAAATGGGAGGTCTTTCTACTTTACCATTATTTTGTCCCCTGGAGAGCAAACTGCAGAGTCTCCTGGGCGTATTTTGCTAAAACCATGAAGGTTCAGCAAGCGGATGAAACTCTTCAGACTGTTCGATTCAAAGATTTGCTCCTCGCCCCTTCGGCAGAGAATTTCCCTCTGGAAAAGATTTTCTTCGATGATCACGGTGTCTCCGTCGTCATTCCAGCGCACAGACCTGAAGGCGTCATCCTCCACTATCCTCCAAAGCTTTCTTGGGAAGGACGACCCATGAAGAATGTTGTTTCCTTCCACATTGGTGGCGCTTTGCTTTGGGTCCTGTGGTTGTGTGTTGTTTTGGGGGCTTGGATCTTGGCTCTGTTCCTGGCCCCTGTGCCTCTCCAAAGCCTCCCTGGGACCCACATGAGGACCTGGGGATGTATCATATTGAACCATTATTGGTGGTTGTCCATCCTCTGACGGGGCCAGCTTGGCTTCATGTATCTCATGGTTACTCTGACTAGCCATGTTGATGCTCTACATCAACAAGCATTTGGTACCCAGGATTCTATCACTTCAAAAGTGGGGTCAGAAGTGCCTTTAGTCACAGCAGCAATGCCCTATATATACTGTCCTCAAAATTCTAGAGTCTCGGTCGTGGGGCAACCAGCTGCTTAAGTCATGTGATGTCACAAAGGTGACTTATGGCTGCTCTGGAGTATGGGCCGTGGCCAAGTGTGGGGGAGTGGACATCTTTAGAGCCCCCATCTTCTCTCCTTTCAAATAGTACAGGAAAATAGGGGTCAGGTTAATAGAAAAGGTGCTCATATGCTGCCAGGAAGATTGTTTCTTGTTGCTAGTTCACTGGATGTGTTGAGAGGTCATGATCCTATCTCCACCCCCATCCCTACAGGGGGCGGGGGGGACGCAGCTGATGGCCTCTTTGTTGCTCAAGGGCAAGGCCCTAGTTAGTCCTAGCTTGGGCAACCACCAATACTGCCTGGGTCAGATGGGTCCCTGGGGGACTGTATCTCCCAGAAAATGGTGGTTGGCCTACTCTCAGTATGTAGCCCCCCTCTTTAATGCACCCCTCACAAGCTTCCTGCTTTGGTCTCTTCCAGCTGTGCCTACTGGTTGGTAGGTCCTGCTCAGATGAGTCCAAAAGAGAGTCCTATTTTCTTAGCTCTGGGTCGAGTTGTCTCTAGAATAGGGCTGTGCTCCAGCACAGGTGGGAACGTTCCTCTCCTCAACCTCAGTGCTACCCAAAGCACCTGAGAGAAGATGTTAAACACAGTGTTGCAGTGGGAATGGACAGCCGCACCCTCTGATGTCCTATGGAGCCCCCTCTTGAGCTTAGTTTGCCCCCAAATCTCACCACTTTCAGGTCACAATGGCATTGGCTTTAGTTTCTATGTCTTCCACACAGGAACTCTTCTCACTACCCAAGATGGGTTCACTTTGGGACACCTGCATTTGTCTTCTCAAAGCATCCTCCCCAGACCCTCAGATTCAGGCTCCCTTGAGGCCTCCCCTATGCCCCATTTCCTTTCTTTAGTGAAGTGGGTGGGCTTTGGCTCTCCCAGATTTTGGGCTTCCCACTTCCAAATTGGATCTCCTTTGGTACTTCCCCTTTTCATTAGTGATTTGTGGTTAGGCACATACTCGGCTCTGGGGAAACAAAGCATTCTGCTGACTTACTCTGTTCTCCTTGCCAGAAGCCCTCCACCGCCCCACCTGTGTTCCTCTTCTGCCAAAGCAGGGGTCCTCAAACTTTTTAAACAGGGGGCCAGTTCACTGTCCCTCAGACCGTTGGAGGGCCGGACTATAGTTTTTTTAAAAAAAAAACTGTGAACAAATTCCTATGCGCACTGTGGGCCCGGGACGGGTTGACTGCTAAGCAGGACAGGCAGCGGCACCTGGCAGGCCAGATAAATGTCCTCGGTGGGCTGCATGTGGCCCGCAGGCCATAGTTTGAAGACGCCTGTGCCAAAGCCTTGAAGATAGGTAAATTGAATCATTTTGTTTGCTCTTGGGTTAGATTCTTTACAAAAAACCCTACTTTACACAGATTCACTACCAAGTTAAATTCCAACTTGTTTAGCTAGCTGTGACTGAAGGAAGCTGATATGAAAATAATCATAAATATGTAGTTGAAAGTAGATGAGAGCCTGGGTGTTGGATGGCACAAAAGCAAAATTCAAGTCATCTTCACTATAGAGGAGAGGATACTACAGTGGTTTTGGTGATCCATGTTCTCTAGCTGTTTTTGGGGTAACGTTGGTCTTAATAATCACTCTGTATAGGGAGATAGAGTGGAACCAGGGAAAGGCACCACTTGCATGGGTCCTATGTCCTGGTTCCAGCTCTGCCACTAAGTGGTGTTATTTGTCCTCTCTGAGGGTCAATCCTTTGTTCTGAAAGGAAAGCCAGAGGCATTAGGGAAGAAAATACCCCAAGGTGCCTCTCATCCTAAGGATGAGCCCCAAGTCTAGATTCAGGTTCAGTCCATGGTCTTTATGCTTCTAAACAGGTTTACAAAGTATTCACTCAAGAATCAGTTTATACTTGGAGGACATGCCCTAGAGGCTAAGAATTGGTGGCTTTTCAAAGGGAAGCTCCTAGTGTCTCTGGTTAAACAACCAGCTCCCTTCCATTGCCTACCAAAGTATTGTTCCGTAAGCGAGTTCTTTAAAGGCTGAAAAGGAGGTTTCCTTGTGGCCTTTGCCAACTCATGACTCTGCGGGTTACTTATTCAATGGAATTTGCCCGTTTCATGGGAGGGAAATTGGAGAGAAGACTCTGGAAACCACAGTCTGGAATCTCATGGAGAACAGGTGTTTACTTGGTATGATTTAGGCACTCAATGCTAGTGTCCCAAGGATTCCGTAGGATCATTAGCTAATATTATTTTATTCAAAAGCCACTAAATTTCCACTGTGGTGAATAATCTAGGACATCAAGTTCATCTTTTCCTCTGAAGATGAAATATTCACACTGCTGACTTCAGTGGAGTTGATGAAAGGCAGTATGGAAATGGCCTTCCTCTGCTAAGCCTGCTCAGTCCAGAAGTTCAACCCTGGGTCCCACAACCACCAGTCAGACAGTGTTTATTAGGCACCATGCTCAAGACCTTTTGACAGAGGTCATTGGTTTGTTCTACAGAGTTCCAAAGGCCCCAGAGATGACCTGTGTGTGTTGCCATCTTATGAACAGAGCCCCCAAAGTCATGTGACTCTAGCACAGCACAGCTGACTGGGCTACCAATACAGCCACCCCCTAGGGAAAGTGATTTCAGTCTTTTTTTAATCTTCATTGTTCAGATTATTACAGATGTTCCTCTGTTTTCCCACCGTAGCTCCCCTCCACCAGGTTCCCATCCCACTCCAGGCCTCCCCCCACCATGACTTTGTCCATAGGTGTAAGCTCTTTGTCCATTCTCTTCCCACACCCCCCAAACCCCTTCCCCCCAAGAATTGTCAGTCTGCTCCCTTTCCATGCCCCTGATTCTATTACATTCACCAGTCTGTTCTGTTCATCAGGTTTTTTATTCATTTGATTTTTAGGTTCACTTGTTGATAGATATGTATTTGTTGTCACTTTGTTGTTTATAATTTTTTATCTTTACCTTTTTCTTCTTCTTCCTCTTCTTCTTAAAAAATACCCTTCAGCATTTCATGTAATACTGGTTTGGTGGTGATAAACTCCTTTAGCTTTTTCTTGTCTGTGAAGCTCTTTATCTGACCTTCAATTCTAAATGATAGCTTTGCTGGGTAGAGTAATCTTGGTTGTAGGTTCTTGCTATTCACCACTTTGTATATTTCTTGCCACTCCCTTCTGGTCTTCATAGTTTCTGTTGAGAAATCAGCTGACAGTCATATGGGTACTCCCTTGTAAGTAACTAACTGTTTTTCTCTTGCTGCTTTTAAGATTTTCTCTTTGTCTTTTGCCCTTGGCATTTTAATTATGATGTGTCTTGGTGTGGTCCTCTTTGGATTCCTCTTGTTTGGGGTTCTCTGTGCTTCCTGGACTTGTAAGTCTATTTCTTTCACCAGGTAGGGGAAGTTTTCTGTCATTATTTCTTCTAATAGGTTTTCAATATCTTGCCCTCTCTCTTCTTCTGGCACCCTCATAATTCAGATGTTGGTACGCTTGAAGTTGTCCCAGAGGCTCCTTACACTATCTTCATATTTTTGGATTCTTTTTTCTTTTTGTTTTTTCAGTTGGGTGTTTTTTGCTTCCTCGTATTTCAAATCTTTGACTTGATTCTTGGGATCCTCTAGTCTGCTGTTGAATCTCTGTATATTATTCTTTATTTCAGTCAGTGTATGATTAATTTCTGATTGGTCCTTTTTCATATCCTTGAGGGTCTCACTAAATTTCTTGGAGGTTTCTAGAAGATTCTTGAGTAACCTTATAACTGTGGTTTTGAACTCTATATTCAGTATTTTGCTTTCATCCATTTCTTTCATTTGTGATTTGTTTCTTTGTCTCTGCATTTTGGCTGCTTCCCTGTGTTTGTTTCTATGTACTGGGTAGCTGCTAAGTCTTCTTGAGTTGATAGAGTGGCCTTGTGTGGTAGGTGTCCTATAGGGCCCAGTGGCTCAGCCTCCCCAGACACCTGAGGTGGATGCTCTTGGTGCACCCCTTTGTGGGCTGTAGGCACAGTCTTGTTGTAGTTAACCCTTGATTGCTGTTGGTATCACTGGGAAGAATTGACCTCCAGGCCAATTGGCTGTGATGATTAGTTGTGTCTACACTGGAAGATCTGTTGTGCAGGAGACACCCTTATGGGGCAGGACTTGCTTCAGTGGAGCTTTGGTGCTCACTGAGTCTGCCCCTTGAGTGTGTCTCTTATGGATGTGAAGAGTTGTAATCCAGTATGGTCTCACTCTGACCACTGGGTATACTGGCTCTTGGATCTCCAAGGAGGTGCAAGGTCATCCACTGTCTGGGGCCACCCAGCAGGAGCTACAGAGACATCTGCAGATTCCTCCTCTTTGTATGAGGTTTAGAAGTGCCCAGATGAGGCCCAGCTGTGAAGCAAGGCAGGCTGCTGCTGCCTGGCCTTGGGCCTTCTTTTGCAAGCTCTGCAGCTCTCTGACCCAGCTGCAGTTTGACAGGTTTTAGGTGGAGAAAGGACAGGCCATTCATATGCAAAAGCCGATGCTCACAGCTTGGGTGGGGTTGTAAATTTGGTGGGGCAGGGTCTCTGGGAATCACCAGGGTGGAGCAAACAGCAATGGCTGCCAGTCAGCCCTGCATTGGAGAGGCCCCTGGGTCTCTATGTCCCATGCCCCCATGCCAGAACAATGATCGCTGCGAGCACCTCTGAGAGAAAGCTGCCCTCTTGCTCCTGTCCTGATGCCAGACAGTCCAGTTTTCCCCCATATGTGTCTGGGTCCCCCAGAGTATTGCCCGGAACTGGAGTTCAGAGCAAGCAGGAGCTTGTATCTCCCTCCCAACTAAAAGAGCAGCACATCCAGGTGCCAGCACTTTCCTCGCCTCTGCACATCTTACCAGTCTCAATGCACTTTCTTCACCTCTCTAGTTGTGGAACTTTCATTCAGCTAGCTTTCCCGTGGTTCTGGGTGGTAGTTGTTCTGCCTTTTAGTTGTAATTTTGTTGTGATTGTGAGAGGCAGCAAGTATAGGTGTTTACCTATGCCACCATCTTGGTTCTCCTGATTTCAGTCTTGACTAGGCTGTGGTTTCTCCACAATCTTGCAGCCATAGAGAAAGTGCTGAGTTCTGGCTATGGGGCCCTTGAGGCTAGCTTGGCTGCTAAGAGTAGATAAAAGAGAGCCTTCTGGTTCCAAGACCTCAAGCCACTCCCCCAGAGCTGCTGAGCAACCTCACTTAGACATGTGAGCCTCCTCTCTAATGCCACTCTTCCAGCTGTTCCCTTGCCCTCATCCCTTAGTCCAGTGGGGCTGCCATAACAAAATACCACAGACTGAGTAGCTTATCAACAACAGAAACTTACTTCCCACCGTTCTGGAGGCTGGAAGTCCAAGAATAAGGTGCCAGTGTGCTGCAGTGAGGGCCCTCCTTGCTGTGTCCTCACATGGTGGAAGGAGCATGGATCTCTCTGGAGACTCTTTATAAGGTGCTACTCCCATTCCTAAGGGCTCAGCCCTCATGACTTAAGCATCTCCCAAAGGCCCAACCTCCTAATGCTGTCATCTTTAGGGGTTAGGGTTGCAACATCAGCCTTTTACAGGCACACAACATTCAAACCATAGCACTCCCTTCTGGACAGTGCTCTCCTGACCCAAAAACCCATGGAGGGTCTCCTGCTGTAATTGACTCTTCTCTGCCTCAGCCCAGTACAGGCCTCATCCAGTAAAGTTTCTTGTGTATTGCTTCCTTTCCTGGGCATATCTCTTCCTGGATCAGCCCCCTATCCTGAGAAGCCTGCAGTTTGCTAAGTAAGTCCTTTGCAATTATGTGGCTGCCCCTTAGAGGCTGATGGTTATGGAACCTGAGGTGCACATTTTTCAGGGATCAATTGGGAGGGCCTCAAAGGCTGACAAGGCAGAAAAAAAAAACACTCAGTTTTTGGACCCGGAATTTACCAATCCTGATGCACTGCCTTTCACTCTAATCTACAACCTGAAACTGTCCACTACAGGCTGTTTCAGCTTCAGCAGGAGAGGCGCTGAATGGAAGCCAGCACAGCTCAATGAACAGGCCATGGACTTTTGGGCTGTTGCAGATTTGGGACACCCCTCTATGGAGTCTGAAAGTGTCAAAACACCCTGAGTGCTGTCCTGCACTATCTGGGTCCCTTGCAGATGCCGGAGATGAAGGGCTTGATCTTTAATGGAGCCCAGTGAGTTGGATTTGCTCGTGGACACTGCATTTCTGATGCACACAATTGCACTCCTCACTCGAGATGCCTGTGGAGTCTTCATGTGGATCTGGGCCTGTCACAGTGCCTGGGAGCCCTCCACACACTCTGACTTGTACCCCCTTTATGGAGGGTCCTCTGCATTGACTTGTCCTGCAGTACTGGCCCTATTAGTTGCAGTTTGCAACAAGGATTGACTATCTGCTTCCTGCCCTCTCTCCTGGTGCTCACATCAGTATTTACTGAGTGGTGTCCAAAAAGGCATGGCCCTTTTCCTTACCCCCTCACTGGAGAATCAGACAGAATAAAAAGTGTTATGGTAAGCCCTTTTGAAACTTGTGGAACTTTAGAATTTTGTCCTGACCACTTCCTGAACATGCCGTGTTTTTCTGATTCATTTGTATGACAATGTTTGTGAAAATGCTTTTGTCCCTCTGCATACCTTTCCAGATGAAAGGGACTGGGGAAGAAGAGGAGGTAAGGAAGGTAGCAGTGGAAACTTTGCTTACTGAATGGGACATGCTGATTTGGTAAGGATGGAGGAAAAACCAAACCAATAGCTGGGGAGGGCTTATTGTTCTAGGTTTTCCAGAACTGCTCCTGGAAGCTTTGCCCTTCTACTGAGGAAATCTCACCATGCTGCTTTTGCAAGTGCTGGGAATCCAAACTAACTGCTGAGCTTGGGAGCACAGCACACAGTGTTGACTAGGACACAGCCAGGTGGGCCCAGCTCTGGCACTTTCCACATACAACACCTGTACAGGCCGTCCACTCTGGTCATGGACAGCCTAAAATGTTTGAAACCGAATGCTTTCACCACATTCCATGGATCCCACTGGACCCCTTCTGGTGCTCTAGCTCAAAGCTGGGACTCCAGATCTCCCACACTGCTCTGCACTTCCCTCCAATGGGTTTGACTCACCGGTTATGTGGCAGAGGCACAGACAGGGAAGTAATAGAATTAATTCCTCTCACACTTTTGGTTACCTCTGCTTCTGTTAAGCTTCCTTTCTCTTGATTTTCTGCACTTTGAATATATGTTTAATGCAGATTTTGTTTTGGTTTTGTTTTTGTTATTTATCCTACTTGATGTGTTCAGAGCTTCCTGAGTGTGTGCTTTCATGTCACTAATTGATTTTGGCAGATCCTCAGCGATTACCACTTCAGATGTTTGTCCTGTTCCTTTCTCTTTCCTCCATTTCTCCTCTTCCACTTATAGATGCCTTACAGCTTCTGTACTTGTCCTATATCTCTTGAATATGTTCTTCCACTGTTTTCATACTTTGTTCTCTACATTTCAGTTTTGGAAGTTTCTGTTGACATTTCTTCAAGCTAGCTCATTGTGTTCCGGCTATGTCCAGTCTATTGATGAGTTGATCAAAGGCACTCTTGACTTCTTTTCCATTTTTAAATGCACAGTACAGTGGTGTTAAGTACATTCTTATTGTTGTACAACCATCACCACCATCCGTCACCAGAAAATTTTCCTCTTGCGAAACTGAACTCCATACCCATTAAACCATAACTCCTCATTGCCCCTTCTCCTCAGGCCCTGACACCTACCTTTATAATCTCAGTCTCTATGAATTTGACTATTCATAGCAGGGGATTCATACAGCATTCATGTTTTAGTGTCTGGCTTCTTTCCCATAGCATAATGTCCTTAACACTCATCTGTGTTTCAGCATATGTCAGAATTTTCTTTCTTCTGTAGGCTGAATAATATTCCATTATATAACATTTTGCTTATCTACTTGTCTACTGAGACACTTGGTTTGCTTCTACATTTTAGCTATTATTAACAAAGCTGCTCTGAACATGGATATACAAATATTGTTTGGAGACCCAGATTTCAATTCTTTGGGGTATATACTCAAAATAAGTATTGCTATATCATATAGTAATTGTTTTTAATTTTTGAGGAAATACCATAGAGTTTTCCACAGTGCCTGTATCATTTTATATTCCCACCAACAGTGCACAAGGGTTCCAATTTCTCCAAATCTTTGCCAACAATTGTGATCTTCTGGATGTGTTTTTTTTTAAAAATAGTAGCCATTCTGCCTTAGCTGGTTTGGCTTAGTGGATAGAGCATCAGCCTGTGAGTTGAAGGATCCTGAGTTTGATTGTGGTCAAGGGCACATGCTGGGGTTGGGAGCTCGACCTCCAGTAGGGGGTGTGCAGGAGGGAGCTTATCAATGATTCTCTCTCATCATTGGTGTTTCTATATCTCTCTCCCACTCCCTTCCTCTCTGAAATCAATAAAAATATATTTTTTTAAATGGTAGCCATCCTAATGGGTGTGAGGTAATATCTCATTGTGGTTTTGATTTGTATTTCCCTAGTGATCAGTGATATTGAGGATCTTCTCATTTGCTCATTGGCCACATGAATATCTTCTTTGGAGAAATATCTTTTCCATTCCTTTGCCCTCTTTTGAGAAGGTTATTTTTTTCTCTTGCAAAAGTGAGATGAGTCTATGTGTCCTGTCATGGGAATATCCTGTATCCAAATTATTAAGTGGTAAAGCATGTAGCAAATCAATATGTAGGTCATGGGTAATACCACATATTTCATTGCACGTCTGTGTATGAAAAATGCTTATATAAGCTATGACATCATATACACCAATATGTCACTTATGGTGACCTCTGAGCAGGAGGCTGAATTTGGGAGGAATTTTTTTTAATAATTCAAGAAAAACAATTTTAAGTATAATAATGTTACATGCAATAAACATTAATATTTCAAGAAAAACTATTTTAAATATAATAATGTTACTTACAATAAACCTTAATATTTCAAGAAAAAGGATTTTAAATATAATAATGTTACATGCAATAAACATTAATAATTCAAGTAAAACTATTTTAAGTATAATAATGTTATATGCAATAAACTTTAATATTTCAAGAAAATGATTTTAAATATAATATAAACAAAACTGTACTGACATAGTATAATATCACAAAAAGTGATAGAAAATATTAAAAATCTGCAATAGCCCTAGCTGATTTGGCTCAGTGGATAGAGCGTCAGCCTGCAGACTGAAGGGTTCCAGGTTCGATTCTGGCCAAGGGCACATGCCCAAGTTGCAGGCTCAATCCCCAGTAGGGGGCGTGCAGGAGGCAGCCAATTAATGATTCTCTCTCATCATTGATGCTTCTATCTCTCTCTCCCTTTTCCTTTCTCTCTGAAATCAATAAAGAAATATTTTTTTTAAATCTGCAAATAACAGGGTTATTTCTATTCTAAAATATTTTTTTTCTCTGGCTCTACTTTGGTTCATCAGTTTATGTTGTACATTATATTACACAAATGAGTGAGATCATGTGATATTTATCTTTCTCTGACTGACTTATTTCGCTCAACGTAATGCTCTCCAGGTCCCTCCATGCCATTGCAAATGGAAGAGTTCCTTCCTTTTTACAGCAGTGTAGTGTTCCATTGTATAGATGTACCACAGTTTTTTAATCTACTCATCTACTGATAGGCACTTAGGCTGTTTCCAAATCTTAGCTATTGTAAATTGTGCTGCTATGAACATAGGGGTGCATATATCCTTTCTGATTGGTGCTTCCAGTTTATTGGGATATATTCCTAGAAGTGGTATTACTGGGTCAAATGGGAGCTCCATTTTTAGTTTTTTGAGGAAACTCCATACTGTTTTCCACAGTGGCTGCACCAGTCTGCATTCCCACCAGCAGTGCACAAGGGTTCCTTTTTCTCTGCATCCTCGCCAGCACTGGTCATTTGTTGATTTGTTGATGACAGCTATTCTGACAGGTGTGAGATGGTACCTCATTGTCACATGAAAACATGCTCAAAGTCACTAATCATCCGAGAGACACAATGAGGGGAAAAAAAGAGGGACATCTGTAATACTCTCAACAATAAAGATTTTATTTAAGTGGGGAAAAAAATAACCAGACAGAAGGCACTAGTGTGTGTCAAATCCACAGGTTGAGATGAGGACAGGCAAACGAAGGAGGGGGAAATTCAGTGGTTAGGAAAGGTCAGGAGGAGGGATGGAAGATGGGTCACACCTGGTGTAGGTCCAGCTGCTTAAAGGAGCCACGCCAGGCCAGCCTCTGATCACTGAAGTCTGCCTATGGCTATAGTTCAGGGCTTATACATGGGAAGAGAGCACTGGGGACTTGGAGCTGCTCACACACAGGCACATTCCTGTTGACTCTGGCCTCTGCATACTGAAACCTGCCTGTTGCAATGGCCTTCCCCACCCTTTACACTCCATCCTATCCCATCCTATGCTCACACTGCTCAAGCTTTGCACCCACCAAACCATTCAGTTGCTCATTCTTTTTCACTCACCAAATAATGCAAAGCAGCTTTTCTAGGACAGACTCTAGGGCCACAGAGCACCCAAGACATTTCCCTGCTCTCACTTTCTTGGTGCTGACAGAAAAAAAAAAAAACAAAAAAAAAAAAAACAAACAAACAAAAAACAACTCAATGACCACACAGTGGCAGCAGTGCTGCGACAAAGGAGGCACAGAGGCTGGGGGAACCCTGAGAAGTGAGGGCCTGACTTGGCCTCGGGGTGTGGGACAGGGACGGAGCAGGGCTTAGTAACACACACAGTTATATATTTCAGAATGAAAAGCAGGAACTTAGGTTTGAGCCAAAAGACACATGGCATTTCCTTCCATGACAGTCACTGATCCAAGGGTGAACCTGTGGACTAAGCAGGCCCATCAAGATCTTTATGGACTCTCTTGCCCAGTGATGGCAACAAGAAATCAGCAGCCAAAATTGTTATAGCCAACCATATATGGGTCACAAGGGGAATAGGCCTTTGGATGAGTGCTATGGATGACAACAAAGAGTATCAGAAAAAAAAAATCTGAGTGATTGATGATACTGTGGGACTTCCTGTTATGAGTTAATAATGTTCCTTATTGTTTAAAATTTAAAAAGTGGGCATAAAGACATTGCAAGCTGAGACCATGGACAAAGGCCAAGAAACCGTGGTCAAGGGAAGGCTCCACGGTGCTGAGTTGTTAGCAGTGTGACAGGTCCTGAGTGGCAACTCTAAGGTTCGGTAAAGCAAAAGCTGAGGCCAGTACCCAGCCCACCCAAGGTAGCTCAAGGCAGACCTGAAGCACATCGGCTCTGACTTTAGTCACCGAGCCTATTGTCCTGGGGTCCAGCCCATGTCTCGGCATGGCTGATAGCCTCTCTCGGAAGTCTCATGCCTCCCTGACCCCTCCAGCCTCCAGAACCTGGCTTGTCAAGGCCCAAATCCTGCTCCTCCACTCCAGGTCTGCAAGCTCTGGTTGGAACTCTAACAAGCTCCTATTTGGGGAGGTGGTACAAGGGAGGAGTTGGGGAAGAGAGTCAAGCAAGTAGCTAGAGGTGAGGCTAGAGCCAGCAGGTTAAACCCAGGATCTACAAATGTTCTGATATGCAGACTACAGAGCTTGCATTTGATCCCAAAGGCAATAAGGAGGCCTAGGAGAGTTTTAAGTTGGGAATAGACATGTTGAGATGTATACTTTAGAAAGATCTCCCTGGCATCAGGAGATATGATTGAAAGCTATGTTAATTAATGTCTGAATTACTCCCTATGTGCTTTGAAACTGAATTCAAGGCCAGCGTTCCTGATTCCAAGCAGACCTGAGCTGAGAGGGCCCCTGTTGGATTGAGCAAGTTGGAAATATTAGCCTGGCTTTGGGAGATTTCAGCTCAGAGCTGACCTAAGGACTTAGCTAGAGTCTGACTCCTTATTAAGGTGGTCTTTTGAGGCCTATAGCATCTGAATGCCCTTGGAACTTCCCTGGGAAGGGAGGATGGTCCCTGAAAACCTAATTTCCATTTTTGAGGTCTTCCCTGAACTTCAGAAAGAGGGCCTAGCTCAGTAGCACCACTCATCTGAATACTTGTCTACTAATCAAGGCCATTCTCCTGGACTATTCTACATGCTATGGACCTGCAGCAGAGATTTCTCTCTGAAGTTGATATGTCCACTTCCCAGAAGAAGCTGTATTTTGCTATTTTCCATTGCCAAATTGAGTGTGACTCTTTTTACATTTTGGCTATGTGCCAGTCCCAGAAATCTCGTTGGGGGGGGGGGTGATATCTGAATGTGAAAAGCTATAGGAGTCTCCAATCTTGTATTTTCTGGACACTGGCTCATAAGGGTACAAACAGTAGGTATTGATTTGGTTACTTCTCTAAAGAATGAAAATGCCAAGAGACGTTATAGAAACAGAGCAGTGGGTTCTCCTCCTGTGCACTGTGTGGGTACTTAAGCCAATGCCCAATGCTTTCTGGCATGATGCTGCCTACCATTTTCTTGTATTTTCCTGAAACTGAACCCTAAGGACTATCAATCCTGAGACCTAACAGAGCATTAGGTAGAGAAGGCATCTTAAAAAAAAAAAAGCAATAGAGGTGAAATCCACGTAACATGAAAATGAACAATTTAAAGTGGATAATTCAGTAGCATTTAGTATATTCACAATGCTGTGCAACCAACATCTCTGCCTATTTTCAAAACATTTCCATTGCACCAAAAGAAAACTATGTGCCCATTAAGCCATTAGTTCCCATCTCACCTCCAGCCCCTGGCAGCTGGTAGTCTGCTTTCTGTCTCTGTTTATTTGCCTGTTCTAAATATTTCACATAAATGAAATCATACAATATATGGACTTTTGTATCTGATTTCTTCCACTTACAGTAATGCTTTCTAGGTTTATCCATGTGGTAATATATATCAGTACTTTATACTTTTTTAATTTAGATATAATTGACATATAACATTATATTAGTTTCAGGTATACAACAATGATTCAATACGTGATTCTTTTTTATAGTTGAACTAGAGGCCCAGTGCATGAAAATTCGTGCACTGGAGAGGGGTCGTTGGCCCGGCCTGCCTCCTCTCACAGTCCGGGAGCCCTCAGGTGATGTTCTAAGCCGCAGTCTAGACTACCTCTGCGGGAGGCGACAGGGCTGATCAGGGGAAGGCACAGCTCCCATAACCCCACTGCTGCTGCCACTGCCAGCCACAGCAGCTGTGAAGCCTGAGCCTTGGGCCTCACAGCTGCTGCTGTGAGCCCCGGGCCTCACAGCTGCCAGGGCTCAAGGCTGCCTGAGCCCACAGCTGCCTGAGCCCTGGGACTCGCAGCCACTGTGGCTTTGTCTGGATGGACGTCCACCCTAATTAGCATATTGCCCTTTTATTAGTCAAAGAGTTAAACATTGTGTCATCTTTTGATCCTGCAATTCCGCTCAAGGTATATCCCTAAAATAATTGAAAACAGATGTTCACTCAAAAACTTGTGCAGCAATGTTCATAGCTGCATTATTCACAATAGCTAAAAGCTGAAAACAACCTGAATGTCCATCAACTGATGAATGGGCAAACAAAATGTGGTCTACCCATACAATGGAATATTATTTAACCATACAAAGGAATGCACCAATCCATTCTACAGCTTGGATGAACCTTGAAAACATTATGCAAAGTGAAATAAACAAGTCATAAAAGGCCACACATTATATTATTCAATTTATATGTAATGTCCAAAATAGGCAAATCCATATAGACAGAAAGCAGATTAGTGGTTTCAGAGGGGAGGAATCAGGAAACTGCTAATGGGTACAAGGTTTCCTTAGGGGTAATTAAAATCTTTTAGAACTAGATAAACATTATTGTTGCACAACATTATGAAATAAGTCCCAATGAACTGCACACTTTAAAATGGTTAATTGTATATTATGTGAATTTCACCTAAAAGAAAATATATATATTACTTGATTTCAGCAATGATCAATGCTATGTAGATACTGAAAAAGAATAACCAGGTTCAGTGGGTTTTAGCCAGGGAAGTCAATAAATGCCTCTTTGAGGTGGTGACATTTAAGCTGAGACTTGAAAGTAATGAGCACACCACGCAAAGAGCTGGAAGAAGACCACTTCAGGGTGGCAAGGTGAAAAAGACTTGGACTCCATCTTCACAGCCCATTGGGTAAGAGAGCACTCCACTGAGAGACAGTGAAATCAGCACTCCAAATGTGATAGACACTGAGTATCGTGGGCACCCACAGGAGGGCGCTGACTGTCTGAGTGAGCAGGTAAGAGAGGGAAGAACCCATGAGGAGAGGATTTCTGAACTAGGCCTTGAATAAGAGGCAAGAGTTTGCCAGAAAAAAAAAAAGGATAAGGGGAAACTATGAACACTGCCCCCACTCAGAACGTGCAACACCTCCTGGTCCTCAGCCTGGCCCAAGCCAGCTTTAGTCATGGCACTGGTGAGTCGCTGATGAGCAGGTGCTAGGTGGCATCTATGAAGAGTCTTGGCCACTTTCTGCATTGGAGCAGGGCTGGAATGGAAGGGCAGAAAAGTCTTTCAGATTTGTGCTTTCCTCTGTTCTCATAATGTCTGGGGGAGTGTAGAATCCACGTGGCTAGGCCAAATCCATGCTTCATAACTTACAACTAGGTTACAAGTGTTTGGGGCACTTAGCTAATCCTACTGTCCCATTCCTACTCAGGCCTAAAGACCAAGGGTTTTGTGCATCAGCAGGCAGCCTGCACAGAAAATACTGTGAGCCCTTACCTTCAATGTGTATTTATATCCACCAGGTCCATGCTATGCAAGACTGGCATCCCACTAGTTGCTGGCCAAACTTTGCAATATAAATGTTGGTCAGTTATTTTGTTGTGGGGCAAAGAATAATATCTAAGAAGTCTCTGTGCCTGCAACAAGCACATAGATGATAACAGTGAGTGAGCTCATGTTTTTGGTGATCTCTATGAAAAGTGAATCATTAGAGAGATCTCAGGGATAACCTGTCTATCCCCCCTAATTTAACAAATGAAAAAAACTGAGGTCTTGAGCAGGGATTGATCAAGCTGGCAGGCAAAAGATGATCGTGGGGAAGAGTTGTTCAGGCACTGGATTCAGAGAAAGCAAAGTCTGAACTACAGCCTCACCACTTACTTGCTACATGACTCTACACAAAATGTTTTCCCTGTGTGCACCTCAGTTTCCCCATCTGTGAAATGGGAATAATAACATGGACTCTCATGGTTGTGATGATTAGAGGTTGTATAAAATAAAGAACCCTGCCTTGGCCGAATGACCCAGTTGGTGGGGTGTCTTCCTGTGTACCAAAAGGTCGCTGATTCTATTTCTAATCAGGGCATGTGCCCAGATTTTGGGACCGATTCCCAGTAGAGGGCGTGCAGGAGGCAGCTGGTCGATAATTTCTCTCTCACATCGATATTTCTCTCTCTCTCTCAAATCCATAAAAAAAACAGATATTTAACATAAAATAATATAAAATAAAATAAAGGGCTCTGCCCTGGCTAGGTGGGTCAGTTGGTTGGATCATCATCTCATACATCAAAAGGTTGCAGATTTGATTTCCAATCAGGGAACATACCCAGATTGGAGGTTCCATCCCTGTCAGGACTCCTGGTCGGGGCATATATGGGAGGCAACCAATTGATGTTTCTCTTTTTTCTCCCTCTCTCTCTAAACATCAATAAAAACATATCCTCGGGTGAGGATTAAAAATAAACAAACAGCCCAACACTTCAGAGGTACTGGGGAAATTAAACTGTTCTTCTTTTTTATATGTAATACCTGTACCTTAATCTGTGGCTCAGGCAATTTGACTAAGTGGCCTTTGTAATTGAAGCATCTGAGCAGCCCAGGAGAACAGGGGCCCCTGGAGAGACAAATGGCCACTACGCATCCCATCTTGAGTGTATTCTAAATGGGAGCCAGGGTAGTGGGCACCAACCATTAAAAGAAGTGTTACAGAGGAAAGTGAAAGAGCCACTTGTCTAACAGTCAATGTCCCTTTCAGAATCTAGACATGTTCCGGGTCAACATCAATAGAGCAAGGCAGAGAGCTGAAATTCACCGTTCTGTTTTCTTTTGAGTGACATGGAATGCTTTTTTTTCTATGCAAAGAAAAACAGAACAACCCATGCCATTGTTCTGACATCAATTCAAAGTGCCTTCAGTGGGAGCAGTTCCCTCCCACTCCACCCCCCAAGGTTGATTCCCTTCCAATCCCCAGCAGCTGGACAAGCTCCAGCTAGATTTGCCAGGGAAAATGCAGGGAGTTCAGTTACATGGGATTTTCAGATAAACAACAAATAATTGCATAGGTAAGTATGTCCTAAAGATTGCATGTAACATACTTATACTACAAAGGTGTTCGTTGTATATCTGACATTTATATAACTGGACATCCTGTATTTTTATTTGCTAAAACTAGAAGCCCTTGCTCCAGCCCAAACCAGGCGGGAGTTAGACCGGCGCCTTGGTACAAATCTGGGTCACCAGGCAAATTGCAGCAGGGGATAAAGCCTGCCTGAGCTCCAGCCCCATGGCCCAGACCTCCAGAGGCAGCCATCTTGTGGATGACACTAAAAGAGGGAGACAGCCAAGCATGCCAATTCCTGTTCATGCTGGGCTGCGAAGGTAGCTGAAGGGAGTTGATACCTCTGGACGCTCAATTCTAGAAGCAGTTGGTTTTGGTGGCCAGTGCTTTTTGAGCTACTACCCCCAGAATGGCTAGCCCCTGCTTCCTTTCTCCAACCCCAGCAACAGCCTGCAAGTTCAGCCCTTCTCAGTTTGGGAATCACTCCTGGCCAAGCAAGGCAGTGCAGCGACAGCTCAATCAACACATTTTCCTGGAGTGCCTGCTCACATGGGCTGTCTCCAAGTCATTAGAGTAAAGAAGATACAGCTCTACCCTGCAGGAGCCCGAAGACACCATTCGCCAAGAACCATTTCTATGCCAGATGCTTTGAGTCATTGCGTTCATAACAATGCTAGTGCTATTCTGATCACCCTGTTTTATAGATGCTGGTAAAGTGGCTCAACGATATAAGCTAGAAAGTGGAGGTGCCAGGATTTCAACCAAGGTTTCTCAAGCTCCAGGAGACAGGATGTTTCCAGAAGTGGAACCACAGCACAATGTACAGGGGACGTCAGGGATGGGGGAGAGGTCTGTTGCATTTAATGGAAGAAGGCAGGAGTCTTCCTAAAGGAGGAGGCACATGAAGCTGGCTTGGCAAAACTGGAGGACCTCTAAGGTGTGGAGGTATGGAGTTAGGGATTTAAGACAGGCTATCCAAGTGGAGAGTCCCGCAGCCCTGCTAGAGAACAGTGATGCTGAGAGGAGTGGACATCAGGAAAAGAAGGAGCTTTGTTTTATAACATTGTTCAGACTTATGATGTCCCCCCAAAGTGGGCACTGTAGTTATTTGGGTTGAGCTTATCCCTCTTTGGCATCAGAGAACAACAGTGTCCTCTTCCATGGCCCTGTTTTAAAAGGCACACAGCACTGGAGAATTGTCGCAGCCCCTCAGATGGAGACACTCACAGTCAGGTCAATCCTCAGCCTTAGCAACAATTACCAGGTTTCATTCATTCATTTGTTTCCTCAGCAATGAACACTCTTGCAGCACCTACTAGGTGTGAGGTCCCATGTTAGGTATGGGTGAATGGTCCAGCCCTTGTTGGTAGTGAAAGACAGTGGGGCTCCCTCACAAATCATCCTCTAGGGTTTGGGTACCTCTCCTGCCACTCTTTCAGGCTCCAGATATGTGGGGCAGGGCAGGAGGTTTCTCAGAATTTGCACCTGGCACAGGACGAGGGTGGGCTTTGGTGCTTGTGGCCATCAGGGTCCTTCCCAGAGGGAGAGCAGGTAGGCCTCCATCCCACAGCTCCCGGGGCAGGCCAGCCTCTCCCTCTACCAACTGCACAGGGAGTGTCCTGTTCCCTCTGGACTTGGCTCCAGGGGGAGTCCCACCCGAGTTCCTGGCAATAACTCGCGTCCGGCTCCCACCCACGCAGCGACCAACGGAAAGCTCAGGCCTCCGGCTGTGGCAGGCACCCAGGGGCCAAGTGGCGGGACAGGCCCTGGTGCTTCTCCCAGGCCCCGCACCCGAGTCACCGGCACCCGAGGGCTGGCGGCCTCTGTGGCCTTGGCCAGTTCCTATGGTGCACCAAGCTCCACTCCACCAGTTCCCTTGACCTAGGACCTCGCCGCTTCTCCAATGGCCAGGAGGGTCACGTGCTTGCTGCCTACCCAAGCTGGCGACAGAGTGGCCACCTAGCCGGTTCTCGCAAATCCCCACTATCCCGCTGCCAGAGCTGGCGTAAAGCCACCCGGCATTCCCTTTCCCAGCTCAAATGGCCAGGAAAGCCAGCCTGCGGCTGCCCAGCACCGCTACCTTCCCTGCAGACTTTCAGCAGCCCCTGGTCTGCCTCTCAGGACCTAGCCCGGTTCTCTCTCCCTTCCCCTCCACCGCCCGCCCCCCCCCCCCCCCCCCCCCCGACCTCCGCCAAACACTGCTGGCCTCTGGCCTCAGTGAGCCCTGTCTCCTTTCCCAGGCATGTGGGTTCCTCCAGCCTCTGGCACTTCAGACCACTCTGACTCTCACTTCCCTAGAGGTAGTCACTGTGGACTCACTCCTCCCTGGGAGATGGCTACCAGGCACCTCTGAAATGTTAATGGAGGTGGGCAGGAAACATGAACACAACTGCTGATTCCTGCAACCCTGTGTTTACTGAGCACCTGCTGGGTATTTGACACCTGCTAGGTGCTTAGGGATAGAGTAGGGAGAGAAAAAAAGAAGCCATTCTATTGAATATAGCAGAACACGTCAGGCCTTAACTTTCACTAGTCAACCCCTTTGATTTTGGTGCAATCAGAGGCATTGGCTCATTTATCCATGTGTGTGTTCCTTTAAGGTCTCCCCACCTGGGTCCCAAATTCTGTGGGCATCTTATGAAGGGGGCAAGAGTTGAGGACAAGAGCCAAAATTAATGAGCCCCAGCCCTTAAGAAGCTCAAAGCCCAGTGGAGAATAAGATGTGAAAAACCCATAATTACTGGTATACTAGAAGCCAGTAAGTATTGTGCCCAAGGCATGACTCTATGGGCACAGAGCACGATGAACAGGCCAGACTTTCTGCAGAGAGTGACAGCAGAGCCATTTACTGAGAAGGGTAGGAAAGCTCAATCTGTTTACAAATACCACAGTCCTTTCATTCTCCAGTGCAGGCTGGGAGCCTGACCTGCTGCCCTGTGCCAACATCAGTGGGGGTGTGAATCACTGGGTTGCCCAATGGGGGTGTCAGATTAAATACAGGATACGCAATTACAAGTACATTTGAATTACAGATAAGCAAACAAATAAATGTGAAAAATCATTTTTATATAAGTGAGGTGTGGTAATGCCTCAAAGGGACCTGATCAGGGAAGAGTGTGAGCCTTATTAACTAGAATCCCAAGTGTGGTTTTCCCCTCAGATAAAAATGTCTCCCCAGCCTGGCTGGTGTTGCTCAGTGGTTGAATGTAGATCCATGAACCAGGAGGTCAGGGTTTGATTCCCGCTCAGGGTACTTGCCTAGGTTTCAGGCTCAATCCCTAGCAGGGGGCATGCAGCAGGCAGCTGAACGATGATTATCTCTCATCATTGATGTTTCTCTCTTTCCCTCTCCCTTCCTCTCTCTGAAATCAATAAAAATCTATTTTTTAAAATGTCTCCCCAGCCTAGCCAGTTTGACTCAGTGGATAGAGCATCGGCCTGTGGACTGAAGGGTCCCGGGTTCGATTCTGGTCAAGGCATATGCCTGGGTTGCAGGCTCAAGCCCCAGTAGGGGACATGCAGGAGGCAGCCGATCAATGATTCTCTCTCATCATTGATGTTTCTATCTCTCCCTCTCCCTTCCTCTATGAAATCAACAAAAATGTCCTTTAAAAAATAAAAATAAAATGTCTCCCAGTGTCTTGAAGCCCTGAAGCAGGTGGTGATTGTTGTCCAGCCTATTATTCCCTCAAATCTGTGTGATAGAGAAGCAGCCTCCAGAATGGAAGCAGAGGAATAGAGGAGGTAGGAGGAGTCCCAACCAAGGAATAAAGACATGAAGGCTAGAGGCTACCAGGAGATGGTTTCTAAAAGGGGCCCAGACCTCCATACCAGGCACCATGCTCTAAGAACCCCAAGATGTTGTAGAATTCATTAATTGCCTCAATGTGGGAAGGTGCAGGCTGCTTGTTTGCTTCCCCCTGTGCTTAGCGACAAAAGAGGGAGAGAGCCAGGAGGGGCAGCACTATAGTGGGTTTAGGGTCCAGTCCAAGAGGAGAGTATGACAGCAACTCAGGGCTCCTTCTCAGGGTGCAGGCATGACCCCCAGGAACTGCAGCAGTGCCTGAAAAGGATGTCAGAGGCCATCCCACTTGACACCCTAAGCCCCTGCCCCTGGGTCAAAAGACCTTGTGTCTTTTCCTCTCCTTCTCTTTGAGGCTACCTTCAAAAAACCTGGCACGATTTCTTTCTGAGCTTTCCCTTTGCTGGTGGCAGAGCAGACTGAGAGTCTACATCTCAAAGACAACTGCCTGCATATTTCCCATTTTGGGACTTCCTAACTGAGGAAGAAGCCATAGCTATGACCACTACATACCCAGCCTAGCAGCTATCAAAACTTGGAGAATTACTGAAAATGGGGGAAAAAAGGTGTTGGGAGATTTGTCAGTGGGGACCAGTGGTCTCTGAATATGGGTTATAGGTTACTCAAGGCCCAGGCTACACAAAGTGTACACAGTTCACATAAAACTAGAACCTAATTTGGCCTAAAATAAATATGCTAACCACTGCAAATAGAAAGAAATACCAAACTAGCAAGGACTGTGTTTGCTTTTTTACAAGTTAGAGGCATTTGGGAGAAATTATTTTAAAGGCCCAGATCTTCCCTAAAACAGGCAGCCCCCAAGGATACTTGAGTCAATGTCTTCTTTTTAGCTCCCATAAATTTACTATAGGAGTTGGAAGCCTTGGGAAGCAGCCCGCCAGTCTTAGAGGCAAATGTTAAAACAACAACAACAAATAAACAAATAATGGCAGCAGCTCAATGGAGGTTGGCAGTGTGGCTGCTGCTGAATCTCACCCTTCACAAAGCACAGCTAAAAATGAGATTGCAGTGGGCAAAGTGCCAACACGTGGGCCCCAGACCTAAATAGCCCTGAGTGCCACTTAAGAGCTATGTGACCTTAGGAAAGTCCCCAGACCTCTCTGGACTTGTTTTCTCATCTCTAAAATGGGTATAGTAATCATCCTGACTTTGCAGGGCAGTTGTGAGGATTTAATAAGCTACCATATGAGGATATATGTTTAGGTCTCACATTTTATTGTGCCAGATTTCTCAAAAGGAATTTCCCAACAACAGCTCCCACAATTAGAAAAACCCAAACCTGCCTGATATGAGCTTAACTGCACTCCCTTTCCTGTTGACCTGTTGGACACTGTGAGATGGAGAGTACAGAACAGATGGCATGCAGTGGCAAAAGAGGAGTTAAAGTTTTGGTTAAAGTTTTTCACCAATGTTGCGTTGCCAGTCTGGGTTGGTTAGGTTGGGGTACGCAGAAGGGCCAGAGCTGCTGCGGGATCACTGTGTGGGAGACATGTTTGCCTTGAGAAATGAGGAGGGGGGAGCAGAAATGACCCAGAGTTGCCCCACTCCCTTGTATAGACGCCTCCTGAGGGACCCCCAGCACTCATAGCCAGCCCTTGCTGTATAGGTGAGAAAAAGGATGAGGAAGTGAGAAAGCAGCCAGCAGATCTAATGGCTAAAATATGTCACAAAGTGTGTGGAAACTGAAGTGCTTTGTCCTTCCTCTTCTGAGAGGAGGCTACATAAAGGGTATAGGAAGTCTTGACAGAAGGCCTTTCTAGAGCTGCTAGAACAAAGTATGATAAACTGGGTGGCTCAAAACCGAAATTTATTATCTCAGTTCTAGAGGGTAGATGTTCAAAATCAAGGTGACGGCAAGTCTGTGCTGTCTCTGAAGGTTCTAGAGGAGGATCCTTCCTTGTCTCTTCCAGCTTCTGGTAGCCTCAGGCATTCCTTGCCTGTGACTATATCATTCCAACCTCTGGCTCCTTCTTACAGTGCTTTCTTCTGTTTCTCTATGTCCTCTCCCATTCTTATAAAAACACCAGTCATTGCATGATTGCAGGATGATTTTAGCTCAAGATCCTCAACTAATTATATCTGCTAAGAACCTATTTCCAAATAAGGTCACATTCTGTGGTTCTGGGTGGACATGAGTTTGAGGGAGACACCATTTAACCAACTGCATGCTCCTAACTGAATTTTGTGCCAATGTGGGAATATCAGAATTGGTCTTTATTATATACTAGAGGCCCAGTGCACGAAATTCATGCCCCTGGGGGGTGGTCCCTCAGCCCACCTGTGCCCTCTTGCAGTCCAGGAGCCCCCAGTTGCCTCACCAGCTGCCATGGAGGCAGGAGAGGCTCCTGCCACAGCTGCTGTGCTCACCAGCCATGAGCTCATGGCTCAGGGCTTCTGGCTGAGTGGCGCTCCCCCTGTGGGAGTGCACTGACCACCAAGGGGTAGCTCCTGCATTGAGTGTCTGCCCCCTGGTGGTCAGTGCACATCATAGCAATTGGTCATTCCGCTATTTGGTCGATTTGCATATTAGCCTTTTGTTATATAGGATTATATATGGTGATATTGTTGAATGAGAAAAATGTGGTCCAAAGTGGCTTCCATTATCACCAAAATCCCCTCTGAAGGTGTAACCACAGAAACACACCCATCCACTGCTGATAGTAGATGCATAATAAAAACTTATTAGGTGAATAAATATAGTGAAATCCATTCAATGGCCAAACATACTTGCTTTTCAACTGAAAGAAGGGGATCATGAGCACAAAGTCCCCGGATTTCCCAGCTTTTAACAAAAGAGTGCAAGGCATTTTTCAGATAAATCTGACAAGTGTAAAAGCAATCCACATTGAACCCTTCTGTTTGGCTCTGCCAACCCTCTGGGAAGTCTCCAAGGTACTTCTTGGGGCACCAGGAGCCATGTGGAAATTTCTGTTGCAAGTCAGGAATAAAAGGTAAATGAGAGTTTTAAATGCTAGCGATACATCACACACAACACCAAGGCATTAACAACCACCCCCAAAAGTCTGTCCATAAAATTAAATAGATTTTTATTCTACTCTACTAGCATTTACTGAGAGTCAGCCTACACTGTGTATTCTATTAGAGAGCTCAATTGTTATCTTGCAAGCCCAGGAGGTGAAATGGTTTGAGAGTGAGGAAATACCCTTTCTATTAAAGGATCTCATTGTTTTAGGATGCATATTTTGCTTTCTTTGATTTCCAAAGGAAAGTGCAATACAAAAAAGGTATTTTTGTAACTGTGAGGAGGATAAAAAGCCAAAAAAACCCACCACACCCATTATCCATTTCTAATTAGACTAAATTGACAAGCTGATAATAATTCCTCCTGATCTTGAAGAAAGTCTAGACTCTTTAGTGTGGCATTCTTTCACAACTGTCACCATCTTCTGCCTCACTGTCAAGAACTGGAATATGTCCTCACAAAAGATGTTGAAGTCACAGCACCCAGTACCTATGAATGAGACCTTATTTGGAAATAGATACTTTGAGATGATTAAGTTAGGATGAAGTCTTTAGAGTAGTTCTTAATCTAAAATGACTGGTGTCCTCATAAACAGGAGACATTTGAACACAGAGACAGATGTACGTAGGGAGAATGCCATGTGAAGGTTGGAGTGATGCTTCCACAAGCCAAGCAGCTACCAGAAGTTAGGAGGCCTGGAATAAATCCTTGCCTAGCACCTTCAGAGGGAGTATGGCCCTGACAACAGCTTGATAACAGACTTGTAATTTGCCATGGTTGGCTTAGCAAATTAATACACTCGCCTTCTCTTCCAACCCCTTTCTCCACCCCCAAACCTGCACTCTAAGTACTCTATTCCTTAAATGCTCCCTGTGCACTTTCCATGATATGCTTTGGCTAGGGCAGTGGTCGGCAAACTGCGGCTCGCGAGCCACATGCGGCTTGTGAGCTGCGGTTTGCCATTCTGTTGACTAATGAGTTTGCCGACCACTGGGCTAAGGGGAATCACCCATATGGGTTTACCAGGGACAGTCCCTGTTCTGCCAGCATAATCAATAGTGCCCTTTTTCCAAAGGTGTCCTAGTTTGAACATTATATTCTGTGGTCACCCAAGCATTTGTCTGTGCTAACTCAAGCTTCGAGTAGTCCTCCTCTCCTTTTCTACCTGCTAAACTTCTACTCATTGGCCAAAGCCTACACATCATTGCTTCTAAGAAACATACCCCACCTTGGCCAAGATTTCATCAGTTTATCATTTGGGTTCACAGAGCAGTTTATACATCTCCAGCCCACAGTGTTCATCACTACATCATGTCAGCTCAAATGTGCCCTTCTCAGAGATGACCTCCTGATGTCCTGACTGGCCCAGAGCCCTGGCCACTACCCTCATAGCACCCTGGACTCCCCCTACTTCATGGCTTGTAGCCTGGCTGTAATGAGCTATTTGGGGGAGTTTTCATCCATTACTGTAATTCGTTACTTGCTCTCAACCAGTGGTGGTGGGGACCATGTTTGTGTTCTGGCACACAATTTGAATGAAATAACATGATAGGTATTTGTTTACATGCTTGTACTCCCTTTAAAGCTATCATCTCTTGCCTGTCTTGGTTCTGTCTTAATCCTCTGTCCATTTTAACACCCACTATTGTGTCTCAAATATCAGAGATGCTCAATGCAGTAAAATACACATAACATCAAATTTACCATCTTAACAGTTATTAAGTGTAGAGTTTAGTAGTGTTAAGTACATTAGCATTGTTGTGCAACCAATCTCCAGAACTCTTTTCATCTTGCAAAACTGAAACTCTGTCCCCATTAAACAATAACTCCCCATTCCCCTCCCCTGAGTCCCTGGTAATTACCATTCAACACTCTGTGTCTATGAATTTGGTTACTCTAGGTACCTCATATAAATGGAATCATACAATACTTGTCCCTTTGTGACTGGTTTATTTGACTCAGTGTTATGTCCTCAAGGTTTATCCATGTTGTAGCATGTGTCAGAATTTGCTTTCTTTTTAAGGCAGCAGAACATTCCATTTTATGGTTGGACCACTTTTTGTTTGTCCATTCATCAGTTGATGGGCATTTGAATTGCTTACACCTTTTTGACATTGTGAATAATGTTGCTATGAATATGGGTGTCCAAAATATGTCTTTGTAACCCTATCTTCAGTTCTTTTGGTATATATCCAGAAGTGGAATTACTGGATCATATAGTAATTCTATGTTTAATTTTTTGAGACGTCACCATACTGTTTTTCATAGTGACTGCATCACTTTACATTCCCACCAACAGTGCATGAGTGTACCAATTTCTCCACACCCTTGCCAACACTGGTTATTTTTAAGTTTTTTTTTGTTTCATTTTGGTTTTTATAGTAGATATCCTAAAGACTGTGAAGTAATATCTCATTGTGTTTTTTATTTGCATTTCCCTAATGATTAGTGACCCTGAGCACCTTTTAATGTGTTTATTGACCATTTGTATGCCTCTTTTGGAAAAATTTTAATTCAAATCCTTTGCCAATTTTTTTATTAGGTTATTTGATTTTTTGCTGTTGAGTTGTAGGAGTTTTTTATACATTCTGGATATTAATACTTCATCAGATATGTGATTTGCAAATATTTTCTCAGATTCCACAGATTGTCTTTTCACTCTGCTGATTGTGTCCTTTGATGCACAAGTTTTTAATTCTGATGTAGTCTAATTGACCTATTTTTACTTTTGTTGCCTGCGTTTTTGGTGTCATATCCAAGAAACATTGCTAAATGCAATGTCAAGAAAGCTTTGCCCTGTATTCTTCTCAGTATTTTATAATTTCAGCTCTTACATTTAGGCCTCTGATATATTTTGAGTTATTTTTTATATATCATGTAAGGTAAGGATCCAATTTCATTACTTTGCATGTGGATATACAGTTTTTTCAGCACTGTTTGTTGATAAGATTGTCCTTTCACTATTGAATGGTCTTGGCACCTTTGTCAAAAATAATTTGACCTGACTCCAGGAGACTGTGGGGGACTGCTCGATGGGGCTCCCCTCACCGGGCAGCCCCCACTGCTGCTGGGTCCCCTCCGGAGCGACTGGCTCGACATGGAGACCATGCCATCTTGAAGGGGAAAGTGGATGTTATTGGAAGCCTGAAAAGCCCAGGGAATCTACAGCTACCGCACCCACCAAACAGCTGGAACACTGGTACACAAGTGGGGCAAGCACGCGGATTCAGAGGAGCTCTACACTACCCCATGGAAAGGTCAGATTTCGCCTGGAATAAGGTGAGGTCTGTGGTCCCAGCAGGAGAGATAAATGCACACGTGGGAGCTGGAGGACCAGGGGAAGTCTGCGCCTAGAAAAATCCATGGCAGTTGGGGCTGGCGTGATCCGTGAATGTGTAAGGGGGTCCGCAGAGCTGCTAAGAGAAGGGAACTCTAAAAAGCAACCCATTTTGATCTGGGCACAAAAGGACAGCCTAAAAACTTTAAAAGTGTGCCGGCTGCTTAGACCCAAGGGGAAAAAAGACTGCACAGACTTGCACACAGCCCCAGAGTTCACACACTTACTCTGGCTCTTTTTTTTTTTTTTTTTTTTAAATCCTTGCTTCTGATTACTAAGCCCAATACATAGGATAACCCAATTGGAGACACCCTAAGAGACTGCAGGGGAAAGTTGTTTTTCTGGAACCTGGGGATCAGAGTCGGGAATAACCATCAGAGAACCAGCTCTGGGGCAACCAACTCCCCCAAACCGGTATTAAGTGCCACAGGGAAAACAAAATCTAAACACTAGCTAGTTATGTAGTTCTCTCTCTCCTGCATTGATTTAAAGGCACAAAAGAGAGGACCTATAGACCCAGAGGTCAATCCAGAAACACTGCCACCCAGGGGTTGAATCACAAATTGACTCTTGTGTAAACACAAATAAAAGAATATGAGAAAAATCAGGACTGGCTTACAACACTGAGGAGCAGTGGAATGCAGGGAACTTCAATACTGTCCTGACTAGAAAACAGGCATGCCAAACAGAACAGTAGAGGAAGTGAATGACCTTCACTATTGCACATTTTTATTTTTATTTTCTTTTACTTAAAAAACTAATTTTTTTTTCTTTTTCCTTCACTTGATTTTACCTTTTTAATTATTACATTTTTATTTACAATCAATATTATTACTACTACAATTTTACCTTTTTTTAAAGTGTCATTTTATTTTCTCTTTATTTTACTTTGGGATTAGTGTTCTACATTCTATTTTCATCTTTCCTTTAGCATCATTTTACTCTATCTCAACTTTACCTTTATGCCATCACTCTCTTCCTCACTTTTCCCCTTTTGTTGTGCTGTTTCTCTTACCCTATTCCTGCTTTAGATTTTCCCTATTCCTTCTTTTTACCCCATTAAAATTTCACCCTACCAATCCCCTGCTGCAAGTCCATACACACCTCTCTTCTCTTTCTTCGCTATCCAAAATTTTTTTCTCTCTGTCCTTTTGTTGTTGTTTGCTTGATTATTGATGATATTGATTCTCTTATACTTGTTTGTGAGATTGTTTTTCTTATTCTCTTTGTTTTTTTGTTTTGCTTTTGTTTGTTTTTTGCTTCTATTTTCCTTTGCCTCATTTGATATTAGTTGTTGTTTGTAGTTTGCATTCATATCCAAGTACTTTTTGCTGGCATGTGTTGGGATTAGTGGCTGTTCTATTGGAGTTTTCTCCTCATATATATAGTTTTTCCCCTCTTCTTTCTTATTCTCTCTTTTTTCTCTCTTACTTTTTTTTCCTTTACCCAATTTCATTTTTGCACTTCTCTTTTTTTTTCTCTTCTACTTTCTCTCCTATCCTCTAATTCACCTTTCTCTGGTGGTCACCTTTATTTGGGGTTATTAATATCATGAACACATTTGTTTTCAGTGCCTTGTGCATTGTACCTTGTTGTGTTGTATTTTGTGCCTTTAAATCAATGCAGAAGAGAAAGAACTACATAACCAGACACCCGGAGAAGAGAGATCATGGGGAGACAAAGAAACAGGCCGTATATGAAAGAAAAGCAGGCATCACCAGAAAAGGAAGTAAATGAAATGGAGGCAAGCAACCTGTCAGAGAAAGAATTCAGAGAAATGGTCATAAGGTGGATGAAAAGAATGGAAGATAAATTCAACAATATGTGGAAGAACCAAGAGGAAATGAAAAATGACATCGCTGCTGTAAAGAACTCAATAGAAAGCATCAAGAGTAGACTAGAAGAAGCAGAGGACTGCATCAGTGAGCTAGAAGACAAGGTAGGAAAAAATAACCAAGCAGAGCAGCTTCTAGAAAAAATAAATAAAAAGCAGGAGGAGAGCCTAAGGGAACTTTGGGACACCACGAAACAAAACAACATCCACATAATAGGGGTTCCAGAAGGAGAGGAAACTGAGCAAAGAATATAAAACCTATATGAAGAAATAATGACAGAAAACTTCCCTGATATAGGGAAGAAAAAACCCACACAAATCCAAGAAGCTCACAGAGTCCCAAGCAAATTGAACCCCAAAAGACCAACACCAAGGCACATTATAATTAAACTGGCAAACACCAACAACAGAAGGCTCGGGAGTGTTGGGGATGGGAGTAAAGAGATCAACCAAAGGACTTGTATGCATGCATATAAGCACAACCAATGGACACAAGACACTGGGGGGGGATGAGGGCATGTGACAAGGGGTAGGGGAGGCAGGGGGAAAGTCAATGGGGGAAAAAAAAGGAGATATATGTACTACTATATGTAATACTTTAAACAATTTTTTAAAAAAGAATTTGACCCTACATGTGAAGGTTTATTTCTGGGCTTTGAATTCTATTCCTTGGTCTACATGCCTCTCTTTATGCCAGTACCACACTGTTTTGATTACTGTAGCTTCACAATATGTTTTTAAATCAGTAGGTTTAAGATCTCCAACTTTGTTCTACTTTTTCAAGATTTTTTGGCTAATAAGGTCCCTTGAAATTCCATATGAATTTTAGAATAGATTTTTCTATTTCTGAAAACAAATGCCATTGGAATTTTGATGGAGATTACATTAAGTCTGTAGATTGCTTTAGGTAGTATTAAAATCTTAACAATAGTACATCGTTGAATCCATGAGCCCAGGAGGTCTTTTCATTTATTTGTCTTTAATTTTTGTCAACAACCTTTTTATGGTTTTTAGTGTACAAGTCTGTCACTTCCTTGGTTAAGTTTATTCCTAAATATTTTATTCTTCTTTATTGAGTAATCTTAAATAATAAAGTTTAACTCAGGTTCAGCAAACATTTGCTGACATTTAGGTTTTTCCTTATTCATTTCTTCCTTTCTCATTATATTCTCCTTCAATTTTACTCTTGGGTCTCCAAATCTTTCAGTGTTTGAGAAGTAGCATACTCTTCATATCAAAATGAATCAGGTCAACCATTTCAAATAAAAAGATAAAGCTCTTTTAAAAAATATGTTTTGACTAAAACACACTTGAATGTTTATAAAACAGTTCCTCATGGGCTTATTTTCTCAAACCCTTTTTAATGTAAGAAATGGAGATTTTTTAAAATTAAAACTCATAATTGGGGGCAGAGAGAAGGTATCTTGTGAGTTGGCCTTTCTTCTGAATGATTTGGGTTTGATTTGTGATTTAACTGGGGCATAGGGCAGTTCTCTCATCATGCTGTTTGTGGATTAAACCTCAAAGCTATCCTTGAACATTCTGTATTTGCCTAACAATGAGGGAGACAAACAGTGCTGGCCCTTGGGGAAAAATTGATGTCATAACAATAATCCCTGAATGTCTGCCCCTAGTATCCAAATGGCTCAGGGACAAAAAAAAAAGGCTAGATTTCTCTGTGTGTGTTTTCATGTCCCATTACTTGGAACAAACTTCCACCCAACACCTGGGAAAACAGATCTTGCTGACCAGGCTGGCCTCTCTGAGGAGGCTCCAGCTCAACACTGAGTTACTGAATTCTATGAGAAAGTAGAAGGGAATCACTAACAAGAAGCAATAGCAGTTTTGTCTGCATGTGAACCCAGAACCCAGGTGCCCCACCATGGTGTTCTGGAGTCCCACCATGTGTTTGCCCAGAGGTCACTGGCAGTTCCCAGAGAGAAGGTTGGGGAGGAACCTTCTAGTTCCTGGGGTCTACAAGTGTCATGCTCTGTCTGTCCAGACTCAGTTCTCCGGGCTCCTCCATTCAGGTAAGCCCTTCAGTTCTGCACCCAGGCTACCATCATTTGCTGGTAGTGGTTTTCCCCTATCCTCACCCAAGTTCTTGCCTTGTAGCACACCCTTGTTACATGTAGGGCAAGCTTCACACACCCCTTAAAGGCCTGGGTCTCTTAAAAACAGCCAACCCAAATCTGCAAATCAATTAATGTGATACATCATATAAACAAAATTAAGGATAGAAATTATATCATCATATTAACAGGCGTAGAAAAAACATTTGACAAAATCCAGCACCCATTTATGATAAAAACTCTCAGCAAAATGTGAATAGAGGGAACATACCTCAACATAATAAAAGCCATATATGACAAACCCACAGCTAACATCAATAGGGAAAAAACTAAAATTGTTTCCTTAAGATCAGGAACAAGAGAGGGATGTCTGCTTTCACCACTCTTATTCAACACTAGAGGCCCGGGGCACTAAATTCGTGGATGGGGCGGGGGGTGTCCCTCAGCCCAACCTGAACCCTCTCCAATCTGGGACCCCTCGGGGGATGTCCAACTGCCAGTTTAGGCCGGATCCCTATATATTAAAAAAAGTTATATTATTTTACATGCTTTAAATTATACAGTACATATTCAACCTCTTTTACCCTGTTTTTTTTTTTTCTAAATATATCTTATTGATTTTTTTCATGGAGAGGAAGGGAGAGGAATAGAGAGAGAAACATCAATCAGCTGCATCCTGCACACCCCCAACTGGGGATGTGCCCACAACCAAGGTACATGCCCTTGACTAGAATCAAACCTGGGACCCTTCAGTCTGCAGGCCAATGCTCTATCTACTGAGCCAAACTGGTTAGCCCCCCCACTTCTTTTTTTTTTCTTCTTAGATTATCCACATTTGTAGATATGGCATTAATTCATTTTTCCATTGTTTTTAGAGATAGTGGAAGGGAGAGGGATAGAGGGAAAGAAACATCAATGTAAGAAACATCCCTTCCATTGCCTTCCTTAGGAGCCCTGACCAGGGATCCAACTTGAAACCCAGGTATGTGCCAGGTATGTTCCCTGACCTGGAATCGAACCTGCAACCTTTCTGTGCACAGGACCACACTCACGCTCAACCAACCTATCCACTTCAGCCTGGCTGTTATACAATTTCTGGAATTTTATTTCAATTAATTATCGCAAAGTCTGTGGTTTAGGTAATATTCACATTTTGCTGATGAGAAAAAAAAAAAACACCTCTTTGTTTTGAGACATTATTATTCCCTCATTGCTGTGTTTTCCTGCCAGCCCTAGAAATGCTCTTGATAGCGGTTTCACTGGGTATCCAGAGTCAGAAGCATTCTCCTCACCACTACTCTCTCCAAAGCCTCCTCTGCACTGGTACTGAGGCTGTCCTGGAGGATGCAGAGGCTAGGTAACAGAGACAATGACAAGATTTGGACCACTGGAGCCACCGTATCTGCCTCTCTTCTCTCAGCCTTTCTCCACCATGCTGGAGAAGGCAGGGCCAGCAACTTCCAGCAGCACCGAGCTTCCTGATAGGCCAAGGTTTGCAGGGATAGCTCTTTGGACACCGGAAGTGCTGCAGTCTCTCCCTCTCCTCCTGAGCTGCTGTTGCCCCCCAGGTTATAGGGCTGCCCTGGAAGTGCTCTGCATGCCTCCGTCCGTGGCAAACATGGCAGTAGACTCGGTGATGGAACTGCTATTTTTAGATACTTTTAAACACCCCAGTGCTGAGGAAAGACTTCGCTTCTTGATTCTGACTCTGCTTCTCGTCTGTGGGACATGTACAAAAAATCCTTAGGCATGCTTCGACTTTCCCTCCCGCTGGTGGCCTTAAATTCTGCACGTACACACCCCCTCCCCCAACTGGGTGTGGGCACCACGTCTGCGGGAGAGCATTGGTGGCCAGGACATTTCTCTGCCTTATCTTAGGCTCCTGCATCTTTGGTTGAGTTGGCTGTTCTACTTGCTCTGCTCCCCTGCCCCCTTACCCCCATCAACTTTGGGCCTTGAAAATATCTTGGTTCTCAGGTTTAGCTCAGGTGGTGTTTGGGAGGGTCTCAGACTGCCTGTGTTTGGCAGCAGTTCTGGAGACCGAGCAGATTCCTAAACCCTCCTCCCAGGTCCTTTTTCTAACGGGAGTTAGGTTGCCCAGATGTGACACTCATTCGGTTTAGGATTCACCCATAAGGACATGACATATTTGCATGGAACGGCTTTTGCATGGAGGATACCTGCGAGGAGGGGAATTAGCGGTGAAAGGAACCAATGGTGGATTTGGAACCCCCAGACAGGGAACCTCGCTCACTCCCCGCATGTCTCCCCACTGCACTCCCTGCATGTCTCCCTCAGTGGCCGGCCTGGGCATGCAGGAGGCTTGGCTTCCTTCATCACCCGGTGATGAAGGAAGCCAAGCCTCCCGCCCGCTCCACCGGCTCCGTGGCTCCAGCCCACACTGCCATATTTGTGGCTATGGGTGCCGCCACATTTGTTGCGGAGTGATGGTTAATTTGCATATTACGCTTTTATTAGATAGGATAGTACTGAAAGTCATAGCCACAAAAGTCAGAAAAGAAAAAGCAACAAAAGGCATATGAATTGGAAAGGAAGTAGTGAAACTCATTATTTGCAGATAACATGATGCTGTATATAGAGAACCCCAAAGATTCCACCAACAAACTACTAGAACTGACAAATGAATTCAGTAAAGCAACATGATACAAAATAAATATTCAGAAATCAGTTGCATTTTTATACACCAACTAGAGGCCTGGTGCACGGATTCATGCACCAGTAGGGTCCCTCAGCATGGCCTCTGGGGTTCGGCCGAAACTGGCAGGCCAATGCCACCTGCCGCTCCTGCCTGCCACTCCCATTGATCCAGGCCCCGCAGTGGCACTGCTACTATGTAGCACTGCCGCAGAAGCGGGAAAGGCTCACGCTGCCATAGCAGCACTCACCAGCCATGAGCTCTGCATCTGGTGCCCATCGGTCAGCTGAGCGGCACTCCTGCTGTGGGAGTGCACTGACCATCAGGGGGCAGCTCCTGCATTGAGCATCTGCCCCCTGGTGGTCAGTGCATGTCATAGCAACCAGTCGACCTGTCGTTCAGTTGATCAGTTGACCAGTTGCTTAGGCTTTCATATATATAGATAATGAACCATTGGAAACTAAGAAAACAATCCCATTTACAATTGCCTCAAAAAATATATATCTAGGTATAAATTTAACCAAGGATGTAAAGGCCTGTATTCCGAAAATTATAAGACCCAGGAAAAGAAATTGAAGAAGACACAAATAAATGGGAACTTGTACTGCTTCCAAACCTTGGCTATTGTAAATAATGCTGCAATGAACATAGAAGTGCATATATTCTTTGGAATTAGTATTTCAGGTTTCTTTGGATATATTATCAGAAGTGGAATCACTGGGTCATAAGGTAGTTCCATTTTTATTTTTTTGAAATAATTCAATTGGATAAAAATGCTGTGGTATATTTACACAATGGAATACAACTCTGATGTAAAAAAAAGAAGGAAATCTTACCCTTTGCAATAGCATGGATGGACCTGAAGAGTATTGTGCTAAGTGAAATATACCAGCCAAAGAAAAACAAGTACCATATGATTTCAGTCATATGTGAAATCTAATGAACAAAATTAACAAACAAAATAGAAACAGACTTACAGATAAAGAACAGACTGAGAGAGAGACAAAATGGTGGCAGAATAGAAGAATGTGTCCTGAGCCTTGTCCTGGAGCAGATAGAATGAGCAGCTGAAACAAATAACATCCACCCCAAATTGGCGAAGGAAACTCAGCTGGTGAGACAATTTGCAGCCGGGAAGGGCAGAGGACCCCTGGAGAAAGACCAGAGCACTGCGACCACGTGAGCAGCAGACAAGTGAGCAGCCCGCTCCTGTCCAAGGAGTAGAAGCCCCACAAGCATACTGTACCAGGCAAAAGAGCAGCAGCCTCACGTGGCCTGCCCCTGTCCAAGGATCAGCAGCTGTGTGAGAGACCCGCACCCTGTCCGAGAAATGGCAACCATGCAAGCAGCTCGCCCCCATCCGAGGAGCAGCAACTGCATGAGCAACCCGCACCCTGCACCGATCCAAGGAGCAGCAGCTGCGCAAACAAACTGCCCCCATATGAGGAGCAGCAGCTGTGTGAGCAGCCCACCCCCTTACAAGGAGCAGCAGCTCCACGAGCAGCCCTCCCACGTCCAAGGAGCAGGAGCTGCACAAGCAGCTGACCCCCGTCCAAGGAGCAGCACCCACACAAGCAGCCAGCCCCCATCTGAGAAGCAGCAACTGTGTGAGCAGCCCGCCTACATCCGAAGAGCAGCAGCTTCATGGGCAGCCCAACCCAGTCCGAGGAGCAGCAGCCACATGAGCAGACCACCCATGTCCAAGGAGTGGAAGCCCTGTGCAGCCTGCACCGGTCCGAGGAGCAGCAGCCACATGCAGCCCTCATCCATCCAATGAGCAGCAGCCAGGTGAGCGTCCTGGTACCATCTGAGGAGCAGCAGCTGTACAAACAGCCTGTCCCCCATCCGAGGAGCAGCAGCTGCTTGAGCAGCTTGCCCCTGTCCAAGGAGCAGCAGCCTCACGAGCAGCTCGCCCCATCTGAGGAGCAGAAGCCATGCTCAGGCAGCCCACATCGGAGGAGCAGCAGCCTCGTGATCAGCTGACCCCCGTCTGAGGAGCAGCAACTGTTCGAGCAGCCTCCCCCCACCAGACACAGGAGCCACCACTGCTACATCAGCACCCACCAGAGGAGCTGCTGCCAAGTAAGGAGCAGCCACTGCCATGACCACCCGAGGAGCAACTGCAGCCCGAGGAGCTACAGCCACCCAAAGAGCAGCCCCTGCATGACTTGACATGTATGTCAGTAGGTGAGATAAAAAAATGGGTAGACCAAAAAAAAACCCAAAGGAAAGAAAAGGAGGAATTGCCAGAAAAGCAGCTAAGTGAAACAAAGGCAGGCAATATGTCAGCAAAAGAATTCAGAATAACGGTCATACAGTTCATAAACCAGATGGATGAAAAAATCAACAGCTTATGTAAGAATCAAGAAAAAATGAAGAGTGATATAGCTGCAATAAAAACACCATAGAGAGTTTCAACAGTAGGCTAGGACAGTGGTCGGCAAACTGCAGCTTGCGAGCCACATGCTGCTCTTTGGCCCCTTGAGTGTGGCTCTTCCACAAAATGCCACATCCTAGGTGAGTCTATTTTGAAGAAGTGGCATTAAAAGAAGTTTAAGTTTAAAAAATTTGGCTCTCAAAAGAAATTTCAATTGTACTGTTGATATTTGGCTCTGTTGACTAATGACTTTGCCGACCACTGGGCTAGGAGAAGCGGAGGACCGAATTAGCAAATTAGAAGACAGAGAAGCAAAACACACCAAAACTGAGCTGCAATTGGAGAAAAAAATTAAAAGACAGGAGGAGAGCCTAAGGGAGCTATGGAACAACATGAAATGAAGCAACATACAAATAATAGTGGTGTCAGAACAACAGGAAGAGGAACAAGGGTTAGAAAACCTATTCAGAGAAATAATGTCAGAAAACTACCCTGATGTGGGGAAGAAAAAGTCACACAAGCACAGAGAGTCCCAAACAAGCTGAACCCGAAAAGACCCACACCAAGACACATCATAATTCTGATGGCAAATGTTCAGGACAAAGAGAGAATCTTAAAGGCTGCAAGAGAGAGACAGAAAGTTGCATACAAAGGATCTCCCATTAGATTATCATATTATTTCTCAAAAGAAACACATCAGGCCAGAAAAGAATAGAAGGAAATTTACAAAGTGATGCAAACCAAGGGACTGAATCCAAGAATACTCTATCCAGCAAGGCTATCATTCAAAATTGAAGGGGAAATAAGGGGCTTCACAGACAGAAAAAACGCTAAGGGAGTTTATCACTACCAAGCCAGCAAATGCAAGAAATGCTAAAGGGAGTGATGTAAAAAGAAGAAATAAAAAGGTAAGAAGGAACACAGGCACAAAAAATAAAAATGGCTACAAACAAGGACCTATCAATAATAACTTTAAATATAAATGGACTAAATGCTCCAATCAAGATATCGAGTGGCTGAATGGATAAAAAAAAAAACCATGACCCATATATATGCTGTCTACAAGGGGACCCAACTCAGAACAAGGGACTCACACAGACTGAAAGTGAAGGGATTGAAAAATATCTTTCAGGCAATTGGAAATTAAAAAAATCCTGGGGTAGCAATACTTATATCTGACAAAATAGACCTAAAAGTGCAGGCCATAACAAGAGATAAGGAAGGCCACTTCATAATACTAAAGGGATTGATACAAGAGGATAAAACCCTGATAAACATATATGCACCCAATGCAGGGGCACCTTAATACATACGAAAACTGGAAGATATCAAGGAAGAGATCAACAACAATACAATCATAGTAGGGGACTTTCATACACCACTGACATCACTAGATAAATCCTCTAGACAAAAAATCAGCAAAGAAACAGCAATCCTAAATGATTCACTAGAGCAGATGGACTTAATTGACATCTTCAGAACATTTCACCCAAAAGTCACGGAATATACATTCTTCTCAAGTGCACATGGGACATTTTCAAAAATAGACCACATATTGGGTCACAAGAAAAGTCTCCCCAAATTCAAGAAGATTGAATTCACATCAAGCATCTTCTCAGACCACAATGGCATAATATTAGAAATAAACTACAATAAAAACAGCCCAAAAAATTAAAACACTTGGATGCGGAATAGCATGCTATTAAACAGTGATTGGGTTACCAAAGAGATCAAAGAGGAAATTCAAAACATCATGGAAACTAATGACTATAAAAACACAACAATGCAAATCTATGGAACACAATGAAAGCAGTCCTGAGAGGGAAGTTTATAGCTCTACAGGCCTATCTCAAAAAACAAGAAAAAATGGTTGTAAATCATCTAATGCTATAACTCAAAGAATTAGAAAGAGAACAACAAGAAGAGCCCACAGTGATCAGAAGGAAGGAGATAATAAAGATCAGAGCAGAAATAAATGACAGAGTGAGGGGGAAAAAAAAACAATACAAAAGATCAATGAAACCAAGAGCTGATTCTTTGAAAGGATAAACAAGATTCATGAACCTCTAGCCAGGCTCACCAAGAAGCAAAGAGAGAGGAAACAAATAAAGAAAATCAGAAATGAAAGTGGAGAAATAACAACAGACCCCACCGAAATACAAAGGATTGTTAAAAAATACTATGAACATCTCTATTACAACAAACTGGACAACCTGGAGGAAATGGACATATTCCTAGAAAAATATAACATTCCAAAACTCAATCAGGAAGAATCTAAACATCCCAATAGACCAATAACTATGGAAGAAATTGAAGCAGTCATCAAAAAGCTTCCGGCAAACAAAAGCCCAGGGCCAGACGGCATCACAGGGGAGTTTTACCAAACATTCAAGGAAGAACTAAAACCTATCCTTCTAAGACTATTCCAAAAAATTCAAGAGGAAGGAACACTTCCAAGCTCATTCTATGAAGCCAGCATCACACTAATACCAAAACCAGATAAAGACAACACAATGAAAGAGAATTACAGGCCAATATCCCTCATGAACATAGATGCCAAAATCCTCAACAAAATTCTATTAAATCAGATCCAGCAGTACATCAGAAATATCATACACCATGACCAAGTAGGATTTATCCCAGGGATGCAAGGATGGTAAAATATCCGCAAATCAATAAACGTGATACATCACGTAAACAAATTGAGAGATAAAAATCACATAGTCATATCAATTGATGCAGAAAAAGCATTTGAAGAATCCAACACCCTTTCTTGATAAAAACTTTCAGCAAGGTGGGAATAGAAGGATCATACCCCAACATAATAAAAGCCATATATGACAAACCCACAGCCAACATCATACTCAATGAGCAAAAACTAAACCCATTTCCCCTAGGAACAGGAACAAGACAGGGATGCCCACTCTCACCACTCCTGTTCGACATAATACTGGAAGTACTAGCCATTGATATAAGACAAGAAGAAGAAATAAAAGGCATCCAATTTGGAAAAGAAGAAGTAAAACTGTCCTTATTCGCAGATGACATGATACTGTACATAGAAAACCCTAAAGGCTCCATCAAAAAATCATTAGTCTTAATAAATGAATTTGGCAATGTAGCAGGATACAAAATTAACGCCAAGAAATCAATGGCATTTCTATACACCAATAATGAACTTACAGAAAGAGAGGCTAAAAAAGCAATCCCATTTACATCACACCAAAAAATTAAGATACCTAGAAATAAACTTAACTAAGGAGGTGAAAGACCTATAAGCAGAAAACTACAGGACACTGAAAAAAGAGATACAGGAAGACATAAACAGATGCAAGAACATACCATGTTCATGGACTGGTAGAATCAACATCATCAAAATGTCCATACTACCCAAAGCAATCTATAGATTCAATGCACTCCTCATTAAAATACCAACGGCATATTTCACAGACCTAGAATGAACTTTCCAAAAATTCATCTGGAATAAAAAAAATAAAAAAAGACCCCGAATAACTGCAGCAATCCGAGAAAGAAGAACAACGTATGTGGGACCTCAATACCAGATATCAAGCTATATTACAAAGCCACTGTTCTCAAAACAGCCTGGTACTGGCACAAGAACAGACATATAGATCAATGGAATAGAATTGAGAACCCAGAAATCAACCCAAACTACTATGCTCAATTAATATTCGACAAAGGAGGCATGAACATACAATGGAGTCAAGACAGTCTCTTCAATAAATGGTGTTGGGAAAATTGTACAGATACATGCAAAAAATGAAACTAGATCACCAACTTACACCATACACAAAAATAAACTCAAAATGGATACAGGACTTAAACATAAGACGGGAAACCATAAAAATACTAGAGGAATCCACAGGCAGCAAAATCTCAGACATATGCCGAAAGAACTTCTTCACTGATACTGCCCCTAGGGCAATGGAAGCCAAAGAGAAAATAAACAAATGGGACTACATCAAAATAAAAAGCTTTTGCACAGCAAAAGAAACCATCGACAAAACAACAAGAAACCCAACTGTATGGGAGAACATATTTGCAAATGTTATCACTGATAAAGGTTTAATCTCCAACATCTACAGGCAGCTTATACAACTTAATAAAAGGAAGATAAATGATCCAATAAAAAAATGGGCAACGGACCTAAATAGAATCTTTTCGAAAGAAGACAGAAGGAAGGCCAAGAGACACATGAAAACATGCTCAAAGTCACTAATGATCCGAGAGATGCAAATCAAAACGACAATGCGATACCATCTCACACCTGTCAGAATGGCTATCATCAACAAATCAACAAACGACAAGTGTTGGCGAGGATGCGGAGAAAAAGGAACCCTCGTGCACTGCTGGTGGGAATGCAGACTGGTGCAGCCACTGTGGAGAACAGTATGGAGTTTCCTCAAAAAACTGAAAATGGAACTCCCATTTGACCCAGTAATCCCATTCCTAGGAATATATCCTAAGAAACTAGAAACACCAATCAGAAAGGATATATGCACCCCTATGTTCATAGCAGCACAATTTACCATAGCTAAGATTTGGAAACAGCCTAGGTGCCCGTCAGCAGATGACTGGATCAGAAAACTATGGTACATCTACACAATGGAATACTACAATCAGGTAAAAAAGAAGGAATTCTTACCATTTGTAGCAACCTGGATGGAATTGGAGAACATTATGCTAAGCGAAATAAGCCAGTCAATGAAAGATAAATACCACATGATCTCACTCATTTGTGGATAATAAAAAACATTATAAACTGATGAACAAAAAGATAGATACAGAGGCACTAAAGCATCAAACAGATGGTCAAATTACAGCAGGAAGGTTGGGGAAGGGGGGGGGGATAAGAGATCAACCAAAGGACTTGTATGCATGCATATAAGCATAACCAATGGATGCAAGACACTGGGGGGTGAGGGCATGGATGGGAGTGGGGTGGGGGGGCAATGGGAAAATATGTCCACATGTAATACCTTAATCAATGAAAAAGATAAAAAAGTGTCTATTTAGGTCCTTTGCCCATTTTTTGATTGGATTGTTTATCTTCCTTTTGTTAAGTTGTATGATTTCCCTGTAAATTTTGGAGATTAAACCCTTATGGGAGATAACATTGGCAGATATGTTCTGCCAAGAAGAAGAAATAAATGGTATCCAAATTGGCAAAGAAGAAGTAAAACTGTCCTTATTCACAGATGACATGATACTGTACATAAAATCCTAAAGACTCCATCAAAAAATTATTAGACTTAATAAATGAATTTGGCAATGTAGCAGGATACAAAATTAACGCCAAGAAATCTATGGGATTTCTATACACCAGTAATGAACTTAAGAAAGAGAGACTAAAAAAGCAATCCCATTTACCATCACACCAAAAAAATTTAGATACCTAGGAATAAACTTAACTAAGGTGGTAAAAGACCTATACGCGGTAAACTACAGGACACTGAAAAAAGAGATAGAGGAAGACATAAACAGATGGAAGAATATACCATGTTCATGGATTGGTAGAATCAACATCATCAAAATGTCCATAGTACCCAAAGCCATCTATAGATTCAATGCACTCCCCATTAAAATACCAATGGTATATTTCACCGACCTAAAATGAACTTTCAAAAATTCATCTGCAATAAAAATGACTCCGAGAGGAAACCATGTTGGTGGCATAAAATATACACCTGTAAGTGCTACCTCTCACAACCACACCAAAACTACAACTTAAAGACAAAACGGCTATCATCCAGAACCACAGGGAAGCTGGCTGAGTAGAAGTTCTACAACTAGAAGCAAAGAAAAAAGCGCATTGAGACTGGATAGGAGGTGCAGAGGCACAGAAGAGCAGAGGTACGGAGGTGCCCAAAAGGAGCTGGTAACTGGGTGTGCTGTTTTTTTCAATCTGAAGGGAGATACAAGCTCCTGACTGCTCTGAGCTCCAGTTTCCCGCGAGACTCTGGGGACCCAGACTCCTATGGTGAGAAACTGGACTATCTGGAATCTGGTCAGAAAGCGAGGGTGGCTTTCTTGCAGAGGTGCTTGCAGGGATCATTGTTACTGTGTGGGGGCATGGGACGCAGGGTCGCGGAGACAGGGAGAAGCGGAGATGGCTGACTGGCAGCCATCGCTGTTCGCTCTCCCTTGGTGATTCCATGAGAGCCCGCCCCACCCAATTTATAACCCCACCCAAGCTGTGCACAGCAGCTTTTGCATATGAATGGACTGTCCTTTCGCAGCTTAAGCTAACAAACTGCAGCTGGGTCGGAGAGCTCCAAAACTTCCAAACCCCAAACAAAGAGGAGAAATCTTCAGATTTTGCTGTAGCTCTTGCTGGGTAGCCTCAGGCAGTGGCTGACTTTGCACCTCATTGGAGATCCAAGAGCCAGTGTACCTAGTGGTCAGTGTGAGATAATACCAGATTTCAACTCCTCACATCCATAAGTGATACACTCAAGAGGCAGACTCAGCGAGCACTAAAGCCCCACTGCAGCAAGTCCTGCCCCATAAGGCTGTCTCCAGCACAGCAGTTCTTCCATTATAGACACAGCAGGTTCTCACAGCCAATTGGCCTGAGGTCAATTCCTCCCAGTGATACCAACAGCATCAAGGCTTAACCACAAGACTGTGCACCCAGGCCACAAAGGGGTGCACCAAGAGTGTCCACCTCAGGTAACTGGGGAGGCTGAGCCACTGGGCCCTATAGGACACCTACCACACAAGGCCACTCTGTCAACACAGGGAAGCAGCCAAAATGTCGAGACAAAGAAACATATTATGAATGAAAGAAATGAAGGAAAGCAAACTACTGAATCTAGAGTTCAAAACCACAGTTATAAGGTTACTCAAGAATCTTCTAGAGACCTATGAGGAACTTAGTGAGACCTTCAAAGATCTTAATGAGAATGCCAAAAAATGGAAAAGGACCAATCAGAAATTAAGCATACACTGTCTGAAATAAAGAATAATATACAGAAATTCAACAGTAGACTAGAGGATCCCAAGAATCAAATCAAAGTTTTGAAATACGAGAAAGCAAAAAACACCCAATTGGAAAAGCAAAAAGAAAAAAGAATCCAAAAACATGAAGATAGTGTATGGAGCCTCTGGGACAACGTCAAGTGTACCAACATCAGAATTATGGGGGTACCAGAAGAAGAGAGAGGGCAAGATATTGAAAACCTATTAGAAGAAATAATGACAGAAAACTTCCCCTACCTGGTGAAAGAAATAGACTTACAAGCCCAGGAAGCACAGAGAACCCCAAACAAAAGGAATTAAAGAGGACTACACCAAGACACATCATAATTAAAGTGTCAAGGGCAAAAGACAAAGAGAAATTCTTAAAAGCATCTAGAGAAAAACAGTTAGTTACATACAAGGGAGTACCTATACGACTGTCAGTTGATTTCTCAACAGAAACTATGAAGGCCATAAGGGAGTGGCAAGAAATATTCAAAGTGATGAATAGCAAGAACCTACAACCAGGATTACTCTACCCAGCAAAGCTATCATTCAGAATTGAAGGTCAGATAAAGAGCTTCACAGACAAGAAAAAGCTAAAGGAGTTCATCACCACCAAACCAGGATTATATGAAATGCTGAAGGATATTTTTTAAGAAGAGGAAGAAGAAGAAAAAGGTAAAGATAAAAATTATGAACAACAAAGTGACAACAAATACATATCTATCAACAAGTGAATCTAAAAATCAAGTCAATAAAAAATCTGATGAACAGAATAAACTGTTGAATATAATAGAATCAGGGGCATAGAAAGGGAGTGGACTGACAATTCTCGGGGGTAAGGGGGCGTGAGGGGTTTGGGAAGAGATTGAACAAAAATCTTACACCTATGGATGAGGACAGTGTAGAGGGGTAAGGGGATGGGGTGAGGAGTGGGGGAACCCAGTGGAGGGGAGCTATTGGGGGGAAAAAGAGAAACATCTGTAATAATCTGAACAATAAAGATTTATTTTTTAAAAAAACACCTGAATAGCTGCAGCAATCCTGATAAAGAAGAACAAAGTAGGTGAGATCTCAATACCAGGTATCAAGCTATATTACAAAGCCACTGTTCTCAAAACAGCCTGGTACTGGCACAAGAACAGACATTTAGACCAATGGAATAGAATGGAGAACCCAGAAATCGACCCAAAGCACTATGCCCAATTAATATTTGACAAAGGAGGCATGAACATACAATGGAGTCAAGACAGTCTCTTCAATAAATGGTGCTGGGAAAATTGGACAGATACATGCAAAAAAATGAAACTAGATCACCAACTTACACCATACACAAAAATAAACTCAAAATGGATAAAGGACTTAAACATAAGAGGAGAAACCATAAAAATACTAGAGGAATCCACAGGCAGCAAAATCTCAGATATATGCCGAAGCAATTTCTTCACGGATATTGCTCCTAGGGCAATGGAAACTAAAGAGAAATTAAACAAATGGGACTACATCAAAATAAAAAGCTTTTGCACAGCAAAAGAAACCATCAACAAAACACAAGAAAGCCCACTGCATGGGAGAACATATTTTTCACTGTTTTCACCAATAAGGGATTAATCTCCAACATTTACTGGAAACTCATACAACTTAACAAAAGGAAGCTAAACAACCCAATCAAAAAATGGGCAACGGACCTAAATAGATACTTTTCTAAAGAAGACAGAAGGAAGGCCAAGAGACATATGAAAACATGCTCAAAGTCACTAATCATCTGAGAGATTCAAATCAAAATGACAATGAGATACCATCTCACACCTGTCAGAATGGCTATCATAAACAAATCAACAGACGACAAGTACTGGAGAGGATGCAAAGAAAAAGGAACTCTTATGCACGGCTGGTGGGAATGCAGACTGGTGCAGCCACTGTGGAGAACAGTATGGAGTTACAATGACCACACTACCACAAAAAACTGAAAATGGAACTCCCATTTGACCCAGTGATCCCACTTCTAGGAATATATCCCAAGAAACTAGAAACACCAATTAGAAAGGATATATGCACCCCTATGTTCATAGCAGCACAATTTACAATAGCTAAGATTTGGAAACAGCCTAAGTGCCCAACAGCAGATGAGTGAATTAAAAAACTGTGGTATATCTACACAATGGAATACTATGCTGTGGTAAAAAAGAAGGAATTCTTACCATTTGCAACTGCATGGATGGAACTGGAGAGCATTATGCTAAGTGAAATAAGCCAGTAAGAGAAAGATAATATCACATGATCTCACTCATTTGTGGAATATAATGAACAACATAAACTAATGAACAAAAACAGATCCATAATAATTCTTTTTTGTGTACACAAAAATTGACCCATTAAAATTTCATTTTTGCTAAAAAACAAACATACAAACAAACACAAAAAACAGATCCAGAGACAGAGAAACTTTGATCAGACCATCAAACCTCAGAGGTAAGGTAGGGGAGGGTGGGGGTAAGGGGAGAGATCAACCAAAGGACTTGTATGAATTCATATAAGCCTAACCAATGGACACAGACAACAGGGGTTGAGGGCATGAGTGGGGGGGGGATTGGGGTGTAATGGGGGAATAAGGACACATATGTAACACCTTAATCAATAAAGAAATTAAAAAAATAAAGGTGAAAGAATTAACCAACAACAACAAAAAAGAATAAATCTCATAGACTCAGAAAACAGTGTGGTGATTACCAGAGGGAAAGTGACTTGAGTGGAAGTAGAAGAGGTTAAAGGTGGTGGTGGGGTAAATGGTGATGGAAGGAGACTTGACTTGGGGTGGTGAATACACAATACAATATTCAGATGATGTATTATAGAATTGCATACCTGAAACCTATATAATTTTATTAACCAATGTCACCTCAATGGATTCAATAAAAAGTTAAAAACAAAAACAAATACATGGAAGCATATACTTCATGGATAGGAGAAGAATTAACATCATTACAATGACCACACTACCCAAAGCAATCTATAGATTCAACAAAATTCCTATAAAATACCAATGATATTTTTCGTAGAACTAGAGCAAATAATCAAAAAAAAAATCTATAGGGGACCACAAAAGACCCAAATACCAGCAGCAATCTTGAGAAAGAAGAACAAAGTTGAAGGAATCACACTACCTGATATCAAACTATACTACAAGGCTATAGTAATCAAAACAGCATGGTACTGGCATAAAAACAGACATATATATCAATGGAACAGAATAGAGAGCCCAGAAAAACCCACTCCTGAATGGTCAATTAATATTTGACAAAGGAGGCAAGAGCATACAATGGGGTAAAGACAGTCTCTTCAATAAATGGTGTTGGGAGAATTTGACAGATACATGCAAAAAAAAAATGAAACTAGACCTACTTTTTACATCACATTTAAGAATAAACTCAAAATGTTTGATTAAAAACTTAAATGTCACACTCAAAACCATAAAACTCTTGGAAGAAAACATGGGCAGTAAACTTTCTGACATTTATCTTAGCAATATTTTTGATATATCTCATCAGGCAAGGGAAACAAAAGAAAAAATAAACAAATGGGACTACATCAAACTAAAAAGTCCTGCACCATAAAAGAAAACATCAACAAAACAAAAGGACATCCTACTGAATGGGAGAACATATTATTCACTAATGATACATCCCATACGGGATTAAAATCCAAAATTTAAAAATAACTCACACTACTCAAAACCAAAAAAAAAAAAAAAAAAAAAGCACAAACAACCCAATTTAAAAAATAGTAAAAGACCTGAATAGACACTTATCCAAAGAGGACATACATATGGCCAATAGACATGAAAATATTCTTAGCATCATTAATCATCAGAGACAAGCAAATTAAAACCAACTGAGATATCACCTCACACCTGTCAGAAGAGCTATCATCAATAAAACAACAAACAGTTGTTTTGAGAATGTGGAGAAAAGGGACACCTACTGCACTGTTGGTGGGAATGCAGACTGGTGCAGCCACTATGGAAAATAGTATGGAGGTTCCTCAAAAAATTAAAAATGGAACTGCCTATTACTCAGTAATGTCACTTCTGGGTATATATACAAAGAAACCCAAAATGCTAATTCAAAAGAATATATGCACCCCTCTGTTCATTGCAGTGTTGTTTATAGTAGCCAAGATATTGCCCATCAATAGACAAGTGGATAAAAATGTAGTGGTACATATATACAATGGAATATTACTTGGCCATAAAAAAGAAAGAAATCTTTCCATTTGCTACAGCAGGGATGAACCTAGAGAGTATTATGCTAAGTGAAATAAGTCAGATACAGAAAGACAAATACCATATGATTTCACTTACATGTGGAATCTAAAGAACAATGTAAACAAACAAACAAAAGAGAAACAAACTCATAGATACAGAGAACAGACTGATGGTTGCCATAGGGGATGAAGGATGGGTGAAAAAGTGAAGGGATTAAGAAGTTCAGGTTGGTAGTTATAAAATAGTCATGGGGATGTAAAATGCAGCATAGGGAATATAGTCAATAACATTGTATGGTGCCAGGTGGGTACTGGAAATATTAGGAGGAACATTTGTAAAGTATATGATTGTCTAACCAGGGGTGGGCAAACTTTTTGACTCGAGGGCCACAATGGGTTCTTAAACTGGACTGGAGGGCCAGAACAAAAGCATGGATGGAGTGTTTGTGTGAACTAATATAAATTCAAAGTAAAGGAGCGGAGGGGAGAGCAAGAGAACCCTCCGCTCTTTCGGCTCCGCGGGCGGGATAGAACAGCCGAACGGGCTGGATCCAGCCCGCGGGCCGTAGTTTGCCCACGGCTGGCACTATGCTATATGTCTGAAACTAATACAAAATAATGTTGAATGTCAATTGTAATTTAAAAAATAAATTTTAAAATAAATAAATAATAAATAAAATAGAAACAAACTCATAGATACAGAGAACAGACTGATGGTTGTCAGAGCTTGGAAGGGGGTTTGGAGGGCTGGGTGAAAAAGGTGAAAGGATTGGGAACTACAAATTGTTACTCACAAAATGGTCTTTGGGATGTAGAGTAAGCCATAGGGAATAAAGTCAATAATTTTATAATAACTACATACTGTCCCAGGTAGGTGCTTGAAATATCGAGGAACCACTTTGTAGTGTATATAATTGCTAGCTACTATGCTATACATCTAGAAGTAATACAAAATAATAGTGAATATAAATTGTAATTGAAAAATAAAATTTAAAAAATAAATGATATGAGCAAGACTTAAAAAAAAAACAACACAAATAACTACCCCACCAACTAAACTAAAACAGATTGACAATTGTACACAGCCTCAGGAATCTTAAGTGAAGATACCCCTCCTGCCTTTAAACCTCAGCTTTATCAAAATATAATTTATCTACAATGAAATTCATTCATTTTATGATTAAAGTTTAATGAGTTTGGACAATTGTATAATCACATAATCACCATCACAATCAGAGCTTAGAACATTTTCATCAGCCCTAAAACTTCTTTCTTTGCCTCTTTGCAGTCAATCTGCTTACGACACCTCTGACTCCAGTCAACCACGAATCGGCTTTCTATCACTATAGTTTTGCCTTTCCCCAAATCTATATTCACTGAGTGGCCAGATTATTATGATCTCTGAACGCATAATAATCTGGCCACTCAATATATATATATATATATATATATATATATTAGAGGAGAGGCCCGGTGCATGAATTCGTGCATGGGTGGGGTCTGGCCAGCCTGGCCAGGGGGAGGGGATATGGGCGGTTGGCTGGCCTGCCTGCTGGTCGAACTCCTGGTAGAGGGGACAATTTGCATATTAGCCTTTTATTATATAGGATATACAGTGAGTGTCCAGATTATTATGCATTCAGAGATCATAATAATCTGGCCACTCAGTGTATATAAAAGCCTAAGTGACCATTTGACTGGTAGCTATGACGTGCCACTGACCACCAGGGGGCAGACGCTCAGTGCACAGGCATGGAAACATGGAACAGACTGATGAATCTCAAAGGGAAGGGGGAAGAAGGGAGGGTGGGAAGAGATTAACCAAAGATCTTATATACATAGTAGAGGCCCGGTGCATGGATTCATGTATTGGTAGGGTCCCTCAGCCTGGCCTGTGGGGATCAGGTGGAAACTGGCAGTCCAACATCCTCCGAGTGGTCCCAGATTGCGAGAGGGCACAGGCCAGGCCAGGGTACCCCACCAGTGCACGAATCCGTGCATTGGGCCTCTAGTGTAATGTAAATAGAGTCATATAGGATATAATATTTTGTGTATTGTTTATTTTATTTAGCCTAATATTTTTGAGATTCTTTCATGACATAGCATGTATAATTGGTTCTTCCTTTTTATCACTGAGTAGCATTGCACTGTGTGGACAGATCACCATTGAGCCATTTATTGGTTGATGGGCATTTGACTTGTTTACTTTTTTCGTACTATTTTGAAAAGGCTTCTATAATTATTTGAATACAACTGTTTTTTTATGAACATAAGTTTCCATATCTCTTGGATAAATACCTAGAGGTGGTATTGCTGGGCCATATGTACATTGAACTTTATAAATCACTGCCAAACTATTTTCCAATGTGGCTGAACCGTTCTTCTGAGGCTACTTTTCAAATAAAGGGCAGGGGTGGTGAGAGGGAGGCAGAGTCTTCCCTCTTCTTGTGGTTCTAGAAGCAGAAGTTAGTCCTCAGCATTCATATGTTTATTTTTCACAAAACGATTATGAAGTAGATACCAATATTCTTAGTTCATAGGTGAGGGACTACTTGCCCAACGTCAGATACCTAACAAATGGGAGAGCTAGGATTTGAGCCCAGAGGCCTTCGTGCCAATACCCAGGGGCTTATCCCCTGCCCATCAGCCAGCCTGGCAGCTTGGCAACGCTGCTGTCTTGTTATTCTATACAACACACTCACCTCTGTCCTTGCTGTGCTAGGATACAGCAACCCTGGGAGGTGATATTTGACTACCTTTTTTTTTTTTTTTTTTTTTTTTCGGAGTAAGCAGCTAATGATCAGAGAGGTGAACCAATTTTCCCAAGGCATCCAGGTTTCTGATTCCAAGTGCTTTCTGCCAGAGCACAGTGTCTCAGCTACATTTAAAGTTTTCATTTCTGACAACCTCTTTCTTCAACTTTCTTCTTCCTCTGTAAGGACACCCTTCACTTTCTTCCACCTTCCTCCACCGGGACCCAATAGAGTGAACCTGGTAAAACCAGATGGTGGCAATCCCTAGCCTGGCAGGTGTGAAGACTGGGAGGTAAATGCACCAGCAGCAGGGCCCATGTGGTGAGTGTGCTAAGGGAGAGAAGCAGGAAACAGTCCATTTCCTTTCTTGGGCCTGCTTCTCACCCAGAAGGCTGGGAGTGGGGGTAATGGGTGCACCTGGCCAGGCCAAGGATATAGACCCCTACTAGTCCTACCTGTTCCACTTCCCCCAACTTAGGAGAAATTGATGGAGCCACAGAGGATGAGACACCTCCAACCCGTGCCTTAGCAAAAGCAGGAGGACCCTAGGGAAATAGGTGAAAAATGTCCCACCCAGAAAGGTTAACAAAGAAGCAGCCCTATATCACATCTATTGCTCCTTAGCCCTATTGTCCAGGAGGCTGGCCATCTCTCCACAAGTCTCCTGCATTTGGTGTGTTTGTGCATGTGTGTGTGTGTGTGTGTGTGTGTGTGTGTGTGTGTGTGTGTGTTTTATACAGGGAAGGCTGAAGAACCCCCAACACATGTCCTGAGAGAGGGCAGAAATTGGCCCAGAACATAGCAACTTGGCCAAGGGAAGGTGAAAACTGTGATCCTCGGCATTTACAGTTTTCAAAGTACTTTTCTCTCTTCCTTACTTGATCCCCACACATACATTGTGAGGCAGGCATGGCAGGAGTCACTATCACCATTTCACAGGCCAGAGACTGGTCTCTTCTACTGGCCCTTTCTGCTTGGGTTGTCTCCCTCTAGAGCTAGGGCTGGACCCAGGTTAGAGGTGCTGGAGAAATCTTCCCAGCAACTACAGCCTTGAGATGAGGCTTTCCCCTAATGGAGCAAAAGGCTTCAGCCTCATCCTTGAACACAGTGCCTCCACCCATCCATTTTCTTCTTTCCCTCTGCTCCAAGATTCAGAGATTTGGGAATCCAGTTATTCAGTAGCACACCAGGAAGCCTCTCTGGCATAAATACATGTAATCAAGGAGCATTTACTGAGCACTCTTTCAAATCCACTACAAAGTGAATGTGATTAAAGAAGTTCTGGGAGGGGAGTTGGCAGGGCAAACAAGTAAGCAAATGATGACAGTGGTGCTATGAGAAGGGCTCTGGGGAGAGCTTTTAATTCTACCTGGTGCAGGAGCAAGTGTTATTCTGCCACCTTTCTAGAAGTTTGATCAATCCAGGAGAAAGGAATGAATATAAAGGGCTGGAGGGAGGAAGGAACTTGGTACATCCAGAAAATAGAAAGAAGCTCCTGTGCCTAGACCAGAACCTGAGAGAAGAGGTGCACTGGCAGAAGTCTTGAAGAGCAGGTGCGTTTGGAATCTGAAGGGCTTGTTACTCATCTGAGAAGTCTGAACTCTTCAACAGACTTAATATGTGTGTATGTGTATATATAATGACATAGGATTATACACACATATACTGGTATGTAAAACATCTGCTTTTAGATGCTGGAGTACTAAAAAATGAGAGGGAAAAGGTCATGTTAAAGTAATCCTATTAACCATCATTTACCTGAACTGCTTATGTATAATTGTCATGCATCATAAAGAATATTTCACATAATCTATGAGTCCAAGTATGTGTTGTGTGTGTGTGCTTTAAATTACACACTGAATTTCCTTCTAAGTGGTCTTCCTCCTTTCTCTTTTTTTCTTTTTCTTTCTTTTTACTGTATTAATGTTTGCCTGCTCCAAATCTCAAAAAGTAGAAGGAACTTTGTCACTAAGTCTCAAGAGAGTTCTTGCAAAGGTGCTATCATTGCATGAAGAATGCCTCAACTTTGAGCTGGGTTTGTGAATTGCAGATTCTGCAGGAGAGAAAGTGAAACTTCTTTTTCCCTTTTAGTATCTCAACTTCACTTAGCCAACCTTATGTACCCAATAAAAACAGCTAAGTTTAGTGACATCCGCTAAAGTTTTATCTAGGGAAGTATTCCATCTGGGTTTCCCCTTTTTGGAGAAAAACAGAAGAGTCCTGGGACTAGGCTTCCCAGGGGCCTCTGCTTGGAGCCTACTCCAAGGGTGGCCCCCAGCATCTTGGCCGGCCCATTCCCAGCACCCTATTTTAAACTACAACTCCCAGTGGCCTCCTCTCGCCAGACCCTTCAAAGACGGTTTCCCAGCAGCCTCCTGGGCGAAAAGCCCCGCCCCTGGGAGAGGCTCCCTAGGCTTCCTGGAGCCCTCCGCCCACCCCGGCCCCTGTCACGTGATGCATCCTCACCAACTGGCGCGCAGAAAATGGCGGAGGGCGGTGGCCAAGGGCGGGGAGGCTACAGGGGGAGGACCCTGAAGGGGGCGGAGCGGGGCCCGGGAGCCGAGCAGCCTGGCAACGGCGGTGGCGCCCGGATCCCAAGGTGGGTGAGCGCTTGCTGCTGGCCTGTCTCCCAGCTGGCTGTTGCGGGGACCCGTGGTGTGATGGGGATGGGGGACCGAGAAGAGGAAGTTGAGACTCCCCAGGCTGGCAGGTCCTTAGGTGCCTCGCAGCGCCCGGGGGGTGGGTGGATTTGCCCCAAAGCCTTGGCTGTTCCCGCCGGCCAGGGCTGAGGCCAGAGAGTAGCAGGCAGGTGCTTCAGGCTTCCAGGTTCTCCTCGTCCAAGGTCCCAGGCCCACCGCAGGCGAAGGTCGGGTTTGGAATCCGGGCCAGAGGGCCGGGGGATGGGGGTTGGGGCGTCGTGGCCGCTGCCTGGACTTTACTTCCCGGTCCTGGGTCGACGAGTGGGCCGGGCGGCCGCCCTGTCTCCCTGGCAACGCGCCTCCGCTGGTCCTCATGGAGGCTCTGTGAGCGGGGTGGGTGCCCGCCGCATCCCCCGTGTGTTCTGTGGAGCGGCCGCAGCCGGTCATTTGCCGTGAATCCTGGATTTGCGCTCTTTGCCAGTGTTTGTTTCTGTCACAAATGGGAGGTTTGTCTGTTTTTGCAACAGTTAAAGGAAGATCTGAAAGGGAAAGGTTAGTTCCCTGATACGCAGTCGGAAGTATGCACAGGCACCAGCAAGCGCCGTTTGCCGGGTTGCCTCCCTTAACTACGCTCAGGAAGTGAAAACTAATTTTAGTTATTGCCTAAGCAAAGATGAAATGATCTGCTGCAAAAATATACTATACGCCTTTTATACGCATATGAAGTGTGAGGCGAAGTGGATTGTAACTGGTTTTGAAACAGACACACTAAACGTTCACAAGAATGGAATCATGGCATATTAGAATTGACTGGGACCTTGAAGTTCATTTATTTCCTGGATGGGGAAACTGAAGCTCAGAGAGGATAACTAATGTGACACAGACTGCCAGACAACTTAATGGCAAAGCTAATATAAGGTCTCCGGGGGATATCTTGGCGGCTGTCTAGCCTGGGTACTTTTCTTTCTTTCTTTCTTTCTTTCTTTCTTTCTTTCTTTCTTTCTTTCTTTCTTTCTTTCTTTCTTTCTTTCTTTCTTTCTTTCTTTCTTTCTTTCTTTTCCTTCCTTCCTTCCTTCCTTCCTTCCTTCCTTCCTTCCTTCTTTCTTTCTTTATCATGGCTCAGTTTTTTTTCCTTGCAAACTATCCACCTTAGAGTTTGAGACTGAGCCAGCGATTTTGTTGTAGCTCAAACTGTTTTGAATTTCCTTCTAAACCAGATTACCAGCCAAATAAGACAAGCTTGTTAATTTATAGACACATGTTGTTTTCATCCAACATATATTTGGGGCACAACTAACTTATTTACCATATTTGACTCTGAATGACTTTTGGCTATTTCACAAACCAAACCTATCGCAGGGGTCCTCAAACTTTTTAAACAGGGGGCCAGTTCACTGTCCCTCAGACCGTTGGAGGGCTGGACTATAGTTTAAAAAAAACAAACTATGAACAAATTCCTATGCGCACTGCGGGCCCGGGACGAGTCGGCTGCTAAGCAGGACAGGCAGCGGCACCTGGCGGGCCAGATAAATGTCCTCGGCGGGCCGCATGTGGCCCGTGGGCCGTAGTTTGAGGACCCCTGCTTGAGAGATTCCACACCATGGATTAGGTTCAAACCATTGGTGCTGCTAGGGTATAGCAACCTCCTGACATGTTTGAAAGTGGAGAACATTCTTTGGAGGCTCCCGATTCTAGTGTGGTTATTAAATAATTGGTCTCCTTACCTTAAAGTTCTAACACATTTATCAAGTTGTCAGTTGTTTCATTCATTCAACCCAGAAGGCCTGTGGTCTGTTCACAATGTCCTACACACTGGGAAGACAGCAGACAGTACCACTGATGAAATCCCTGCCTTACAGAACTAATGTGTAGGGAAGTAGACAATAAAAAAAATAAACAATGCTATATTTTCCAGTGGAGATGAACAATATGAAGAAAAATAGAACTTTGGAACTCTATGATGACAACAGGCTGGCATGAATGAGAGTGAGTTGGACATTACTTTGAGTTGATAGTTTTAGACTAATTACAATAAATAAATTACTGTAAATAAATCGACTAATTACAGTATATAAATTTTGAAACAGACATACTACTCCATTACAGTAAATAAATAGAAAAGTAAATCTGTCTGACTCAGATTCTGTGGAGTCCATCATTTCTCCAGACACTCCCTTTTGGATGATAAGTGCACCACAGCCTCATTTTTAATTGAATTTTCCCCCTTACATGCAAACAGTAAGTGGTTTCAAATACCTCGAGAGGTAGTTTTCAAGTCCCTTGCTGTATCAGTGGTTACCTCACTCTCGCTACAGAAGACTCTGTTGAGGTCAGTGTTGGTTGTTGATTTCTTTTCCTGCACACTGATTTGTACTGGGAACCTACTATCTGAAATGCTTGTCAATCTTCATATCGTGTGGTTTGTAAAGAAACAAGTTCATTTTGAAATTACAGGCATACCTTGGAGAAATTGCAGGTTTAGTTCCAGACCACCACAGTAAAGTGACTATCACAGTAAAACGAGTGGTCATCTTTTTGCTTGTGGAGGGTTTTGGTTTTGCCTTCAATTTGTTAAAAACACATCTGTGAGGTGCCATAAAGTGAAGAACAACATAAGGTATGCCTGTAGCTCTAGAGTGAAGAAGCACTCAGCTTCTTAAGAACAAGAGTGCCAATAAACTGGCATTAATGATGGCTTACTCTAAAGTTCATCTGACCAAAAAAAAAAAAAAAAAAAAAGTTGATCTGCTTAGTTAGTACCTTTTCAGTTCTCTCATGTTCTGTATGTTCAGTGGCTTCAAAACAAGTGTTTTCATTTGTACAGGTTCTGAAAAATGATAAAAGTTACATAAACCACTCTAGTAATCTTTGTTCCAAAATAAAAGGAGGATTAACAAAATGTAGTTACTTTAAAAACCACCAAAAGAACATGTGGTTCTTGCTCTTATTGAAGGCTCCAAAATGAGAAAAGCAGAGCCTCTTCAAGGCTTACTAGGCGACATTTTGAATTGGTGGCCAAAGGATTTCAAAGGCTAGTGTTTCTTGTTATTTCTAAAGTTGTTGTTTTTTTTTAATTTTATAAAAGAATAAGTGGTTGTTTTCATTATTCTTTAGTAATCCCCGTCCCTGCTTCTGACCTCTTTGAAGTTCTGCTTTCTTTATTTTCTAGTTTCTCAGTTCATTTTTCCTTTCTGGCAGATGAGGTGACAGGGGCTGTCATTTGCTTATAAGCTGTTGACTCTGGATTTAAATCCAGGCTCTAGTATTATCTGTGTGAATTTAGGGGAGTTACTTACCTCTGTACCTCAGTTTCCTTATCTGTAAAGTGAAAATAATTGTAACTTCCTCAAAGGGAAGTTGGGCAGGACTAAGTGATACTCTATGTTAAGTGTTTAGAATAGGCTCTCAAGAAAAGTTGAACTACATGGAACTCCTTTCTTTTAACTTGAACTACATGGAACTCCATTCTTTTCTTTTAAAGAAAAAAAGGATTCCAGACATGTTTTTATAAACTTTTGGAAATCTAGTAAGCCTGATTTTCTAGACATTTGTCTTCATTTCATTATTGAGTAGAGCATTTAGTTTCATGTGATGTTGGCAGCAGTGATCACAGTTCTTGCAGTGTAAGTTCCCTTTACTGTTTAGACTCAAATAACTTGAGTCCATATTTTGTTTGTTATTACAAACAAGAATAGAACAAGAGAATCCTTTAAATCCCTCTGCTTTGAAAGTGAGAAGGTACCAGGAGACCCAGTTGGAGTTAGTCAACTGGAGATCCAGTTGCCATCATGTAATTGGAGGATGGTTTTTCATGTTAAATGTTTACAATGTATTTTTTCACAAGAGCACCAGGACAATCTCATCTTTTTGTTTTTAAGAATGTGGGAAGCATTTCTTTAGAAAATTGGCATCCTGCACTACTGCTTTCATTCTGTTTCTATCTGAGAAACAAGTAGTGGGAAAGAGGTGGTAGAAATCTTGAGTTTGAATTCCATAAGCAAGTTCAAGTTCCAGTTTTGCACCAGTTAACTCTATGACACGGGACAAGTCATTTTACCTCACCTGCTGGTGGCTCTTTCGTTTGTAAGATAGATCTAAGAAAACCTGCCCTACCAAATTTCCAGAGCTATTCAGAGAGTCAAATGTGCAACAGCACCTTTTGAAGACACTGTGGCATTATTGTTATTGCAGTCGTGTGTTATATAAGCCATCATTATTGGGAGAACTTGTGTTAGAGGACAGCGTCCTTCCTGTTCTTGGCTCATCTTCCCCATAGCTATAGGTGTGGCCTCTGCCTCACTCTCCCCCTTCTGTCAGCATTGAGATATGCAAGTGTTTTATTGCCTCTCTCAAATGGATCTGAAGCCATTGGTACACCTCCCAAGTTCCCATTTTCTTTATTACTAAAATGATAGTATTGTAAAACCAACAATCTCAGGGCGATAGATAGCAAGGCAATCTCTCCATCACAGAATAGCACCTGCCTTTTTTTGCAGTGTCTCAAAATGGAAGTCTTTCCTTTTTCAAATCAACACCTTACCTTAGATCCTCAGTGCAGCTTGAGTCACTGCCAAGTTCCTCTACCCATACTAAACTGGCTGATGGCCTCTTGGTGTTGGGACAAGAAGAAATCCAATGACTCAATCGCTCTCCAGGTCCTCACTGCCTTATTCAAACAGGACAGGTGCTGAGTACTCCTTTTTTTGTTACTTGAATTTGTTTCTCAGTATCTTGAAATTACTCCATAAGTAGCTCTTGAAAATTTCATGTACTTATATAAGTTTAGTATTGTATTCCTCAACTCTTTGTCTTAATATGTAATACCTGTGTATTTCAGTATTAGTTTTTTTCAATTTCCAAACTTGTTATTAAGACGGCTGAGGTTGGAGACGTTGTTCTGGGCAGGTTAAACCTAACATAGCCTTCTTCATGCAGTAGACATTTACTAAACATTCTTTGACTTCAACTGGGCAAGGGGGGCATAGTTTAGAATTGTTTGGATAAGTTCACTTCAAGAAATTCTGTTGTCTGTCTAAGGATTATATTCCCTGACTGCCAGATGAAACAACAGAGCTCATGCTTAGCCTTTCTTTCCATGGTCAATTAGCAAATGAATAAGAAAGTTCTTTAAGTCCAGTGCTGAGAGAGGTCTCACACATTGCTTTCCCACCATTTTCTTCCCAGCTTCTGGATGTTTGGACTATTGTCATGAACAGTTTTCAATTAGGTTAGTTTTGGGGGGTTTTGCTTGCTAGTATGTTGGGGGTGTGCAGGGGTAGGGGAAGTTAAATGGTAATAATTTTAAGTAAAGAGAAAGCAACTTGTTTGTAACTCCTCCAGCTTGGATTCCCTTGCTTACAGACCTTGACAACACAGCGATGCCCTTTCTTTAGTTTGTAGTCATTGTTACATGTTGCTATCATATCCTTGAGATTTTTGTGAGAAGGAAACACAGTTTGTTTCCCAGAGCCTCTTGCAATGGAACGGATCATGGTGTCCTGCTTTACGCTTCGTGGGAGCTCTGAAGGCAGAGGTGGGTCCTGAAGGGGATTCTTAGCATCAGGTAGTGGTGCTTATAATGTCCTTGTCTGAACTTTTAAGTTCCTTTATGTCCCTAAGATGATTTACGTAAGGACTGAAGAGAACTGGGACTGCTCTCAGGGTTCATTCCAGGAGGGTTGCAATTGACCTGAGTTGTTTTACTGAAATAAGAAATAACCCTGCACAGCAGTGACCTCTGGCCATGATATGTCAGTACTATTTGTGGGTCATAGTAAGAAGGAAGACTTACACTTGGTTTCAGTGAGACCCCAGAAGGGTGCTGCTCTTGACACTGGTTATGTGGTAGGCAGGATATAAGAAACCCCAGTCAAGGTTCCATTTCAAGCTTCCTAGTCCAGAATTGTTCCTTGCACATATCAGTGGTTCCTGTCTGAGAGCAAGTTCCAATCTCTACCGCCCCCACAGGTAGAAGGCAATTGGAGTTGGCCCTCACCTCTTTGTAATCCTCGCTGCAGGACATAATAACTGATTTTTGAAAGTTGGGGCTGAGTGTAACCCTGCTGGCCATTTCCTTTATTTGCTGTTATCAACTCTGAATTGGTGTGATCATTCTTCTAGAAGTTCCCATCACTTCATGACACCAAACAGTTTTTCCTTGTTGATAAATAGTACCCGGATGCCCCTGCTCCTCCTCAGCTCCTGGGAGTTTAGGGGACATGCAGAATTTTAGCTCCCTGCCAGACCTGCACAACTAGAATCTGCATTTTAATAAGACCCAACCCAAGTGATCTGTATGCAAATGAAAGTTTGAGAAGCTGGACTAAGTAACAATTCAAATCCTGGCTTCCCCACTGACCCATCAGCCGCACTGTCCACTAGAAGGATAATTCATGCCACACGTGTAATCAGTTTTCCTAGTAGCCACATTAAAAAAGTAAAGAAACAGATGAAATAAATTTTTATAATAGATTTTGACTTAACCCAGTATATCCAAAATATCATTTCATCATGTAATCTATAATAATAAAAGCGTAATATGCTAATTAGTCCGGACATCCTTCTGGACCAAGCCGGGGCTGCAGCAGCAGGGGCTGCAGCTGCCTTGGCAGTGAGGGAAGGATCCAGGCAGCTGGCCCACGGCTGCAAGGGAGGGATCTAGGCAGCCGCTGCGGCTGCAAAGGCCTACTCTTGCATGAATTTCGTGCATCAGGACTCTAGTCCAGGGGTGGGCAAACTTTTTGACTCGAGGGTCACAATGGGTTCTTAAACTGGACCGGAGGGCCGAAACAAAAGCATGGATGAAGTGTTTGTGTGAACTAATATAAATTCAAAGTAAAGGAGCAGAGGGGAGAGCAAGAGAACCCTCCGCTCTTTTGGCTCCGCAGGCTGGATAGAACAGCCGAACGGGCCGGATCCGGCCCTCGGGCCGTAGTTTGCCCACGGCTGCTCTAGTCAGTATAATAATTAGTGAGATATCTTCCCCTTCTTCTGTACTAAGTTGTTGAATTCTGGTATGTACTTTCCATTTACTGCACCCTTCAATTTGGACTAGCTATATTTCACATTTTCAGAGCTACATGGCCTAGTGGCTCCAGTGTTGAATAGCACAGTTTGTAGAGATACATTTTAAAAAAATATTTTTTATTGATTTCAGAGAGGAACAGAGAGGGAGAGAGAGATAGAAACATCAATGATGAGAGAGAATCATTGATTGGCTGTCTCCTGCATGCCCCACACTGGGGATCAAGCCAACAACCCAGGCATGTGCCCTGGTCAGGATTCGAACTGTGACCTTCTGGTTCATAGGTCAACGCTCAACCACTGAGCAACACTGGCCGGGTGAGAGATAATTTTGACCTTAATGTGCTGGTGATGTTAGCATATTCGCTGTCAAGGCCACTGCCACCTCTATGAAACCTCGTGTTGATGTTTGGTGTAATCTGGGCCAAGCCCTTTGCCCAGTGCTATGACATATATCTAATTTGACTCCTCACAGCATCCCCACTAAGTACCAGAGAATTCTTTTCTCCATTTCAGTTTGGTAAGCCAGTTTAAGAAGTCACCATTGATATACATGTGAAATGCAAGCATCTTTCTTGGGGGCATCTTCAAAGAACTTGAAGAATTCCTTCTTCTTGGGCTCTTTGGAGAGGGCCGGGCTAGAAAACCTAGTGGTTTGCCATGCTGACTGTTCTTTAGCATCACCTAGAGAGCTTTAACAACCTGCTGACCAGGCTCCCCCGACAGACCTGATTTATTTGATATGGGGGAGATCAGACATCTGCATTTTAAATTTTAAAGTGCTTGGGTGATTCTGGCATGATGCTCTGGAGCAGCTATGATAGGAGTATTTGTGTCCCCAACCTGACTGCCCTGCTAATCACCTGGACTTCAGGTTGAAATGCAGATTCATTGTCAGTGGGTCTTCAACTGTTGGAGAACCCCTCCCTTGTGCTGCTTTGACTCCCACTTTGACTTTGAGCAGCCAGCTCATCAGCATCATCTGAGTGTGTGGCCCAAATGACAAGTTCACTGTCAGCCAGGGTGGAGTGTCTGCTTCTGTAGGTTTGGGGTGGGGCCCAAGATCTGTATTTGAGAGGGTGCAATGTTTTCCATATTTCACCAGAAAGTATTATATTTACTTTAGGTTTTGTGTAGGCAAACTTCTGGTGCACACTTTTTTTTTTTTTTGCATAAATAGATGTTAAGTTTTATCAGCCTTCTTTTTCTGCCTTTATGGAGATACGTTTCCCTCCCCGATTTAAACCTGTTAATGTGTGAGTTATTTAAAGGGATTTTCTAATATAAGTTTGCCGCATTAGTCAAATTTGTATTGCTCACGTGAACCCAATGTGTTTCTTACTGCTGTATTTGGTTGGTAGCATTTTCTTCAGGATTTTTATATCTGTCTTTGTGAGTGAGATTTGGCTTTAATTTTCCTTTTCTGTGCTGTCTCTGTCTAGTTTAGTATCATTTTGCTAACTCTGTAAAGTGGGTTGAGCGTACTGGATTCCCTTTTTCTGGTCTCTAGAAGTTTGTATAAGATTGGAGTTATCTGTTACTTGAGTGTTTGGTAAGAACATGCCCCTAGAGCCACCTGGGCCTAGTGTTTTGGTATGGGAAGATTTTAAACTACCAGTTAATATCTGCCATATCTATAGTTACATCTGTTTTTTCATTCTTAAATATTAATATTATTTATTTATGCTTTCTCTCTTTTTTCTTGATTAGTCTTACCCAGGGCTTTTTTCAGTTGTAGTTATGTAGTATGAGGTTTGTCAGCAAGCAGAAATGAATGAGCATAATTTTATTCTCATTATTTTGATTAATTTTTAGTGAGTAAAAACTTCATATGATTTTAAAGTCAAATTTATATCAATGTATATTCTGGGAAGCTTTACTTTCATACCTGTCTCCTGCCAAGCATGCTGTCCACCCCCACCCTACTCAATCAATATCATTAGTTTTCTGTGGTTTTTAAAAAACATATTTTTATTGATTTCAGAGAAAGGGAGAGTAAAAGAGAGATAGAAACATCAGTGATGAGAGAAAATCATTGATTGGCTGCCTCCTGCATGCCCCCTACTGGGGATCGAGCCTGCAACCTGGGCATGTGCCCTGACTGGGAATAGAACTGTGACCTCCTGGTTTAGAGGTCTATGCTCAATCATGGAGCCACACTGGCCAGACACTATATCATTAATTTTTAATTCATTCTTCTATGTTTCTTCTTTTGCAAATTTGAGTAAGCATGTACACACTCACATACACACACACTTATATTCCCTCCTTTTCTTACACTGAAAAAGCATACTACATACACTGATCAGCTTCTTGCTTTTTTCACTTAAAAAATACATTCTGCAAATCACTCTTTATTTTCTTCTTCCTTCTGTCTGGATTTATTCTGCTGTTTTAGATATTTTAAAACATAGTATGTTTATTATTATTTATTTATAGTATATATATATTCTAATTTCCATTGTGATTATTTCATTCACTTGTGTGTTGCTTAGAAGTCTATTTTTAAATTTACAAATACATTTTCTAGGTATTTTTATTTTTACTTATTATTAGTATTTTTTAATCCTCATCCAAGGATGAGGATATGTTTTTTATTGATTCTAGAGAGAGGAAGGGAGATGGAGTGGAAGAAAGAGAGGGAGGGAAAGTGATAGAGAGGGAGACATCAATGTGATAGAAACATCTATTGGTTGCCTCCCCTTTGTGCCCTGACTGGGGATCAAAGGTACAACCTGGGTATGTGCCTTTACTGGGAATCGAACCCAAGACCCTTCAGTGTGTGGGACAGTGCTCTAACCAACTGAGCCACACCAGCTAGAGCTGTAGGTATTTTTAAAACTGATTTCTAATTTAACTGTATTAAGGTCAAAGAATGTGGTCTGAATACTAGTAGTTATTTGAGATGTGTTGAGGGTAGATTTATATAGTATCTTGTGGTTATTTTTTATTTAGCAGAGTATTTTTTGTACTCATCCACATTGTCTCATGTATAAGCAGTTGGTGACTCTGTTGCTGAGTAGTATTCCGAAGTGTAGCGCTAACATAATTTGTCCATGTCGATGAACATTTGAGTTTATTCTGGGTTGGGTGTTTTTTTGTGTTATTATTATTATTATTATTATTTTGCCATTATGAAGAGAGTGCTATAAACATTTGCTTACAGGTCTTTTGTGTGGACTTAAGTGTTTCATTGCTGGGCCATATACTTAGTGTATATTTAACTTTACAAGAAACTGTCACCCTATTTTCCAAAGTGCCATTTTGCATTTCCACTGCGTGGGCCATATCCTCACCAATACTTTTTATTATCTGTCTTGTTAAAATGCAGCCATTCCAGTGGGTGTGTAATGGTAGTACATTGTGGTTTTAATGTGCCTATTCCTGTGACTAATGATGATGAGTATATCTTCATATATATCTTATTGGCCATTCATATATCTTTGGTAAAGTGTGTGCTTAAATATTTTGCCTGTTTCTTATTGGATTGTTTTATTATTAAGTTATAAGAGGTCTTCATACATTTTCGATATAGACCTTTATCAGATATGTGATTTGCAAGTACTTTCTCCCAAACTGTGATTTATCCTTTCATTTTCTTAACTGTGCTATTGAAAGAGCAAAGGTTTTTTATTTTGATAAAAATCCAGTTTAGCCCTGGCTAAACTGGCCTGTGTTGCTCAGTTTGTTGGGCATCGTCCCATGTACCAAAGCATTGACGGTTCAGTTCCGGGTAAGGGTACATGTCTAGGTTGCAGGCTTGATTCCCAGTGGGGGTCATGCAGGAGGCAGCCAATGGATGTTGCTCTCTCACATGGGTGTTTCTCTCGCTTTCTCAAATTCAATAATCTATTCTTTTCAAAAAATCCAGTTTATCATTTTTTTCCATGGTTTGTGCTTTTTGTGCTCTCAGAAATCTTTGCCTAAGTTCCAAAAGATTTTCTCCTATATCTCCCTTTAGGACTTTGCACTTTTAACTCAAATGCTTAGCTCTATAGTGGCAGACAGACCCCATTTTATACTTTAACTAGAGGCCCAGCGCGCAAAATCGCGTGAGATCCCAGACCCGTCGTGCCACCGTGGGGGCGGGACCCCAGACCCATCGTGCCACCGTGGGGGTGGGAACCCAGACCTGCCGCGCCGTGACACCCATCAATGCAACTCCTGGTGACTGGTCATTACGGTGTTACGGCCACAGGCCTTTTATAATATAGATGCCCATTTGTTTATTGCTAACAATACAAATACAATTTTTATGTTGACCTTGCGTATCATGCAGCCTTACTAATTTTACTAGTTCTAATAGTTTTCTGTAATATTTTTAGGAATTTTTGACATACATGATCATGTCATTTACAAATACAATTTTACTTCTTCCTTACAATATGTTATGCCTTTTATTTCTTTCTCTTGCCTTATTAAACTTGCTAAGATCTCTGAAAGATATTGAATGCAATGTCGCCACACTTAGTGGGGAAGTATTCCATCTTTCACCATTAAGAATGATGTTAGCTATAGGTTTTACATAGGTACCCTTGACTATTCCTAGTCTGCTGAGAATTTATTTTTGTTATGATTAGATGTTGAATTGTGTTTGTAGAATTATGTATGTCTCAGATACCATCTTCAGGAAGATAATATACCTCATGAATAGCCCTGTTGGGAATCTTTTTTTTTCAATCCTTACCCGAGGATACTTTTTCCTTTGCATTTTTTTTAGAGAGAGAGTGGAAGGGAGGGAGGGGGAGAGAGAGAGAAAGAGAAACATTGATATGAGAGAGACACATCAATTGGTTGCCTCCCACACTGCCCCTGACCTGGACCCGGGATCCAACCTGCAACCCAAGTACGTGCCCTTGACCTGAAATCAAACCTGTGACCCTTAGGTGCACAGGCTGACACTCCAACTGCTGTGCCACACTGTCCTGTGTGGGAATTCTTTTTATTCTTCTGTGGAGCAGCATATATTGCTCCTTCAAAAGCCATGGGAATTATCAGTGTTAGATTTATATGTGTCACAGTTATAGTAATAGTACTGGAATTTCTTCATCTTCCCTTTATTTGCCATTCTTTTGACACTGGTTTTGGTTCCTCTTTATCTCCTTGCTTTTTTATTTCTGACTTTTAGATTATTTCTTCCACATCTATGAAAACTTCCTCCCTGTGAACAGTGCCAAGTTCTAGAAGTGTGTGTGTGTGTGTGTGTGTGTGTGTGTGTGTTTATTTGTTCGTTTCTTTCACCTTCTTCTATAGCAGGGGTGGGTTGCCACTTGTATGTATGGCTAGAATAATAGTTAACTGCCCCAAGCAGGAAGATAAACATTGTCCATACTCTGGGTCACTGCAAGTCTTTCTCTTTCTGAATCTCCAAGGCTTCTAATGAAGCCGGTCATTAGAGATTGCTTTTGGACACTCCTCTAACTACTGTGGCAAACTGCCTCTTGGACAGGCTTCTAGTCCTGGTGCTGATCTTTGTGAACCTTCAAGGTCAACCTGCTCTTGTAAATTGTGACTAATTAAGATATATCAAGCTTAGCATTTTCAATAATTGGGAGACCATATGCAACATTTAAAAAAAATCTCACTTTCTGCTTTTTACTTCTAGCCCATGCAGAGAAGAAACAGGAAGCTCCAAATCAAAATTATCCAGCCCATTCTTTGAACTGTTCTTTAGAATTGCCTTAAGAGATCATGGCACTTTTTAAAAAAATATCCTCAGTGGTGTCAAATCTTTGAGTGAGGCCTTGGCTTTTGGCTCTAGGCTGAAATAATTTTGAGGCCCATCTATTAAATAGACAGAGTGAGCATTCATGTTGTTGGAAGCAGTGTGTTTAATTTAAAAATTGAGATATGGTAAAATTCATAAGAAGATGTTTTATGTGGCTTTAAACTGTAAAGGCAGCCCTTGCTGGTGTGTCTCAGTTGGTTGAGCATTATCCTATTTAATCCTTTAAAAAATATATTTAAAACATATAAAAAAAACCCGAAAGGTCCTGGTTTGATTCCTCGTCAGAGCACATGACCAGGTTTCGAGTTAGGTCCTGTCCATGGTGCCTACGGGACACAACCAAATGATGTTTCTCTCTCACATATATGTTCTCTCTCTCTCTCTCTCTCTCTCTCTCTCTTTCTTTCTCTCTCCTTTCTCTTCCTCCCTCTCTAAAATCAATAAAAACATATTTTAAAAATATTTTAAAAACTCTAAAGGCAGTTTCAAAAAAAGAACTGAAAGAATACTGGGAATAGTTGACAGTGTTGCTGGAATAAATGCACACCATCTAAAGGGACTACTTTGAAGAATAACTCATCTAGCTACATATATGCTGATGGGCATTTTAACAAAGACCTCATTATATCATAGTTGTGCTTCATGGGGTATTTAGTCTATTTTTGTCTATTAGTAATACAAATTTTCCTCCTTTAAAAATATAGTTTGAAAAAAACTCTTCTATGATACAAAGTAATATTGCAGTGGACAAACAAGAAGGAATATACTGGTTTAGTGCATGTTTTTTTTTTTAAGTAAACTATTTGTTTATGTGTCTTTAAAATGAAGACTAGAGTTCTTTGTGACCATCTGATTTTGTTACATAGAGATGGAATTCCAAAAAAAAATTTTTTTATTCAGTTGTGTAAGCAGAAGGCATAATATCCCCATTTTTAACTTGATCATCTATTAGAGAATTAGTGGGTAAGAGTGCCAGACTGATTGTGTTTGAATTCTAACATTGGCAGTTCTTAGTGGACATGTTTTTGAACCTTCCTGTTCCTTGGGGTTGTGTATTTTCATATGAAGGTAATAATAGTAGTTGCCTTATGAGGTTGTTGAGGGCATTGAATGAGTTCATCTGTGCTTAAAACACTACCTGGCACATCATGAAGGATTAATAAATGGAAGCCATGATTATTGATGACCAGATATTCTATTTTGCCTTAGTTGTATAGTATCACTTGTATTATTGTATTTATTATTATTTAATTTATACCTATTCATTGTCTTTATGACTATTTAATTTGTCTTACATTTATTCATCTCCCCAACTCAGTTGCTAGCTCCTTGAAGATCTGACTCATTTTTTTAAGAATTTCCCATTGTGGTCCAGAGTATTTGCCCAATATATAGTTACTAACTTATTTTTTTTTTACCTCTTTGGAAACAAGATTAAACAATTATTCATGCTGAGTGAGGAGTGTCTCAGTAATGATTGGCCTGGTGTCATTTCATTATTTCTTCTAAGAAGTGGTATTAATATTTCAGTGCTGGTTAATTTAATAGATATTTGGTGAATGCTTATAGATGGATTGACAAACTAAATTGTTCTGAATGTAACCACATGATCATTTTGTAGATTGTTAATTTCTGTAGCTAACCTCTTATCTCTGTTATGAATTGGATTGTGTTCCCCAGAAAGATATGATGATAGGCCTACGCCCCAGTACCTTCGAATGTGACCTTATTTGGAAATAGGGTCATTGCAGATATAACTACTTAAGGTCATACTGGAGGAGGATGGGCCCTTAATCTAATATGACCGGTGTCCTTAGAGGAGAACAATATGCAGAGACAAACAGAGAAGAAGGTCATGTGATGACAGAGAGAGAGAAAAATGCTGCGGTTGCAACCACCAAAAGCTGGAAGAGACAGGAAGGACCCTGCCCTTAAGCCTGCAGGGGAGCACTGCCCTACTGACACCCTGATTTCAGGCTTGAAGCCTTTAGAATAGGGAGAGAAAAAAATTTACTTTGTAAGCTATCAGTTTGTGACACTTTATTACAGCAGTTTCAGGAAACTCAGACAGTGCCCATCCATTCTTTTGCCTTTTCCCCCCTTGCTGCTTGAATTAGAGTGTTGACAGCCCTGGGTTTTATTTTTCATTTCATCTCAAATGGTTGATGTGCCTACATTTTCATCCATTAGCCATCTCGTTATATTGAGAAGATGGCTAATGGATGAAAATGCGCGCAAGCGCGCGCGCACACACACACACACACACACACATACACACACACTCTTACTCCAAGAGCAGACAAAGCTATTGGAAAATCTAGCACAAAAACCCATTGCAGTTTTTAAAAGTGTGCTGGAAGTAGGAGACATTTACAAGATTGTTCATAACAGCACTTGTTTGTAACAGCAATACCTGGAACCAGTTCAAATGACCACTGAGAAGAGCATGGCAAACAAAGTGTGGAACAATGGACTACTATGCAGCAGTGAAAACGAGTGGAGCACAACTCCACACATTCACATTTATGGCTCTCACAACAATGCAAGGGGCAGAAGAATGTGTAACAATTCCAGTTATATATAAAAGTTCAAACTCAACATAATACTTAGGGATATATACTACATATGTGGAAAAGTTATACAGATATGCAAAGGAGTTGTAAACACAAAATTCAGCCCTAGAGAGGGAGGCTGGAGTACCTTTAATGGCTGAAGATTGATGTCTCCAAAGTCATGAAAGTTTATGAGGGTGATACTGTATTCATTTATTCATTGACTGAGTACTCAAGCTACTCTGTGCTGGTACCACAGCGTGAAACAGCCCTTGCCCTTAGGAAGCTCAGATATAACAGACCCAAAACGTCAATGGATACACAGAGTATAGCATGACAAATGAAATATTAGAAATTTGTACAATGTACAGAGAATGAGGTGTGTGTGTGTGTGTGTGTGTGTGTGTGTGTAAAATCTTCCTATGTCTTGAAGCAGATAAATAAGGACCCTATGCCAACAAAACCCTGATTCTCCCCCCAGTGAAAGTGCTTGGAGGAATTGGTCCGAATGGCAGGTTGTCATCTCCAGCCTTTTCTCTTCTCTTTATTTTTCTAAAAACTGCACATCCACTCTTTAGTTCCTTTCTGTTCTTCCCCCTCCACCACTAATTCCAGTTGGAGGAATCTTTGTCAGTAATGCTTAGTCTGAGAAGGTCCTTAGTAAGGAGATGTTTTGAAATGGCACCTTCATTACTATTACAGCTATGACTGTTGGCATATGTTTACTCTTACCATCACCATTTACAGTTAACTTTTGTTTAAGGTACTTTTTACTTATAAATGTAAATTGTACTTTTTGGGAATAGTGTCTAACGGGGAAATAGTTAAACAAAATACAGGTTTGTCATGGAGCAGATCAGCTGGGTTCATAAATTTGGGAATTGGCAGGTGGATGGGGAACTTGATCTTGTTTCTATTTTAAAACTTTGTTTACTGGCAGGTATCTGATGGTTACAAAATCCATTGGCGAATTTAAAGACCTGTTTAAATGTATATAATATAATTACTAGGTAGCCTTTTTATTTTAAAAAGTTAACCTGATGGTGGTTGACTTTTCTAATAGTTTATTTAGCATACCAATTTCAGTTTATGAAGCATTCTAAAGTTATTCTGTTCCATGGCCACAGCTTATGCCTCTAAAGCCATTCAGCTGTCTTGAAGATATGCCATTTGTTCTGAGGGGACCAAGTAATAGGGTGAATGGATCAGCTCAAATCCATCATCAACCATGGGAAAAAAATGATTCAAAATGCGTTCTCCACTGGGTCTGAATTATGTTGTTTTTAGCCAGTGGTCTTTACAACGTATAAATAAGTAAAAGTAAGTGTATTGTGATCTTTAAAATGAATAATAAATATTAAAAATGATTCAGAGTGAGTTTCTAAATGATAAACTATTTAATATTTCATAATTTCCAAATAAGAATAATCAAAACAAACCCCTTTTAGCCCTGAGGTTTGATGTCACTAAGACAAATTGAGAAGCTCTGATGTATATGTTTTGCGATTATCTACTTGGATAATAAGCAGTTTACTTTGACAGGGGGTTACTGTTTTAGAATAAGTACAGTTAGATTTACTCTAAGAAGCCTCCTAGTGTATTTCTAGATTCCTGAGTTAGAAGAGAAGGTAATGAGGCAAGTTCTCCATGTTAGGGATCCCATGGAAAGTTTTCCTGGGCTAGGACTCGAGTGTTTACTTTTTTTAATGGAAGTAGGCATGCTTTGAGGATAAACTGCTTTAAGGCTGTTCAGAGCCTTGCCAAGATTATATGGATCATCTTGGGAAATGTGTATGAAGAATTGTTAGGCAGTGTTAGACATCATGTATTTTATGAAGAATCCAGCCAAGTATATTAGTGTCAGTTTGTGGAATGACTTAGAGTTTATCTAAACATCTCCTGTAAGAGGAAGGGACCCTGTGCCTCTGTTTTGCCATCTGCTGTGCCAGCATTTTACATGTTCCTCATCACAGCTTCATGCAGTAGGTAGTATCATGTCCATTTCACAGATAGGGAACTGCGGTTTATCCAGGGTTACATGACTATTATTATTAATCAGGTGACAAAGTTGATATTTGAAACACAAACTGCTCTAAATACAGAATCCCCTTCTTTTGTCAACTACATGGCACAGTTTTGCAGCTGGTCATAGTGCATTTTTACAAAGTATATGCTGTGAATGGTGAGGTTAATAACAATTATTATTTGCTTTGGCTGAGGGAAGTTCACTTTAAAATAATTTATTTTAATAGTTTAAGGCAGAGGGTGACAGCTTGTTTTTGTAAATAAAATCTTACTCTGGAGTACAGCCACATTCTGTCATTTCCGCATCGCCTATGGCCACTTTCATGCTACAACAGCATTCAGTAGCTACAATAGAGTCTATATAGCTCACAAAGCCTAAAATATTTACTATGTGCCCTTTTACAGAAAAAGTTTACCAACCCCTGTTCAAAGGAAAATGTATAGAAATGAAATAAATTTCTAGTTTTGCAAACCATCATTTGTTTTCATGTGGGTTGGGCAAATGTAGAAGTTGAATTGATAGTGTACTAGTCTCAAAATGGTTGGGATGTGAACATTTCTCTTTTGTGCTGAGAGTGGTTTGGTTGAAGACAGCTCAAGGCATCTTTTTCATTTTCTTGCCTCCTAGATAGATGTCCTACAGTCAGAGCAACTTGAATGCAAAAGTCAGAATAAGTTGATTTAGTAAATCCTGTGTTTCCTGGCACTCCAGGCACAGAACAGAACTCCCTGCTATTAGTTCTCGTAGGGGAGAGGTGATACTCCCCTTAGAGGCCACATTGGAAATGGGGGAGGGTGTTTTTGTTTTTAGTGTAATGTATTGTAAAATAAATTATTTCATTATAATTCGGTATCCGTTTATTTCTCCTTTATACTGGAGTTAAGACATTATATCGATTATTTTTTTAAATTGTGTTTAGGTTGATAATATCTATGATTTTCCTTTCAGGCTAGCAAATGGGATTTACAGAAATTTGTTTTATAAGAAAGGGAGCATTGGGGCTTCCCTATGTATTTGGCATTTGTTTTCAAAACAGACTTCCAAGTAAAGAGAGTTCCTTTAGGAAGACCTGGTTTCTGGACTCAGAGGCTGCTTATGCATAACTTCTCACTTGCTGGTAGGCTTTAGAAGTTAGTTTTCAGACTGAGTAGAGTTTCTCTAGCTTTTAGGGGACCCTCCAAAGCAGCAGTCGCCAACCTTTTGGGCCTCACGGACCACCAGTTGGTGACCACTGCTCCAAAGGTTTCCTTAAACCAGCAGTCACCAAACTTTCGGACCACACGGACCACCAGTGGTCTGAGGACCACCAGTTGGCCACTGCAGCTCCAGAGAAAGACCATTCTTAAACTTCATTTAAATGTGAATACAGGGTAAGAAAGCACACTGATTAAAAAAATAAAGAGAAGGCCTGCATGCCTTTTGTCTCTGTTGTTACATGGAAAGTTCAGTAAAACCACTAATTTAGGCCCATTGATCTCAAATCAGGTGACCATGGAAACTAGAGCTCCCATTGGAGTTTAGATTTTGCTTGCAAAGACCCTGTGAAGTGGAGGTCAAACTTATTTTCTGGTTCTACTGCTTTTAGATTTTTACAAGAGGGTAAAAATGGCCCTCATTTGTTTGAAAGTGTTTATACTTATGTCTGCTGCAGGTGTTTTGTGGAGTCCTGTTTTTCATATTCAGTGGAGAGTAGAAGAGTTTCTTAGTCTGGAAGAAGGACATGATGAAAGAGGTTTGGGGGCCTTAATTTGATATGTCTATTTCTTGGGATGTAGGATGGTAGTGTTCAAGTTCTTTTTAGTGCTATTGCCTCAAGGAGGCATTAAGTTAATGCTGGCATTCTGCTGCCCAGAGCCATCGTGCCTTGATTAGGCAAAGATTTGTTCTACCATTTTTTTTTAAGCTTGCATGAATTTCTGCCTTAAATGAAACAGTGGGCAAACAGCAGTTATTGCCCAGTTCATGCATTCATTTAACAAATGCCTATTAAGTACCTACTGGGTGCCAGCTAGTCACTGTTACAGGTGTTGTAAATGGAGCGGTAAATAAAACAGACCAGAATCCCTATGTAGTGGGGACTTGTATTCTGGTGGGGGCTTGTATTCTAGTGGGGGTTTGTATTCTGATGGGTGGAGGTAGAGAGTAACAACAGATATCTGAAAGTTGGTAAGTGGTAGAGGGGATGGAGAGGGCCAGAGAGAAGACAAAGACAGAGGGAGAGGTGGAAGAGGGGAGGGTGGGAAACTGGGGGAGACCACTGAGGTTATTTGTCTTGAATTGAAGGAGAAACACAATTAAGGCCATGTTGTGACTTAAAGTTTTGATTTATTAAATAATGCCACCTTTATTTGAAGGGGGTTGGCAGCCCCAAAGGTTTCTTGCTTAAATGAGTTGTTTTCTTAACTATGATTCTTAGTCTAAAACTCCTTTTCTGCCCTAACTGGTTTGGCTCAGTGGATAGAGCGTCGGCCTGCGGACTGAAGGGTCCCGGGTTCGATTCCGGTCAGGGGCATGTACCTGGGTTGCGGGCACATCCCCGGTGGGGGGCGTGCAGGAGGCAGCTGATCGATGTCTCTCTCTCATCGATGTTTCTAGCTTTCTGTCCCTCTCTCTTCCTCTCTGTAAAAAATCAATAAAATATATTTTTAAAAAAATAATAAAACTCCTTTTCTGCTGAACTTGGGACCAGTCACATCTAACATGTTGTTGTTTTCTTTTAAAAAATAGAGACCATTTGGAAGCTCTTTTCTCTGGGTGGAAAGGACATTGCAGTGTTGGTCAAGAAGCCTAGGCTAGAGCTGGCCCTGCCACTAACTTATGCCAGGGCCTTGTCACACACCCTCTAGGCCAGTGGTTCTCAACTTTTCTAATGCTTCGACCCTTTAATACAGTTTCTCATGTTGTGGTGACCCCCAACCATAAAATTATTTTCGTTGCTACTTCATAACTGTAATTTTGCTACTGTTTGCTCTACGGCAGCGGTTCTCAACCTGTGGGTCGGCTAAGACCATCGGAAAACACAGATATTTACATTACGATTCATAACAGTAGCAAAATTACAGTTATGAAGTAGCAACAAAATAATTTTATGGTTGGGGGTCACCACAACATGAGAAACTGTATTAAAGGGTCGCAGCATTAGAAAGGTTGAGAACCACTGCTCTAGGCTCTCCTGCTCATCTCCATAATAGGGGGGTTTGGGCTTAAATCATAACAAAAGTTGTTTTTCAGCATCAAAAATGATAGAAGTCTACCTTAGGTTAGAATCTTGTAATTAGCATATATATAGGGAATTAAGTTTCAATTTTCACTTTAAAGCCACGGTAGCCTCAATTCAATGTTTTTTAAACAAAAAGGATTAAAACTTGAGCTTTAGAGGCTTTGGGCAAAATACTCTATAACCAAAAGGGTAGCTGACTTTTGTAAACTTCACTATAGTTTCTAATTATTATTGAACTATGTTTAGACCAATGTAGATATTATGAAAGTATAGATGAACTTTCCATGCTTGATAAGTTCAAGAAAGCCTAGGGCCTTTGCTCGTTCATCTAGTACATTTTCCACAGCACTGTACTGCTTCCCCTGGTCCTAATGAGACATTATTTTCATGTACTTTTTAAAGAGAAGCTTTATAGCTAGGTCACTACCCGCAATGCATTATCCTGATAGTCATTAACTTTCTTCCTAGTATTTATAGGGTCAGGACTAATTTGTAGAATAGGTTATGGTGTCAGCATTCAATAATTATCCTTTCATAATTGAAAAAGTGATAATAATTTGTTTAACAAATATATCGGGCACTGTTCTAAGACCTAAGGCCAGAGAGAAGTTAAATAACCTTCCCAAGGTCAAATACTGAGATGCAGAGTCAGAATTTGAATGGAGTCAGCTCCAACATCTATGCTTTGCAGCATCACATTGTTCCAGCTTCTGTGTATTTCAGGAATAATTGGAACCTTCAACAAAAAGAGGTTCACTGATGAGCTTTTACAGCGAACCTCATCTCAAAATTGACCCATCTTACCTGGGCCCTCGGATTTTTCAGATTTGTACTTGATCTAACTTTTAGTAGCAGTTAATGTAACTCTAAAATGAGCGCTTTAGATATAAAGACTGCATATTATATTAATTCATTTATATAAAATGATCAGGATGGGCAAATCTGTAGAGATAGCAAATTCGTGATAGCTTCGGGGCTGAGAGAATGGGGAGTGATGAGTGACTAATATTGGTACGGGATTTCTCTTTTGGGGTGATGACAATATTATAAGGTTTATTGCAGTTATAGTTGCATAACTCTGTAGATATACTAAAAGCCATTAAATTGTACACTTGAAGAGGGTGACTTGTATAATATTTGAGTTATGTCTCAATAAGGTAGTTAAAAATAAGGGGGAAATGTGGACTTTCCTCTGTTATATTTAGTTCATTTTAAATTGAAAAATTTAAATGAGTATTGAAAATAGGAAGATTAATCTTTTATGGTTTATAAACAGAAACAGGAAGGTGAAGACTGAATTGACTATATAACCCAACATTTTCAATTTCTTCTGTTGACTTGACAGTAATAATTAAACTTTTGTTTGAAAACACTGACTTTTTATAGTATTTGATTACTAAAAAGTGATTTTGTATCTGTTACTGAAGAAAATTCCCCAAATATATAATCTTTTTTAGTCAATAGAATAATTTTAAAGCAAAAACATCTTACTTGCTCTATCTAGTCCATCTCATCTATTCTCCTGTCTCAGAATTAAGGGTTATTTTGCTAGGATTTGAATTTAAGGTTAGAGAAGCTTTTCAAGGATATTCTGTCAGAATTTAATTCATTTTAGAGTTATCATTCATTAATCTTTTAATTTTTTAATTTTTTTTCATAAACTTTTAAAAATATATTTTATTGATTTTTTATAGAGAGGAAGGGAGAGGGATAGAGAGTTAGAAACATCGATGGGAGAGAAACATCGATCAGCTGCCTCTTGCACACCTCCCACTGGGGATGTGCCCACAACCAAGGTACATGCCCTCGATCAGAATCGAACCTGGGACCCTTCAGTCCCCAGGCCAACGCTCTATCCACTGAGCCAAACCGGTCAGGGCTCATTAATCTTTTTAAAAAGTTATTTCTAATTTTATGTTGTGCCACATCTTAGTATGAGTTTTAAATTTTTGAAGTTTAGTATCCCTTTTTATAAAGAAGTATTGTACTTTGCCCTAATTGTTCATTTTTATGCCTCAGCAGTAGTTCCCTAGTTTTAATGTTCAGGGATTTGGTGAACCAATATACCATCTACCCCATCATGATGTTTCACAGTATTGTGTGTTTTGCATATAATCACTCATTCACTAAATAGTTATGAGTGTCAACTGTGTGCCAGGATACAGCCATGACCCAGATGGACCCCCAGCCTTGCCTTGGAGAGCTCAGTTCTGAGGATGGAGGGCTGATAGTCCTAATCTTATAAGATTGTCCTCACCTGACCATTTCTCTGCCTCTTTATTCCCGTGGTTACGCTTCTCTGCATCTTGTCATCTCTCTTGGGCCTTAATTAATGACAGTAATTGACACTGAAAAGCTATCAGATCACTAGTTTTTATGCTAAGGTGTGTTGATATTCTCCATGCTGCATTTTGTTAGCAAGTAGTTACTTATTTAATGAGCCTGGGGAAAAGATCCCACAAATATCAACAGTCACTTTGTTGAATTGAATGCTGTGTACCTCCCTGTGACTTCAGTGTACTTCTCTGTCACTAACTTTGATTAATAAAATAACTGAAACATTACTTAGATTCCTGTTATAATCTTCACAAGTGTAAATCTTGCATTATAACATTGTATATGTTCTGACATGATTCTTTCATTTATGTCTGTCTTGTGATGAATATGCATTATTTAAGTTAAGTAAGTGAATGCTTTCCTTAGAAAATACTGATTAAATCAAATCTTACTAATTTGATTTCCATCAAATTCATGCCACTTTAAATTGCCTTAATTTGAATAAAATACAATTCTTTTTTTGTTGTTGTTAATCCTCACCTGAGGATATTTTTCCCCATTGATTTTTAAAGAGAGTGGAAGGGATGGGGAGAGACAGAGAGAAAAATATTGATGTGAGAGAAACACATCAATTGGTTGCCTCCCGCACTTGCCCCAACTGGTGCTGGGGATCGAACCTGTAACCAAGGTACATGCCCTTGACCAGAATCGAACCCACAACCCTTCAATTCTTGGGGCCATTGAGAAACCCGGCTAGGACAAAAATAGAATTCTTAAAGGGAAAAATACTGTGAGTTCAATTGTCTACCCTTTTTATTGCTCCGCTGCCTCTAAATAATCTTTAAAAATTAAGAAATGTGGAAATTTGAGGCCTGCTGCACAGTTGCTAAACATTAAATTCTTTTAGATGACTATTTGAATGCAATGAATAAAAAGTCCAGGAATATGTGTGCTATCTTCCTCTGGGCTCTCCTATGCATACATAGCTAGCTGCCCTTTCCTGTTCCTCCATAGTGCCCTGCACCTTTCACAGAGCTCTGTCCTTGACTGGTGCTCTGCTTAGTCCTTTGTGTGTGTCATTCCCACTGGAGACTACAGTGGAAATAGGGCCTGTAAAGTGTAGTACTGTTAGTTCTCAATTACAATATTTAAATAGCAGGTGTACATATGTCTGAAATTGCATACAATTCCATTGATATTGAATGTTGTCTTTCTTGGTAGAGTTCCAGTATGGCTTCTGCACCAACTTCTACATATAATTCACGCTCCTTGGAAAATGAGTCTATTAAGAGGGTAAGTCGAGTTTTCAGATTTATCCCATCTCTTTCTCTGCATTTCTCTTTTCATATTAGGCAGTCATTTTGAATTTATTGAATTATTAATTGCATTATTCGTTCACATAATGTAAATACTTCAATACATATGGTTTTATTTATTATCCCTCCTTGTTCTAGAAAAATCAGGCTACCTTATATGTTTTATTTGAGTTTGGTTTGTAAATCCTTTCATGTAACTTCATTTTTGAGAACCTCTGTGTTGTGAATATTACATTTGAGGTATAGGCAGTCCCTCTCCCCTGAAAGTTTTCTGAAAGAGATATTGGAAAACCCTCCTGAATATTGGCATTATTTTCTAATTATGATGATAAAATAGTTGCATGACTAAAACAAATACAATATTAACAGAAAATGGTTCAAAGTATTGAGGAGAAAATTATGTAACTAGAGGGAGATTTTGGAATATAAATTGGAAGTAAGGGATCAATTTAAAATAAGCTTTATTCATGGCCTTTTAAGGCTTTTGATACATTTTCTTGATTATCCACCGCAAAGGTTATTTACACTCCCAATGGCCATGTAAGGGGATGCAATCAGAAGAGAGAAAACTGATGTCTTTTAATTTGTATATCCCTGATTACTAACGAGGTTGGTCTTTTAAAAAAGAAGAAAATGTGCTTTTGTTTATTTGTATTTCTTTTGTGAAGTGACTATTCATCTGCTGTGCCTAATTGCCTTTGGAATGTTTGGAGGACTTTTTCTATTGATTTATAAGTGTTCTTTATATATTACTAGTGGCCTGGTGCACGAAATTTGTGCACATTAAAAGGGGATTAATTAGAGGAAATATTTTAATATTGCTATTTGCCCTTTCTCTATAATAGAAGTGTCAGATTGAAAGAAAATTAGTAAAATGTATATGAAAACCTTCCTCCTGTCAGAGTCTGGGGCACACCACAGGACCCAGAGTCAAGTCCCCGTCCACCCACATGCACCTCAAAATCGCGTGAGACCCATACCCTGTTGCCCCCCGCCTCATTGGGATAGATCCAGACCTGGCTAGTCCCACCCTTGTCAAGTCCCGCCGGGCAGGGAATGTAACCTCAGGTCCCCTGGCCTGGCGCCAGGACAGGGGGTGTGGCCTGAGGTCCCCAGCCCAGACTGGGGTGGGAGGGCATGCCTTGAGGTCCCCTGTCAAGCCCCACCAGGTGTGGGACATGGCTTGAGATCCCCTGTCAAGCCCCGCTGGGTGGGGGGCATGGCCTGAGGTCCCCTGACCCAGCACTGGGGGTGCACCTTGAGGTCCCCTGTCAAGCCCCGCCAGGCAGGGGGGTGCAGCCTCAGGTCCCTGGCTTGGTGCTGGGGCAGGGGGTGAAGCCTGAGGTCCCCGGCCTGGTGCCAGGGTGGGGAGCGTGGCCTGAAGTCCCCTGTCAAGCCCCACCTAGTGGGGGGCATGGCCTGAAGTCCCCCGGCCTGGTGGGCCTGGTGCCGGGGTGGGGAGCGTGGCCTGAAGTCCCTGTCAAGCCCCACCTGGTGGGGGGTGCAGCCTGAGGTCCCCTGGCCTGGCACTGGGGCAGGGGGAGCAGCCTGAGGTCCCCTAGCCCAGCACCAGGATGGGAAGTGCACCTTGAGGTCCCCTGTCAAGCCCCACGGGGGCGGGAGAGGGTGTAGCCTCAGGTCTCTGCTGATTGCTTGTTAATGCTCCTTATGGGAAGTTGGCCTCAGCTGTGGGTGCAGCCATCTTTGTGATGGAGTGATGGTTAATTAGCATATTCCCTCTTTATTAGATAGGATAACCAACTCTTTATAGTGTACATTACAAGTCTTTGTCCTAATTATTTTGTTTTTGTTTTTTATTGACTATATTCCCTGAACTGTACACTACATCTCTGTGGCTGGCTTATTTTATAACTGGAAGTTTGTACATCTTATTCCCCTTCACCTTTTCACCTAGTTTATTGTCAACCTTTTAATTATATTTACAGGATTTTGTCTAAAGATATTTATAATATTTTGTTCTTATTTTGAAAGTCACAGGTTTAAAGTTTTTATGTAATCACATCTACCAAGCTTTTCCTTTATATTTTCTGCTTTTGGTATTATGTTTATAAGGACCCTTTACTCACCAAGATTACATACATTTTTATTGTATTTTAGTGATGTTATGGTACAAGAATCAGTTCTAAACACAAAGTAGCCCTAGCTGGTTTGGCTCAGTGGATAGTGTAAGTCTGCCAACTAAAGGGTTCCAGGTTCGATTCTGGTCAAGGGCACATGCCCCAGTTATGGGCTTGATCCCCAGTAGGGGGTGTGCAGGAGGCAGCCGAGCAATGATTCTCTCTCATCATTGATGTTTCTATCTCTCTCTCCCTGTCCCTTCCTCTCTTAAATCAATAAAAATATATTTTTTAAAAAGTAACTCCAAGAAGGTATAACATTAAAATAAAGTATATACTATGCTAATTTCATGTTATCCTGTGTTAATCAAACATTTTTTTTCCTTATTTTGTGGTTGAATTATTTTTTCTTCTGACCCAGAACTGTGATATTTCAAAGGCATACTGAATATTAAATTTGCTTATTATACTTGTTTTTGGTTAGTGAGAGGTGGTGTTAAAGGATTATGGTAATTTATTTCCAGTCTTCCTATCTAATAAAGAGGGAATATGCTAATTAACCATCACTCCATCACAAAGATGGCTGCACCCACAGCTGAGGCCAACTTCCCATAAGGAGCCTTAACAAGCAATCAGCAGGGACCTGAGGCTACGCCCTCCCCCACCCCCGTGGTGGTTGACAGGGGATCTCAGACCACGCCCCCCCTCCCTGCGGGGCTTGACAGGGAACCTCAAGGTGTGCTTCCTGTCCTGGTGCTGGGCTAGGGGACCTCAGGCTGCTCCCCCCGCCCCACTGCCAGGCCAGGGGACCTCAGGCCGCGCCCCCCACCTGGCAGGTCTTGACAGGGGACCTCAGGCCATGCCCCCCACCAGGTGGGACTTGACAGGGGACTTCAGGCCACACCCCCACCCCAGCACTGAGCCAGGGGACCTGAGGCTGTGCCCCCTTGTCTGGCGGGGCTTGACAGGGGACCTCAAGGTACACCTCCAGTGCTGGGTCAGGGGAACTCAGGCTGTGCCCCACACCCAGGAGGAACCTGAGGCTGCACCCCCCTGCCAATGGGGCTTGACAGGGGACCTGAGGCTGTTCCCCCCTCCCGGTGCCAGGCCGGGGGACCTGAGTCTGCGCCCCCACCCCCACCCCCCGCCTGGTGGGGCTTGACAGGGGATCTCAGGCCATGTCCCACACCTGGCAGGGCTTGACGGGGGATGTCAAGGCACGCCCCCCCCCACCCCAGTCTGGGCTGGGGGACCTCAGGCCACGCCCCCTGTCCTGGCACCAGGCCAGGAGACCTGAGGCTACGTTCCCTGCCCGGTGGGGCTTGAAAAGGGTGGGACTAGCCAGGACTGGATCTATCCCAATGAGGTGGGGGGCGGGGGGGGGGGGCGGCTGGGTATAGGTCTCAAGCGATTTTGAGGCGCATGTGGGTGGACGGGGACTTGACTCTGGGTCCTGTGGTGTGCCCCAGACTCTGACAGGAGAAAGGTTTTCATATACATTTTACTAATTTTCTTTCATCTCTGACAGTTCTATTATAGAGAAAGGGCAAATAGCAATATTAAATTATTTCCTCTAATTAATCCCCTTTTAATGTGCACGAATTTTGGGCCACTAGTATTTATATAAGGTGTGTGGTTTTTCTCTTTATTGAGGAAGGCATTTCTGGCTGGGGACAACTTGTCTTGTCCACCTAGTTAAAAATGCTTAGCTTGCAAGCACTAAAACATACTGAAAATTGGCTAAGAATTTTCATTTTGTGCCTGAATAAAAAAGATATAACCATTAAAAACCCAGGAAAGCACCCTTCTGTGATAGCTTGTATATTACCTAAATACACAATTCCCATTTATCTCATTTGATAATACTTTGCATAGCCCTTGATAATTCACAAAAGTGTGCTTGTGCATTTTGTTTCACTTAATACATTCACAAAACCCCTTTGAGGGAAGTATTAACTTCACACATGAAATGATTGCAGTGTGACATTTTGGAAAACAACTAGAAAAAAATGAATGAAAAGTAATGCTGAGAAAAACCTTTTGTCCAAACAAATTTTAATGATGTGCCTCATATGCCCTAAAGTGGACACAGCCAGCCCGTCATTGCTATGAATACACTAGGGCAGTTGAATAGATTGAGAGACACCTTACTAGGCATCCGGGTCACAATGGCCAATTATGTCATATTACACTTAGAACTTCCCTGTGGGTTTCAGTGGTTACTACTTGCCTCCATGAGGGAGCTGCTGTGGCCATTGAATAAGGCACAGGCCTGGAAATACCTCTGAAGCCAGGAGGCCTAGAGACATGGCAAGTATTTGTGTAGATGGTACCTAAGCCTCTTGTCAGCTCCAAAGTTCAATAACAGCTTTCCTCTTATCAAGCTACCTAAGTGAGGAAGGATCTTAGTAAAATAAGAAACCCAATATGTAATAAAGGTTGTTTTTTGGCATTGTAAGAAGAGTCTGTGATTACTGTGGCTCAGGTAAGGCCCCATTGAAAGAAGTTTTCATTTCTACTCTTAACAAAAAAGGTAAATGACTAAATATTTAATATGAAAAAAACTGTCACAGTATACATGTATCTATAGAAGACATTTAATATTTACTTTTTGTCATTTTTCTGAATGCTGTTAATAGTGAAGTGCTTGGAAGGGGTGTTTAAAATTAATATTCGTTAAAAGCATGCTAATATTATTTGCAGACTAAAAGTTATCACTGCTAATGAATTTTCAGGGTATGTTTTAGTTTAAATTTTCTGTGCCAGTGTTCTATAATGATAAGTATTTCTCTGATTTTTTTTTCCTTTATAAAGTATATTTCTGGTCAGTTGTGTTCCAGGTTGCTTAAAAACCTGTGCAAATGTAATGTCATTACTTCTGATGCCACTGTTTCATTTACAGACTTCTAGAGATGGAGTTAATCGGGATCTCAGTGAGGCTGTTCCTCGACTTCCAGGAGAAACTCGCATTACTGGTAAGGATCCTGTGAAGTTAGGATTTGCATAAATTGGTGAGAGGTCCAGCAGGATCAGGTGGCTTCTATTCCTCATGCTCTTAGAAGTCAAATTTAGACAAATAAGCTAGCTTTGTTTAAAAGTGTTAATATGGAGAGAACTCTGTGCATTAGTGATCAAAGAGTTCTTTCAAGAGCTTTGTGCTCTCCAGGATAATGATACACTTTTCTCTGTATCAAAGACATAATTATTTTGGGGGAAAAATGTGGGTTATCTCTTGAAAGTTACTTATTGGAGTGATAAGCTCTCATGGCTTGAGGTTATAAGGACAAAATGATATTAAGGTTTTTAGTCTATGATGTATGCTTTAAAATGATCAAGTTAAAGGCTTCGAATCTCAGTATTCTCTTCTTTGAAACATAGGAAACCATAATGGTTTAAAATAGCTTTCATTTGCCAGATAACTGAAGTTAGTAATATTGATGTCATAATTTTATTGTTGACTTATTTTTTCATGAAAAATTCATATTAAGAGGAAGGTATCTACTTTGGAAGAACCAGATTATTCTGGTTTAAGAATACAGACACATCTGACAGCTTCTGAGCCAAGGGCTGATATTGTAGGCTTTCACATTTTACATTAGGGTCGACTCCCTTTCAGATATCCATATATTTGGTGATAATATAGTTACCATTGTTTCAGGGAACCTTTGGTTTATTGACTAAGATCTTGATAGTTTAGCTTAAATGGATGGTGCTAATTAATTAGATTAAGGTCATAGATGTGGTGCCTTTGTGAATTAGTTAACCATGCATCAGGAGAAACTATTTCATGTCCACCGACTTGCAAGCATTCCAATTTCTGGATAAGAGCAAAGAGGATAGCTTACTTTTGGTGATTTTCACATATGAAGTTTTGGTGCTCTGTATCAGTGCCAAAACCTTAACTGGTGTGTAGTAACTGAATTAGCATGAAGTAGCCTTACTGGGTATTTTTCATTTAGTACCTGAGGAGAAAGGGATTTCAAGCTTGTTTTTAAAAATTAAAAGCCATTACATTCAAGGACATCCTTAAAAGATAAGAGAAAGATACATTTTTATAATAAATTAACTCTCCTAATTTAGTTTCTCCTTATGTTTGATTCTACCAAAATTGTACTATTCTCTTGGCCATCTGTTTTATATCATTTAAATGTTTGAGATGTATCTAGCTAAACTCTCATCTGGACTACTAAAAGAGAAAGAGTAGACTATCAAAACTTCTCTACTGCTGACATTCATTTATTAAAAACAGCACAATGTTTGTATGATTAGAGGTTGGCAAACTTCAAACCCCATCTGATGGTTAGTCCATGAGACTGTCCTACGGAATTGCAATCCTCTGGTTGAAATAGCTCAGCAGTTACCTTTATAACCTCTTGAGAGTAGCAGCATCAGTATCCTCATTCACTTTTGCTCTCCAGCTGTTATTCCCTTGCCCCAGGTAGTGACAACATGGTGGGCAAGCTCAGAGAAGCACCACTAGTGCCTACAGGTGATGTGTGGCCCCACTCGTTCCCTAATGGCCTCACTGGACGGAGCATGGTAATGTAGAAACATTGCCAGTGCTTGCTTTCAAACTTTTCAGTGACTTATTGTAGTTATTAGCCAAATAGTTTATATTAAATTAGTGCCATTTGTTGTATATCTTGGTATATATTTCCATTATTTTAGGGTACTTTTTTTATCTTAATAGACAAAGAAGTTATTTACATATGTCCTTTCAATGGCCCCATTAAGGGAAGAGTTTACATCACAAATTATCGTCTTTATTTAAGAAGTTTGGAAACGGTAAGTAGAATCTAAGACCATAAAGATGACCCTAACTGTTAAAGATAATGCTAAACTGTTTCTCTTCTACCTTTCAAGATTGACTGTGGCTCAGATTAACATGGGGGATACATTTGCTTCTCAACTCTTAATTTTTGGCTTATGCAAAGCTTATTTTACACTAACACCTATGTATGTAGGAATAGAGTGAATTAAAAAAATAAGTTTTGTCTCTCATAATAGTGGGGAGGGGTTGGTAACTGTACCCACTTGCTAGTTTGGAGAAGTTAGGTGGGTGTAGAACAGTGGTTATTTAGAAGAAGCACAGAGAAAATTCACCTGTGGAGCTTAAAAACACTACAGTGTCCTAGATTTATTACATCAGAACATCTAGCTCTTTGGTCCAGGCACAGTTGTAATTTTTAAAACATCACAGAAGAAGATACTGATGTGAATCCCTTGTTCAGGCCCACCTCTCTAGAACTTTTTAAGTGTTCGATTACAAAGCATCAGGTAGCAGTTTAGAACTAGGCTGACTATGGTGTGGCTTAATGCCACTCTACCTTTTCATTCCAGAGCCACGAAATGTCTACCACAACATTTTAAGTAATGTTCCACTGGTGGAAAGATGAGATGGAGACAATATGCTCCAGAAGGGAAAGAAGGAGTGAATGGCCTCTGTGACTGTCACAGAAGGACCTATAGTAGATGTGGTGGGTCTCCATTGCTCAGGCTGGCCTGAAGGGACACTTTACTTTGATGAGATGGACTAAGGGGGAGTGAATAGGTTCAGGGTACATGGAAGAGAGCCCAACAGCAGCTTTTACACAGGAGATAGTGAGACTATTGGGGGAATCTCACTTTTGTTTTATTGCTTTTACCCTGCAATTTCTTCAGGACAGTTCTAATCTAGATTAGATTGCATCTTTTGATTATTTTTATGTTCAGTATTGTGTCCAAAGTCTGAAAAAATCTGTTTATTACTCCTGCTGCCTTAGTTGTAGGAGTTTACTTCTATAATATTCATAGACCCATAGGGTCCTGAGATTGGATATTTTATTTATGTGAATCTATTCAGGCTTCTAAGTAAGACTGGAGCTGAACAAATGTTCCTCGTTTTACAAAATGCAAAAGAAGAGTCTGGAAATTAACAGAGCAGTGAGCTAGATGTCAACTCTTGGCAACAATTGGCAGCAATTCTAGAATTAATCATTTAAATAGATGACTTTTAAGTAACAAGAAAAGAAAGAAACCATTGGGAGTGTTATTCACATTGTCTTAATTTAATCAAGGCATGTAACAGACCCCAACAAAGAAACATAGGCCGAATAGTGGCAGTACATTTAGGTGGAGTTATAGACTGTGTATTAAAAACTTGCTACCAACCAGGAAGGGCGGTCACTCACATCTTGTAGTGTGGGCCCTTTGCCTCCAGTGTGTCTAATGCAGTGCAAATGAGCACATAGAAAGCATGCGTGTCCAATATGTGAAAAACACAAAACTAGCCAATGTGCTAGATGGCAGAATTGGAATTGGGAACTATCTTAATCAGCTAGGATTTTGGAGTGAAACTAATAATATGAAGTTTAGCATTAATAACATTTACAGTTGTATCAATAAAGATGGAAGAGGTTTGTTTCAACAGGGGCCCATTCTTATTTGACCCAGTAATTATACATGATTGATTAAAAAGTTAATAGACATATAGGGTGAATTAAGAAAAGTATAATAACGGCAAGACAAAATGAGATGGTAGTCCTACCTGAAGAGTCGTGTTCAAATCCTGATGCCATATTTTAAGAGGAACAGTGACAAACTAGAGATGGTTCAGACAAAGGGAACCAGGCTAGTAAAGGTGCTGCAATATGAGCAATGATCAAAATAAATGTTGATCTTTCATGTGAAGAGAAGACAAAGGGAGACATGTCAGAGCTACCTTGGAATGTATGAAGTAGCTTCTGTGAAGCACGGATTAGACTCATTCAGTACAGCTCCCAAGGGTCACACTGGGACAGATTAAAATATTTTATGCTAATACTGTGTAGGGGAGATTCATCAAAAATTTAGAATTAATGCAAGTGTTATAATGCCTTCACCTCTGAGACTTTTGGCTTGAGCCACACATATGCCTGATTCTGTTTTATGCTGTCATTAACGATGAACTGGAAAAATTATTGAAACTGGTGCTATGACAAGATTGTGTATATTGTGTGTTCTAAATGATGTAAAACAAACAAAAACTACCTGTAGAAAAGAGGCCAGAGGAAATACACCAAAAGTTTTAGTAGTTGGGGTATTTGGAGAGCGGGTGGAATTAGGCATCCTTTGTTTTTTCCTCTTACACTTGGAAGGAGTATATAGTCTTTTTATAATTGGGAAGACACTTAGCAAGCTTTATTTTGTTTTCATATGATACTCTAGAAGGTGGGAATTAGTGCTGAATGGGTGAATAAAATGCGCATTTGACACTGCCAATTTTTTTCTTCTTCCACTAAGTTTTACATTAACCTTTTGACTGATTGGACACAACATTTAGTCCAGGTATAAAAACAAGCAGCTAATAGCAGAAAACATCATATAAAGAAAGCCACTTACGTGGTTATGTAGAAGCCCAAAAACAGTCATCATAATGTTTCTTAAAGTTATAAAAAATACAGCATTAATTGTGGATTCTGTTGCAAAACATGAATTTTTGTTTGACAAAGAGCTGTCATCTCACTGGCATTTTGAAGTGGACACCTGTTGGTTTCAGGTATGTAAACACTGCAGTGGAAGTGCAATCTGACTCCGAGTCAGCTGTCCAAGCACAGTAGTCATTTCCTTAGATTGTCATGGTGGCCCTCCTTCATGGTCTTCCCCCATCACTCTGGCCTGCACGATGCCTCCAGAGCAACCCTCCTTAGACCTAGGCTGATCAGCTTACTTCTCAGTTCCAAAACCTTTGTTGGCACCCTACTGCCTTTAGAATAAAATTCACTCTCCTTTATATGGCATAAAAATCCTCCTAACTTCTCTTGTCTTGGCTCTTACGACATCTCCCATACTGTTCTCAAACTACAAAAAGCCTCTTCCCTTTTCCCAGCCTGAGAAGCCCTCCTGTGCCTCTGTACCTTGCATGTGTTGTTCCCACTGTACCTGAATGCCCTTTCAGAAGCCACTATTCATCCTTCAGAACCCACCACAAAATCATGTCCTCTCTGAAGCCTTCTCTAGCTTCCCGTAAAGATATCACTCCCTCTTTGTGTCCCTAGAGCCCTTTTTCTCATATCTGTATGTTAACACTTGTTATGAAGCCTTCCCTGGCCACTCTGTCTAAACTTGTAATACCCCTCCCAAAACTTCCTCTCTCCCTTCCATGTTTATTTGTTTCTCCTGAGCACCTGCCACTATCTCCTATTTTATATATTTCACTGATTTATCTTGTTCTTTGTCTGAGGACAGGAATGCTTGTCTATCCTCAGCACATAGGACAGAGACTGGCACATGAAGGTACTCAATCAGGCTGTGCTAAATAAAGGAATTCTGTCTTACTTAATATGCTGCTTTGTCTTTGGTCCTAAGTAATGGTGGGTCCTTTTGGCCCTTTGTGCCTAGTTAGTACAGAGTCCAGTAGACAGTAGGTGCTCAGTAAAAGTGGATCCAATGAGTGAATTTAGAAGGGAACAGGCCTCATCACTGTGATTTTACTACATCTCAAAGATCATAGCCACCTTTTGATCTTGAGGGTACTCAGGAATTTTTTTTTTGGTGTTGATCTTGTGAGTCCAGTAGAGGCCACTTTAGGCATGTAATACTTTGTAATCTGGTAGACTACCATGTGAGAGGTGCTTCCAGATTCCCTTCTAGGAACACTTTGAGTTCAGGTGCTACAGAGGATGAGAAAGACAAATTGACTCTTTGCTTATTCATGTGTTCATATCTTTATTCCAGAAACTTTCATTGAGTCCTGTGGTGAATCTAACATCATGCCAGGTGAATGATGTGGAGATGAGTAATTGTGGTATAACATGGCAAAGTCTGCAGTGGTTGCGTAATGCTATGAGGTTACAAGGGAGAGGATGATTAACTGTGTGATGAGTCATAGAATGCTTTACAGAGGAGGTAATATTTGAACCAAGTCTTGAAGAATGGTATCAATTTCCTGGACAGGAGGGAAAGTGGGGGGAGCATATCAGGTAGAGAGTTTTCATATAACATGTATAGCAATATGAAAAAATACCATATATGGTGGAAATGGCTGAGTGCTCTATTGGAGCTGGAATATAGGGGGTAGAGGGAGGAGTGGAGAATGGAAGGCAATGAAGCTGTATGCATGTTACATGGAGAATGACATATCAGATGTGTATTTCAGGAAGAGGAGTCAGGTTGCAGCATGTATGATACATTAGGAAGAGAGAGACTGGAGGCAGGAAGTTATTTTCATTTTCCAGGTTAGCAATAAGAGCCTAATACAGCCCTAGTTGCAATAGAAAGGAGGGGACAGTCTTGAGAGATTCAGGATTTGCATGGCCATTAGAGGCATGAGTTGAAGAAAATATTCGAGTTGAGAATGATTCCTGTGATTTTTTGGCTTGAATGATTGGGACTGCTCCCAGTCATCAAAATAGACATTATAGGAGAAGGAATGTGTTGGAGATAAATCCCAGGGAAAATAAGTCTGAATGTGTGGACATACAGCAGTATAACAACCAGGTGGAAATAGCTCAGAAGCAGTAGGAAACATGACGAAGGTTTCTGAAGTTATTAGCATATCAGTATTGGGAAAAATCATGTACATCCGCAAGATTACTCTCAAAGAGATGTGGGCTGAGGAGAGAACCCTAGGGGACATGAACATTTTTCCATGATGGGAAGAGAAGAACCACTGGAGAAGAGAAAGAAGAGGCAGTAGAAAATCTGAGAAGGCTTTGGTGGAAGTCAGTAGAAGAGAAAAATCTCAAAAAGTAAGGAGTAGAGCATGGTGTGAAATGTTACAGAGTTTAGTAAGATAAAGAATGAATAGAACCCAACCAGCGTGGCTCAGTGGTTGAGCAGGGGCGTGCAGGAGGCAGCTGATCAATGATTCTCTCTCATCATTGATGTTTCTATCTCTCTCTCCCTCTCTGAAATCAATAAATAATATTTTTTTTAAAAAAGAATGAACAGAGACTGTGGAGGGTGGCCTTTAGGAGGCACTGGGAGCCCAGGTAGAACAGATTTTGTGATGATGTGAGTCTGATTGGTCTCTCTTGCTCCTCTTTTTACCTCCCCATGGAAGATTTGCCAACTCCCAATCCTCAATACATTTCTCTCTATTCATTCTTTGTCCCTTGGCTTCATCTACTCCCTGGCTCCAGTCACTTCTCTACAGATAACACCATATGTTAACAAAGGTCTTGAATTTACCAAGACTTTTTCCAAACACTCTCATTCCATCCGACAACAGCTGACAGATAAAGCAGATGCTACCCAGCCCATTCCCTAGACCCGTGGTCAGCAAACTGCGGCTTGCGAGCCACATGCGGCTCTTTGGCCCGTTGAGTGTGGCTCTTCCACAAAATACCACAGCCTGGGCAAGTCTATTTTGAAGAAGTGGCGTTAGAAGAAGTTTAAGTTTAAAAAATTTGGCTCTCAAAAGAAATTTCAATTGTTGTACTGTTAATATTTGGCTCTGTTGACTAATGAGTTTGCCGACCACTGACCTAGACACTCCCTCCCCATTGGCTTTGCTTTCTAGTGCTGAACTTTCTTCTGACCCCAGTTTCTCATTTCTTACTGCTTGCTGAAGTTTCCTTGACTTTCCACCTGGCAGCCCAGACATATGGCCAAACCAAAATTCCTCAGCTCTTTCTCCCTTCCCAGTTCCTTCTTTTGGCATTGTGTTTCTCTTAATGGTGTTACTTTTCTTCTAGTCACCCTAGAACAGTGGTTCTCAACCTTTTTAATGCTGCGACCCTTTAATACAGTTCCTCATGTTGTGGTGACCCCCAACCATAAAATTCTTTTCGTTGCTACTTCATAACTGTAATTTTGTTACTGTTATGAATTGTAATGTAAATATCTGTGTTTTCTGATGGTCTTAGGCGACCCTGGTTGGGGGTCACCACAACATGAGGAACTGTATTAAAGGGTCGCAGCCTTAAAAAGGTTGAGAACCACTGCCTAGAACAGGGGTGGGCAAACTTTTTGACTCGAGGGCCACAATGGGTTCTTAAACTGGACCAGAGGGCCAGAACAAAAGCATGGATGGAGTGTTTGTGGGAACTAATATAAATTCAAAGTAAAGGAGCGGAGGGGAGAGCAAGAGAACCGGATAGAACAACCGGATCCGGCCCGCGGGCCGTAGTTTGCCCACGGCTGGCCTAGAATCACATCTCTAATCCCCTTCTCCCTTCTCCTCTACAGTCTTCGTTACATTTTCCCAGTTCTTTCTAGTCCTGTTTTCTCACCCTAGTCCAAGGTCTTATCACCAGCAACTATCTCCCAGGCTATTGCAGTAATTTCTCCTACTCTATTCGTGTTAGCTCCCTAAGACATTCTCACAACCTTATCATTCCTTTGCTCAGAAACTCTCATTGGCTCCTTTCCTTCCTCATTTCCGATTCTTTAGGCCAGGTACTTACAGTCCTCTGCAACGCCCACCCCCCCAACTCATCTCTCTAATCCATCATACATGCTGTAATCTGACTTCCCTTCTTGAAATATACATCTGATGTCGTTCTCCATGTAATGTGGATCCAGCCTCATTGTCACCCCTTCTCCACTCCTCCCTCTACTCTCTATATTCCAGCTCTAGCTGTCATTCAGCCCCAACACACACTCTGGATCAAGCTTGTTCCCTAAACAAGCCCTATGCTTTCTCCCCTCTGGATTTTCCTTCAGGACATATTCTCCACCTAGAACATCATTCACCACCACTACCCCCACACATTTTGAAAAATTATTTTGAAATATTTAACAAAATTTATAAAGGATAACATAACCATCTGAGGATCCAACACCTAGCTGAAGAATTCCCATCTTCCCTTCACTTCAGAGATAATCACCATCTGAAGATTGATATTTCTCACTCCTGGTCATTCCACACACTTCTTTTAAAAATAGAATGGAATATAGGGGATGTGAAGAAAGCTAAAGGAGTGAAAGCTTTTAAGACTTCCAAATAAGTAGTTGCCAACCCTTGGCAGTATAATTTTGTTCTAGAATTAGGACTGCTGATGAGATGAGAAAAGTGTTATATATATATAGTTTTCATTTTCGGTTGATAACTCAGAAATAATACCTCTTCCTGGATCAAATTCAAGGACAAATTTGTTGTTAGGATTTCCTCTAAAAGATAGGAGCATAGTGATTCAATTCTTCAGGCAGAGTATCACCCAAAGATTCTTGGGAAGTTTTCAGTCATTATTTCTTCAAATAGGTTTTCAGTATCTTGCTCTCTGTCTTCTTCTGGCACCCCCATAATTCTGATGTTGGTACGCTTGAAGTTGTCCCAGAGGCTTCTTACACCATCTTCAACTTTTTGGATTCTTTTTTCTTTTTGCTTTTCCGGTTGAGTGTTTTTGCTTCTTTGTTTTTCAAATCTTTGACTTGATTCTTGCGTTCCTCTAGTCTGCTGTTGGGTCTCTGTATAATATTTTTTATTTCAGTCAGTGTATGTTTAATTTCTAGTTGGTCCTTTTTCATATCCTCGAGGGTCTCGCTAAATTTATCGGCCTTTTCTAGGATATTCTTGAAAAGCCTTATAACCGTGGTTTTGAATTCTATATCCAGTCCTTTGTTTTCCTCCATTTCTTTTGTTTGTGATCTGTTTCTTTGCCTCCACATTTTTGCTGCTTCCCTGAGTTGGTAAGGTAGCTTTGTGTGCTAGGTTTCCTATATGGCCCAGTGGGTCGGTCTCCCCAGTTAACCTGAGGTGGACACTCTTGGTGCACCCCTTTGTGGACTGTGTGTACAGCCTTGTTGTAGTTAAGTCTTGATTGTTGTTGGTATCACTGGGAGGAAGAGACCTCCAGGCCAGTTGGCTGTGAGGATCAGCTGTGTCTATGCTGGTAGTTCGGTGCTGGAGACAGCATTATAGGATTAGACTTGCAAAATTGCAAAAGCCTCTGTGCTCAGCTTGGATGGGGCAGAGTCTCAGGGTGGAGCAGACAGTCTTGGCTTCCTGTCAGCCCTGCCCTTGCACGCGCGCCTCCAGACCTCTGCCTTCCGCAACTCCCCTGAGTTTCCGCCTGACAGTCCAGATTCCCCCTGTAAGAGCATGGGTCCCCAGGGGCTCGCCCAGAACTGGGGTTCATTGCAGTCGGAACTAGGGTTCAGTGCAGTCAGGAGCTTCTGACTCCCTTCTGCTAGGGAATGCCTGCGGCACCCTCCGCATTTAGCTTTCTCTGCGAGCACTAGCGTCCTCCAGACCCGCCGAGGCTCCCCCGGGTCTCCGAGTCTCCATGTGCCTTTCTCTCTACCTGACAGTCCAGACTCCCCCTGTATGAACCTGGGTCCATGGGGTTTCGCCTGGAACTGGGTTTCAGTGCAGTCGGAACTGGGGTTCAGTGCAGTCGGGGGCTTCCTTCCCCCTCCCGCCAGAGAAAGTCAGCCAGGCATTCAGTCGCCCTTCCTCTCTGCGCGTGTCTCTGTACCTCAGCCCTCCTTTGCTGCTCCTCTGATTCTCCGTGAGCTTTCCTCTTTCCTTCTAGTTGTATAATTTCCACTCAGCCAGCCTTCCTGTGGTTCTGGATGATGTTCGTTCTGTCTTTTAGTTGTAGTTTTGAAATTGTTGTGCGAGGCAGCAGTTTAGGTGCTTACCTATGCCGCCATCTTGGTTTCTCCCACCCAAAGATTCTTGAATACCATGCAAGACCCTCTATAAAGACAGAACACACATTAACTTTTATTCAGTAAAGGTATTTCTGTGTGGGACCAGAAGAACAGGTCTGTTTACTTTGCTTTTTGATGGTTTACCAGTGCAGAGGCTGGACTTGGAGAATTGACATGGCTGGATACCTTGCATGTCCACAGGACTCTCTCAAAAATGTCTGGTTCTGAAATGAGCTTTGGACAGGTGCTAGGTACCATGACACCCAAAAGCTGGGCATCTAACAAGTGTGGCCACACTTAGGTTCCATGATCTCTCTAATTGGCTGCAATTTCAGCTGCAAGTCTTGGATACCACCCAGAAGGGAAGCAAAATTTACCTTCCATTGTGGACATTTCAAAGCCAGACATGTACGTTTTCCTGAGGGAAGGCCCAACCAATTCATTATAAGCAAGAATAAAGAGGATTCCTGTAGTATTTATCTTTTCAGGAAAATACATTGGAAACTTTTCAAGATTGTTCTTTTTAAGCTCCTTCTGTCTAGTGGATTTGGTACCTCTTTTTTTTAAAGGAGGTGAAATAATGTTAAAAAGACTAGAATAATAAAACATCCTAGTATGTCTGTAGGTAAGAACATCAGTGGGAACTTAGCATCCACACTCTAGGTATTCTTTTAAACTTCAATCTTAAATTATCTTATATTGCTGCTGCAAAATTAACACTGTTTTCAGTTTACAGAATGTAATTTAATTGTAACACCCTTCTCCATGTTCTTTAGCTGACCTCATCTCTTGCTGTGTTGAAAAGTTAAAAGTCATCCTCACAAATCTCTTATAAATTTCCCTCTCATCACCTGATGATGTCTGTTTCCACACATCCTTTCCTTCTCTCCTATCTGAGAGGAAGGACCTAGATCTTGTCCAAAGCAAATCCCTCTACTTGAGCCTTTCTCTGGAGCCTTAGTGCCCCATTATTCTTTAAGTCTTATGTTTGTGGTTTTCATTGGCTCCTCCCCTCCCCCTCACCCTACAGACCTACTCCAGTCTCTTTATTTTAAAACACCTTCTTGCGTCCCTGCTACACCCTGATACTACTATCCTCTTTCTTCCCCTTCTTTGCCAGACTTTTTTTAAAAACTTAGTCCACACTGCTTCCACTTTCAATCTATTAACTCCTTCACTTCTTGTGTTCTGGCTTCTGTTCTCTATTGAAACTATTCTTTTACTGCTCAGTTCCAGTGGCCTTGGTTGAGTCCTCAACTTTTTAACTTCTCTGCAGCTATAGGTCTTGTTGATTACTCCTTCCTTCCTTTCGAAATGCATTCTTGGCTCTTCTGCTTCTTTCTGTCTCCTGCCTGTCTCCTGCCTTTATTGCAATTCATTTCTTTCCCTAGAGTTCTGTGTATTTCCCTAGAGTTCTGTACTCAACTTTTTCTTTCTCAGCTGTCATTTGCTTTCCAATTCTATAGCTCTAGTCCTGATCTTTTATTTTTTTATTCATTGACTGTTTCAGAGCCTGCTGTGTGCCAAGCACTGTGCCAGGTGGTAGGAAATAGTGGTGCACACAGCAGACATAGTCTCTCCCTCATGAAGCTTTAGTTCTGATGGCATTGACAGATGTTAATTAGATAATCACACCAATATATAACAACAAGCTGTGGTAGGTTTCATGAGAATAGTACAGGGGTACAACAGTTTAAGGAGCCTGCAAAATTATCCTGAGAAAATGATGCTTGACCCGTAGCCTGAAGAATGAATAGGAGTTACCTAGATGCTGGGCAGCAGCTGGGTTGGAGAAAATAAGCTGAGAGAACAGCATATGAGAGGCCCTGAGACCAAAGAGATTATGAAAAGATGACAGTGTGGATGGGTTGGAGGCCAGGAGAGCATTGAGAGATGAGCAAGAGAGGTTGATGATGGCCAGATGACCTAGACCTTGTAGACTCTGCTAAGGGTTTGGGTGTTTAGAGGTGAGCAATGTGAAGCTTCAGACGTGGTTTAAACGGAGGAATGATAGCATCAAATTTACTTTTGTAAAAGATCACCCAGGCTTCTGGGTGGAGGGAAGATTATAAGCTGCGTAATAGTAGCTGCAAAGAGACCACTGTGCCTTTTCCAGTGGTCCAGAGAAGTTGCTGGTAGAGTTGGGGAGAGGTTAATAGATTGGAGATTTATTTAAGAGGGAAACATGAGAGACTGGATTAAGAATAATGGAGAAGGGTGATGACAAGGATGACTCCTAGGTTTCCAGCTTTGGTAACTGGAGTACCAGCCATGGAGACAGGAAGATGGAGTTTGGAGAGAGAAACATCACTTGTTTAGTTCTGGACATTTTTAATTTGAGTGTCCTTTGGGATCTCTTCCAGTTCTGTATTTCCAGCTGCCACCTAGATATCTGTTCTTGAATAATTTATCATAACCTCAAACCCAGTGTGTCTAAAATTGACAAAGTTAATCTTCCTCCAGAACCTCCTCTTATGTTCTTCACATCTCATGGTAGGACCATTATTGTCCCAGGCACTTGAGTCAAAATCTGAGTCATCTTTGATTCTTCCCCAGACACTCATCTCCTTTTGCTTTCCACCTCAGTCACTCTCCGCTTTCAGATCCTCATAGCCTCTCACTTGCACTAAAACATTAGCCTCCAGGATTCCAAGGAATGGGTATAGTCCTCTATACTCATTGAGAGACTTAGAGGTACAGAATTTTAGTCCTCTACTCCCATTCATGGAGTGCTCAGTGCTACTAGTTGAGTCTTCATAAACCATCATTCTGTCATTGAATTTCTCTTCTCAAAACACATTTCATGGAACCCAATCATCTTGATCCAAGCCCTGGAGTACTATTCCCCAGAGAATTCTGCAGCCACCCTATCTTAAACCTGGCCCTGGCCTACTTGTGTGTGTGTTCTTTTTTAAATATAAAATCCTTATGTTTTTCCACATAGATAACTGATATCCTTGTTGCCTGTTCATGAAGGGTAATCTCCAACTGATATTATTTTATTTTTTAAGTATCATCTTTAATGTTACCTTCACCACAGAACCTTCATGTGACCCAGTTGATAGGAAATCATCTTGCCCTCCTATAACCTCTCATTCCACTTTGGACCTTTTTTATGGTTTTTGGCACTTGCATCCTAGCATTGTTGCTATTTGGATACATGTGTCTTATCTCCCACACTGGGCCTTGAGCTCCCTGAGGGCAATGTCTGCATCTTATTTCATCTCCATGGTCCCTAGGGAACAGTACAGTTTCTGTTACTCAGTATACACTTAAAAGAGAGATAGTAAATGAATGCATCTTTTTAGGTTGCTATATTTACTGCTGAACTATTTTAGATACTTAGAGGTCAGAGGCACAGAATTGTGAGTTAGAATGGACCTTTACGAATCCTTAAATATTTAATGATATTTAGATAGTGATGACTTAGGTTTCTAGAGAGGGAAGCTAGTTTTCCTATTCCTGGATCTTCCAGTTTGGCTGGCTGGGTTATCTGATTTTGAACCTGTCATTCAGGGAGTACATGGCATGTAGCCTCATTATACTGTGGGTGCCCTTGGTCAGAAGCTGACTAGTTTTCCTCAGTGTTCCATTTTTTAAAAGATTTTAAAACTTTTTTTTAAATATTTATTGTTGGGAGTATTACAGATGTCTCCTCATCTCCCCCCCTCCCCATTGCCTCCTTCCACCCGGTTCCTGCCCTGCTCCAGGCCTTCACCAACCTGTTGTCTGTGTCTATGAGCAATGTATATATGCATATAAGTTCTTTGGTTAATCTCTTCCCTCTGCTCCCCTTCCCTCTGAGATTCCTCAGATTTTTATGGATTTTTAGAGAGAGAGGAAAGGAGAGAAAGAGAGAAAGAGAAACATCCATGTGAGATCGAAATATTGATAAGTTGTCTCCTACACGTCCCTACCAGGGATCCAGCCTGTAACCGGGGCAAGTGCCCTGACCTGGACTCGAACTGGCAACCTTTCAGTGTGCAGGATGATGCCCAACCAACTGAGCCTTACCGGCCAGGGCCTCAGTGTCCTATTTTGTGTTTTGTGTTGGGTCAGGACAATCAGAGCTATAGAATTCCCACCATATTAGTACAGGGACAAAGAACAGCAAAGTCTCATCTCAATTTTAATTCTTCTTCCTTTTTTTTTATTCTTTCTTCTGTGTTGCTATTAGAGTGTCAACCTTTTATTTAATGTCTACTCTATGTATTTAGGAATACAGTTGAACAGACACTAATAAATCTCAATATAATCTAAGCATAATAACAGACTGCCTGACAGTATGTTTTAATAACTAGATTGTATTAAGAAATAAATACATTATAATATACAGCTATGTATGTATATGGTTACTGAGTAGTATCTTTTTTTAATTAGGGATTTGGATTTCAGTCATATAGTGAGGTGTCTTATTCCATGAACAGCTAAAAAAATGCCTCCTTATAGGTACAAACAGAAAGGCCTGTAGCTACATGCCAGAGCATACTGAGCCACTCTAGTTGCATAGCACAGCTATGTCTTTCAAATAATAAGGGATTCTTTGCTGTAATAATGACTTCCATTGTTTTTTAGCTACCATATGACAGGCACCATGCCAGATAATTTATGGCCATTATCTCTAACTAGAGGCCCGGTGCATGAAAATTCATACACTGCAGAGGGGGTCCCTCAACCATGCCTGTCCCCTCTTACAGTCTGGGAGCCCTCGGGGCAGGAAGCAATGCCCCCATCACACCTCTGCTGCTGCCACTGCCGGCAGTGCAAGCCTCGGCCGGCCCTGGTTACCTGAGCCTGAGGCGGCCCTAGGTGGCTGGACAGCCACCATCCAAGGCTTGCCTGCACCTTGGGCTGGCCCTGAGCGGCTGGGCAGCCACCATCTGAGGCTTGCCTGCACCTCGGGCCGGCCCTGGGCGGCTGGGGGGCTGAGGGCACTGAGGGACTCTGGCGGCAGGCATGCTAAGCGGCTGGACCCGCATGGGGGTGGGCCCAGCCGTGCTGCGCGCCTGCCGCCCCAGTGGGCCTGAGGGGACTGGGCGCTGCCATCTTGTGGCTGTGGGTGCCACCATCTTTGAGGGCATGACAGTCAATTAGCACATTCCCTTCTTATTGGCTGTGGGCGCTACCATCTTTGTGATGGCATGATGGTCGATTAGCATGTTCCCTCTTTATTAGATAGGATAAACCCTACTCTACAGGTAAATGTGGCTGAGAGATACAGTAACTTGTTAAAATCATACAGCTAATAAATGTCAAAACTCAGATTTGAACCATTTATGTCCAACTTAATAGCTTGTGCTCTTTTCTCTACATCATAATAACCATACTCTTATATTTTTTAAACTTATTATTTTGGCATCATTATAAACTTTCAAGAACTTTGAAAAATAGTGCAGAGAGTTCTTGTGTACGCATCACCCAACTTCTGCAATAACTGTACTGCTTTATCAAAACCAGGAAATTCATTGGCACAATACAGTTACAGCGGTTTTTTAAAAATCTTTATTGTTGAGATTATTACAGTTGTTCCTCTTTTTTTCCCCCCATAGCTTCCCTCCACCTGGTTCCCACTCCACCCCACCTCATGCCCTTACCCCCCCCACCACTGTCCTCATCCATAGGTGTATGATTTTTGTCCAGTCTCTTCCTGCACCCCTCACACCCCTTTCTCCCCAAGGATTGTCAGTCCACTCCCTTTCTATGCCCCTGATTCGGTTATATTCACCAGTTTATTCTGTTCTTCAGATTTTTTATTCACTTGATTTTTAGATTCACTTGTTGATAGATATGTATTTGTTGTTCATAATTTTTATCTTTACTTTTTTCTTCTTCTTCCTCTTCTTAAAGAATGCCTTTCAGCATTTCGTATAATACTGTTTTGGCAGTGATGAACTCCTTTAGCTTTTTCTTGTCTGTGAAGCTCTTTGTCTGACCTTAAATTCTGAATGATAGCTTTGCTAGGTAGAGTAATCTTGATTGTAGGTTCTTGCTATTCATCATTTGAATATTTCTTGCCACTCCCGTCTGGCCTGCATAGTTTCTGTTGAGAAATCAGCTGACAGTCATATGGGTGCTCCCTTGTAGGTAACTAACTGTTTTTCTCTTGCTGCTTTTAATATTCTCTCTTTGTCTTTTGCTCTTGGCATTTTAATTATGATGTGTCTTGGTGTGGTCCTCTTTGGATTCCTTTTGTTTGGGGTTCTCTGCACTTCCTGGACTTGTAAGTCTATTTCTTTCACCAGGTGGGGGAAGTTTTCTGTCATTATTTCTTCATATAGGTTTTCAATATCTTGCTCTCTCACTTCTTCTGGCACCCCCATAATTCAGATGTTGGTATGCTTGAAGTTGTCCCAGAGGCTCCTTACACTATCTTCAAATTTTTGGATTCTTTTTTCTTTTTGCTTTTCTGGTTGTGTGTTCTTTGCTTCTTTGTATTTCAAATCTTTGACTTGATTCTTGCGATCCTCTAGTCTGCTGTTGGATTTCTGTATATTATTCCTTATTTCAGTCAGTGTATGCTTAATTTCTAGTTGGTCCTTGTTCATATCCTTGAGGGTCTCACTAAATTTATCGGCGGTTTCTAGAAAATTCTTGAATAACCTTATAATCGTGGTTTTGAACTCTATATCCAGTAGTTTGCTTTCCTCCATTTCTTTCATTTGTGACCTGTTTTTTTGTCTCTGCAGTTTGGCTGATTTCCTGTGTTAATAGAGTGGCTTTGTGTGCTAGGTGTCCTATAGGGCCCAGTGGCTCAGCCTCCCCAGTTACCTGAGGTGGACACTCTTGGTGCACCCCTTTGTGGGCTGTGTGTACAGTCTTGTTGTAGTTAAGCCTTGATTGTTGTTGGTATCACTGGAAGGAATGACCTCCAGGCCAATTGGTTGAGGATCAGCTGTGTCTACGATGGGAGAACTTCTGTGCTGGAGATAGCCTTATGAGGCAAGACTTGCTTCAGTGGGGCTTTGGTGCTCACTGAGTCTGCCCCCTGAGTGTGTCCCTTATGGATCTGAGGAGTTGTAATCTGGATGGTTCCACTCTGACCACTGGATACACTGGCTCTTGGATCTCCAAGGAGGTGCTAATTTAGCCTCTGCCTGAGGCCACCCAGCAGGAGGTATGGAGAGATCTGCAGATTCCTCTTCTTTGATTGGGGTTTGGAGGTGCCCAGATGAGGCCCAGCTGTGAAGCAATGCAAGCTGCTGTGGGGCCTTGGGCCTTCTTTTGGATGTTCTGGGTCTCTCTGACTCAGCTGCAGTTTGATAGGTAAGTTTAGATTTCAAAGGGCCAGGCCATTCATATGCAAAAGCCTCTGCGCACAGCTTGGATGGGGCAGTCTCAGGAGGAGCAAACAGCAATGGCTTCCCGTCAGCCCTGCCCTAAGAGGCCCCCGGGTCTCAGTGTCCCTTGGTAATCACTGCATGCACCTCTGAGAGAAAGCTGCCCTTGAGTTCCGCCCGCTGCCAGACAGTCCAGTTTCTCCCTGTATGAGTCTGGGTCCCCAGAGTCTCGCCCAGAGCTGGAGTTCAGAGCAGTGGGGAGCTTGTGTCTACTTTGGCTTGAAAAAGCCAGCCGCGTTCTCAGTTGCCAGCCCTCTCTGCGCACGTGCCTCCGTACCTCTGCCTTCCACACCTCTGCCTTCTGCACCTCCTCTGAGTCTCAGTGTGCTTTTCTCTTTCCTTCTAGTTGTAGAATTTCCACCCTGCCAGTCTTCCTGTGGTTCTGGATGATGTCCGTTTTGTTTTTTAGTTGTAGTTTTGAAGTTGTTGTGCGAGGCAGCAAGTTCAGGTGTTTACCTAAGCCGCCATCTTGGTTTCTCTCACATCAGTTTTTCATGCCCTCATTTTTTGTATATGTTTGCATTCAATTCTGTCACTTTTAGTGCCAGTTATAAATTTATGTAATTGTCATCAACAGTCAAGATATAAACCATCTCCCTCATTCTACCCCTTTATAGCCACACTCTCCTTACCCTCATCCCCTGACAACCACTTCTCTCCTCTTTGTCTCTACAATTTTGTCATCTCAAGAATGTTATAAATGGAATTATACAGCACATGACCTTTGGAGATTGGCTTTATTCACTTAGCACAATGCCCTTAAGATTCTTCCAGGTGTCGCATGTATCCACAGTACATTCATCTTTGTAGCTAAGTAGCATTCCATAGCATGAATGCACCACAGTCTTATTCTTTTTGAATTTCTGGAATACCCATGAACTATATTTTATGAAGAAATGCTTAATTTTTTATTTTGTGTTTTAAGGAGAATGATTTAAAGTAAGAGAAAAAACATAATTTTTATTTGTACCCCTGAAAAGACATCTTTTAAAAAACAAAAATTTAATAAGCACCTTTAAATTTTTTTTATTATCAAAGCCATCTAACACAGCATTAAAGAAAATATTAGATTTTAAAAATTGTGTAGCCCTTCCCATCTTTGTACATATGAATATGTATTTTACATTGTTTTAGTCACAGTGTATTTTGTATGCTTCTTTTTTCTATTTAAACTTATTTTTTCCATGTACATAATTATTTTAGTAGCTGCATACTAATTCAATTGAGTTGACTAAATGTAATTTTCTACACCCTGATGTTCACCTCTGGCTCCCTTGAGCATCTTTATGCATACAGCTTTTCCTCTGGTGTGCCATAGCTGTAATATAAGTTCTTAGAAGTACAGTTGTGGAGTCAAAGTGTAGGACCATTTTTATGGCTCCTTTGATGTGTGTTCCGAGACCTCATCTTGAATTTCATCCCTTCCTCAAGGGTTGAGATTTTCTAAGCAAGTTCCTGAAGGTTTTTAAAGCCTTGATTGCCACATCCAGGAACAGGATACTTCACCTACATCAGAATGGTTGTGAGGATAAAATGAGATGATGCATGTCAAGCCCCTGTTGCAGTACCTGGCACAGACAAGGAATTCTGTATACGGTAGCTGCTGTTACCTTGTTGCAAGGATTGTAGAATAACTTCGCTAACGTGCTTTTGTCATGCCAGCAGTCTTATGGAACCTTTGCAGCCAGCATTGGATAGAAAATGATGGAGAAGCATTGCTATACATTCAGGTCCTTCCGCTTTGGGAAATGCACTCATGCCTAAGATAGGCACAACTTCTAGGTGTTTGTTTTCTAGTGGGGGAAAACAGACATTGAAGTTCATGCTAACAAGATAGAGTGAAGCAAGTGGTGTAACAGCAATCTAAATCAAATGTTGTAGAACTTCAGAGTAGGAAGTGGTCAATACTATGTGATCTAATTAGAAAGGAAGACTTCACGAGAGGTGATGCATGCTGAGCCTAGTTTGAAGCCACGGGAAGAATTTTGGTAGTTGGGAAAGATAGATCATCCTAGGCAAAGGGAACACCGTGCACAAAGTACATAGGCCTGAATGTAGATGAAATATTTGAAGAACAATAAAGGTGTTCACTTTAGTTGGTGCACAGAATGACATGGGATAGAAGCCTGCAAAGACAGGCTGGAAGCAGCATCATGGGCCCTTGAATTGTATACCTAGGAGTTTAATCTTCATTGTGGAGGCAATGCAGAATGGCACATTTGGGGGATGCATTTTGGTTGTATAACTGATTATTTTAATGCTTGCTCTTTCATGTGTAGTCTATATCATACTTTATTTATAAAAAAATGGTTGTTTTAAATTTGTTTTTGATGTTTTAATTATACTGACAGAAATATTGACATTTATCTTTTTGTCCATTACAGGATTCTGCTCTAATACTTGATGTTCCTTTGGGAGTGATCTCAAGAATTGAAAAAATGGGAGGCGCCACAAGTAGAGGAGAAAATTCCTATGGTCTAGATATTACTTGTAAAGTAAGAGATACAGTACTTTCTTACGTGAAAAAAAAGGCACATTAGTGTTGAATGATAAGTAAAAGTTAATGTGGGTTAAAAAAAAATCAGAGACCTTTGTTCTTCCTTTCCAAAACCAACTGGGGGAATAGTCCTATAAAAGTGACCTGCTGTTGCCACCAAGTGTGAGGACTGAACTGGTCATTTTGTTAGCTTGACTGAGTAGGAAGAAACTTTATAAGTAAAATTTCACACTTTTTAGTTTTTCCAGGTCTGTTCCTAGTGTCCCTTCATGTGATGTTCTACCAGCTAGATACCTTCACACTGTGAAAGAAAGGAGAAATACAAGAGATTTTGCTCTCTGTTAACAGGATATGTTCTCACCTCTAACAACCGCTCTAACTTTTTCATAAATAGTTTTGAAAGGTAGTAGCCTAACATTTTGTTTTGGCATGGTTAGTGGCCAAGATTTAATGATAATAAAATTTAATCAGTTATAATAGTAATCATCTATTGAGCATCCATGTCACTCCAAACTCATGCTAGGTGGTTTGCATTCAATCCTCAGGGCAAACCTCTGAGATGGACAGTGGTGTCCCCATTTTATAGACAGGGAACCTAAGGATAAGAGTTTGGTAACTTAGCTAAGATTACCCAACAAATGGCAAAGTAAGGATCCAAATATAGTGATATAATCATTTTGCAAAGAACAAAATAAACTCTTTGGCAAGAAACTTGTTTCAAGGTATTATCAGAAGACCACACTTTGTAGAAGAATGCCCAATCCTAGAAGGAGCTAGAAGGCTTTGGACACCATCTGCCCCAGTGGATCTTACACCTAGATATGCATCAGGGTAACCTGAAAAACCACTTTAAAAATGTTGATCTTTGGATTCTACCCCAAATCCTACTTTTAGGCTTTGTGGGCCAATAGCATCTCCGTCATATGTACACCTCTGTGTTTTGTTTTTTAACCCTTTTAAAATATAAAAAGCATTCTTAGCTTGAAGACCATACAAAGACTCACCTGGGCTGAAGTTTGGTGACTCCTGAGAAGTCCAAGTCCTTTATTCTATGGATGCGGAAATGAGGCCCCTGCTAAGTGGAATTACTTACCTGGGGTTGTCTAAGGAGCTGGTGGAAGAGCCAGAATGAAAACCTAAGTCTCCTTTTCCTAGTCTCATTCACTGTGGCTTCTTAAAACCAATCTCCCATAGTTTGGTTTGGATTATGAACACAGTAGAGTTTTTTGTCTTTGATTTATAAACGATGAAGACTAGTACAGCCTATCAGAAACAAAGAATTATGGCATTTTTATACTTGAACTAAAATTCTCCATCACTCCCCACTTTGTCTTTCTTGTTTTTGTTTTAATGCCTCATCTATGATCCCAGATACATACCCTTTGAGGCCTAGAAATATGGGGATTTACTTTTAAGGAAAATTTTTGCATTTTGTGTAAAAGGATCCATGGGAGTAGAGTGTTATATTATAGTACTCAAGGGAAATGGGATTGCTATTTTGATGATTTTGAAATGACTTTTATTCTAATAGAGTTTTTAACAAATCCTATTTGTTGCCTTTTCAATAGGAAAAACTTGTATTGACTATTATTCACCCAAAATTAATAAGAGAAAGCACATTTTTACCCTTTGACTGTTTATTGTAAGAACAAAAGGCTAGGAACACTTCACCAGGCATAATTCTCAAGTGTTAAACATATACTTTGAATGATTATAAAGTCAATGTTTATTAATATTCAATTTATTAAATGAGTTATCAGCTGTTAAAGTAGTATGTACACATTTTGGGGGGCATACCCTATATTTCTTGGAATTAGAATTAAGCTCAAAGACAGTGGCCAAGAACAATGTTGTAGCACAACCTTTTAACTCAGTTATCTTCCTGGAAACACCAATGCCATGAGAATCAAGTTCCATTTTTGCGGTAATACCTGAAGTTATTAAAGGGGATCTGCAGCAGTAGGATAAAAACTCACCCTGCTGCCTCTCATAGGCCAGCTGACATCTGTAGTCAGTAACCATCATACAACTGTGTTTCTCTACTGAAGCAAGTAGTCACAACCCCTACATATTTGGTTTTACCAGCTCTGAATATGGGGATTTCTGTTTGCGTGTAGCAGCTTTCACATGGTAGATATACGTCCCAATGGATGTTGTTTAGCAACAGAAGCAAAGATGGCTCTGAATGTGTGAATTATGACCCCCCCCCCCCCCGAGGTTGTATAGCCCCTGCTAACAACTTGGAGCCTTAAAAAAAAACACAAAGCCAAACCATATCACCAAAAAGCCTTCTGTCTTCTTGTACACCTCATTCTCATTTACTCAGTTTAAAGACAATGTGCTATTTTGAAGTCAGCAGTGATGGTGTTATTTCTTTAGAAATGCATTCTAGAAATGACACCTCAATAGATCAGCGCTTCAGTGTTGTTGCAAAAAGGATGTGTTTACTTCCACTCATTTATTATAATGAGGCTTATTGCATCCCCATGTGACCCAGTTGTTAAAGAGGCTGAGGGTCAGACTACCACATTATTATGCCACAAGGCTCTTTCCAAGGTGTGTTTCCCTATTGAGGCAGACTCTAAAGGAGCCAACTGGAACTTAACAGTATATGCACATATTTCTCTTATAAATGTGGTGATCTGCCTTCTGTTAGTCATTTTCCACTTCAGTTTTCTTGTTGGCAAGATGATATAATAATTCTTCCTGTCCTTTAATTACATCTGCATAAGATGGCAAAAATAAGTCACTTGAATCACTTTTGCTTTGGCACATTGAAAGTAGTTGCTGGAATTACTGATAGATCAGAATAAATATTTATCCAGAAATGGTCTAATTTCTTGCTGAGTGGTTAAGAGAATGATGCTGCCCAGTTATCATCTGACCCAAGGCTGTTAGGAAGAAAGTTCCTCACAGCTCTTTGAGCCCTGAGACTTCTTATGATATACTTGTATCTCAGGGCATACTCTTTAAAAGCATATCATCTTATTGAAATGAGTTGTTTTCCTTCTGCTTGACTAGTGTTTGGCATCATGAGCCAACAACTAATATTGCCGTTTTCTTGGAATATGTTGTGAATCAGTTTTTGGATTTTATTCAGTTACATGTTTTTAAAAACGAAAGCACAGAATCCTGGAGCTGCCAAGGCCCAGTAGATGCTATCTGTGTACAGAATAATCTATCATGGGTTATTCATTAGAGGTCTTAAGAGTCTGGTTCTTTATACTTCCTTTGCTGTCATTCACATGTTGGATTATATATGGCAAGCCCTTTGCTGGTCCTTCACATTGAAGACTTAGGAAGCTTTAAAAGTGCTCTTGAGATAATAAATTAAAAACACTTTGAAAAATATGAAGCTTGTGACATCCAAAAGGGCAGGGACTGGATCTGTCTCACTCATGCGTATCTGTATCCCCAGAGTCCAGCATAGTGCCTATTTCTGGTTGAAAGTGAATGCAGGATACAATAGAATATTCTTAGTGCCATGATTGATTTAAGAGACAACCTAAAAACTCCAGCTTTAAAAATAAGATAGAATGTTATTTTGCTGTATAATATAAATTGATACTTACGGGAGCTTATTCTGTTTAGATTTGGTTTAAAGGAAGGTTTTCCTGCTTATTAAAGAGATATGTAATAGAAGCTATCCTTAAAATATAGTTTGATCATTAATTTTTAGTTCCTGCAAGTATAGTCACTCCTAATATGGGGCAATATAGAACGCTGTGGTTATATAGAACTCTATAAAAGTAAAATTGTATAGCAAAAATGTATCACATTACTTGTATGAGAGTTTCAAATGCCAATCATTTCCTAATTTTTAAAAATAAGACTTTAAAAACATAAAGAGTGAGGGAAAGAGCTTCTGTATTTAAATGACATGTTTGACAGTTTTGAGATTATATTTGATAGCAAACATACATTTGAAAAGTTCTATGAATAAAATACAGTTTTATATTTAAAAATATCCCAGAAACCAGTTAAAGTAGACAGACACAGTAGATGATATGCAAGGGAAGGTTTGATGTGTTTTTTTATAAAATGAATTTTAGTTCTGTCTTCTCTTTAGCACTAGTTGCTTTGATTTTACATTCATGATTACAATGGGAATATTTTCTGGGGTTCTTAAACTAGATATTTCAAAATATCATACAAAGCAAAGTAATTTTCTTTGTAATCTAGATAAATTTCCATTTCAGGTAAGTGAATCTTCTACTCCTTAGTTGAATACAAGATTTTTAGCTAACAAATATGGCTTTATTTGAACTCTGATATGTCAAATTTCCTGCCCCTTAGGACATGAGAAACCTAAGGTTCGCATTGAAACAAGAAGGCCACAGCAGAAGAGATATGTTTGAGATCCTCACGAGATACGCCTTTCCTCTGGCCCATAGTCTGGTAAATTCCAGGGTTTTCAGCGTCGAAAGGTTCTTGGGTGTCTCCTCTTTCATATACTGTCTGTGCTGCACTTCCCCGTGTGATGTGTATGTGAAGGTATTTCTTAAACATGATTGAGCCATTCCCAGAGGTAGACAGCCTGTGCGGGATGGTTCATCCCAGGTGACTGCATTGCGGGCCTGGAGGTGGATTAGAACTCCGAGTGAGCCTGGGAGCTTGACCTGGAGCAAATTATGCTCTCCCATCCCTGAGCATGCTCTGGGTCTTGGCCAGCCCTCTGTAACAGGCATGAAGCTGTGAAGTGGGCCATGGTGGCCATGTGATGTGCCACACTGTGAAGTCACGTCCCAAAGGTCTTTTTCCTCAACTTGGGAGCTAAGAATGGATGCATGTCAGGCTTTGGTGGTACCAGTTGTAAATGGGAACAAGTCCTCTGAGACTACATGTCATTTAAGCAAACCCACTTCTAAAATTCAGATACATTGTACAGGTAGTGCAGGCAGTTGCTGAATAAGGCAGGCTCTTTTTTTTTAATTAAAAAAATTTAAAGTTGACATAATTGCAGCTGTCCCCCTGTAGGGATGACTGGATAAAGAAGGTGACGTGATTAGCTAAAGAACGATATGCATACCCCATGGACACAGACAGTAGTTCAGTGCAGACTTTTTTTTTAAGGAGTGGCACTTTAAATGTCATTTGATAGCATTTAGTGTATATTTGGCAGGACAGACTTAAGTGTGTGTTTACTTACAATCTATGACTTCATCTAAAACAAGATTCAGGATGTGTATACCTAGAACTTTTCCTTTCTATTCACTAAACTGAATAATCTAATTTTGTTTTTACACATGACTGAAATAAAGCTTCCCATGCATCTTGCCCTTAAAACAATTTTGTATTCTGCCTTGGTCTTGCTGTTTCTTTTCTTTTTTTCTTTTTCTTTTTTTGTCATTCTTTGCTTGCATATTGTTACCTCTCTCCTCTTTTGCTTGGTGCTAAACAAACTTGGAGGCAAACACCTCCTAAGGGGTAAACAAGGAAATAATTTTTTAAAAATGAAATACACACACACATACACACATATATATGTGATCAATATATTGTCAGCTAGACTGAATGTAATGAAAGAGATCATTAAATAGAAGAGCTACTTTGTAATGTAGCTCTTCTTCCTATGGCTTTTAGTTAATTAATTTATTTGCAATAAATGTATAAGATTTTTTTCTAGTGAGAAAAAGGCTTCTCTCTTCCCAGATTTCATCAGCAGTTGTTTCAGTCAAAGGAAATTCATGGTTGATAAAAAGGACAATTACATAAAGACTGTAGAAATCTAGAAGGATAGGAAGTACTCATCATGAGTCATGTTTTGATTATAGATTCAAATGTAATGCTTAAAACAAATGCAGTGATATAGAGTTCAATACATTTTCAGCCTTTTCTCAGTTTTTTATTAAATATGTGACTTAAAAGATATTTCAATATTAAATATTTTTAACTATTAGGATAAAAAAGTTTTATGGGACCACATATTTGAAATTATTATGAAGGTGAGAATGTAAGTCTAATCTATGAAAATTCAGTTAGGAAAAGTGTTCTGGGTTTTACATATCTGGCCCTAAATTATCAGAAATTTAAAGAATGGCTCACATAAGTTTGAAGAAACTGAGGCCCCAGCCCATCTATAAGATCCTGCTCTATTATTCACCCACTTTTTCTGGCATCTTCTGCCTCTTTTAGGGTTTAATCCTCTTCAAATGTCAAGTATTGGCCCAGCTTTCCCCTAAACTACTGTGCCATCTCTCACTTCAATTTAGTCTTCTGGAAAGAATAGTCTGTCTTTATTTCCAGTTCATTCATTCCTCCAACCCATTCCAGTATCCAGCTTTATTGGAGGTACCTTCTTGGAACTCATGGCCTTTTACTGGCCAAATATAGTGCCTCACTTCAGTCTTAATTCTGTTTTCTCTCCCCCAGGCATTCAACCATTTTGACCACCCTCTTGCAAGTTTTGGTTTCTGTGTTCCTCTACCATCTTGACTACTCCTTCCCAGTACCCACTGCTTCTATCTTTTCCTTAAAAGTAAAAATCTCATCAGTGGTCCCCTGTCAGCCCTCTTCTTATGTTACTTTCTTTGCCTTAATGGTTTCATTTAGTGTCTCATAGCTTATGCTGCCAAAGCTGTATGGGTGATTTCTAAATCTAGCCCTGACATTGGCCTTGAGTGAATCTAACAAGCCTAACTCTCAAGCATCTTCCTTTGGAAGTCCATGAGGATCACAAGCTCGTCACCTCCCTATCCTCTTTGCAGTTTGCCAGACCTGCTTTTGATCCTACATGTCCGTCAATTTAGATGATTCTCAGTTGTTAGGTTCGAGAACTTGAAGTCAACTTTTCTATTCTTCCCCTGTCTTGCCTCTCATACCCACATCAGTTCCAAATCCCTATAGGTTCTACTTATTAGTAACTCTCAAATATTTTTTTTCCATTTCTACTTATGCTTCCTAATTTATGTCATGCTTCCCAACGGGCTTTCCTTCTTTTAGTTTCTTCTTCTTTCAATTTATCTTCTACAGTGCTGCCAGTTTTTTTAAAAAAAAAAAAACCACATATTTTTATTGATTTCAGAAAGGAAGGGAGAGGGAGAAAGAGATAGAAACATCAATGATGAGAGAGAATCATTGATTGGCTGCCCCACACTGGGGATCGAGCCTACAACCTGGGCATGTGCCCTGACTGGGGATTGAACCATGGCCTCCTTGCTCATAGCCTGGTGCTCAATCACTGAGTCACGCTGGCCTGGCAATGCTGCCAGTTTTGATCATGTCGCTCTGTGTCCAACTCTCCACAAAACAAACTTCTCAGTGACTTCCCATGGCTTATACCTACACTCCAACCATGTGGGACCACACTATACTCTTCTGGCATACATAGAACTTTCTGGACTTGGAGCCTTTGGTTTTCTATCCTCTTCTCCTGCAGTCCTCTTGTCTCTTTAAAGCCCACCCTCCAAAATCTTGCTCAATCCCAGGTCCTTTTTCCAAGTCATGTGCATTCACCTGATGGGAGTTAATCTCACCATCTCACTTATTAAACTTGGCAGGTCCTTCTATCACAGCACTTAATCTCAGTTTGCCTTATATAATAATTATGTAGTAATTGCCCATCCTCCCTGCTATACTGTGAGCTTATTAAGGCAGGGATCAGCCTTTTTTATTTCTCTAATCTCAGCATGATGACTTCTGCATGGGAGTTGTATAATGATGGATTTTTTTTATTAATCTTGGGTTTAATAGAAAATGAAGGGGAAATCTATTATAGGGAAACAAATTGAATGGATTTCTGGATGTTGCTGTTATTGGAATGGTTCACAGAGAGTTTGATTTCTCAAGTCCTGATACTTTGCCTTTTTAAAAATTTGTTCCAGGAATCTACTTCTTCCTTTAGGCAATTAATAAAGTGACAAACTGGAGAAAAATGTGAACTGAATTGCTCATTCAAAATTTTGGGAAATTAACTTCTCTGAGTTCTAACCACTAAAAGTCATTTTTAAAAAGTTAGACTGGACACCAAAACAATACAAAGTACAGATAAAAACAGACCAGCTACTGACACGGCTTTTGGAATATCAGACCCTGCTATTCAAGTCAACATGTGTAACTGTTTCACAAATCAAGTTCATTTCAAAGTACTATTTTGGGTAGTGTTGGGGAGCAATGATGGCAGGTGAGGATAAATGTACTACAGAATGAATGATACCTAGTACCATTCAGGGATGTGGTATGACAAGCATATGTGGCCTCAATATAGGACAGTGTACATTTGGTGCTGTAAGAGAAATGCAGAGGAAGTCCATTGAGAAGTTTCAGGATGAAGACAGCACATCCAACCCAGATTGAAAAAGACTGCATGGAATTGATAGGCATTTGGGTTGGGCCTTGAAAGATGGTTATCACTTTCAGTGGGTGAGGATGGTGGGAGAAGTAGAATTTAAAGCAGATGTAATCCCCTGACTCTTAATGTAGCAGAGGGAAAGCTAGAAGTGTTGCAAAGTGTTTGAGGGTAGCCAGTGAAGTTTGGCTGGAGTGTGGGGAAGAGGGAAAAATCTGAGGTCATCCAGTGGATATCCTTGGTAGGGTAAGGAGTTTGTACTCTGGGAAGTAGCAGAGACCACTGAAGGTTTTCAGATAAATATTAGAACTGAATACAACATCATGAAGAGTAAATAGAGAAGAGAGCTCCTGAAGCCAGGAAGGGAAGTCAGAGAGCCAAGCAAGAGGTCCACAGTGCTGAACTAGGACACTGGTGGTCTGAAGATGACATTTGTGTGCAAATTCTCAGTGTTGTTTCTCATTTCACTGCCCATCTGAAAACTTTTATCTAGACCAGTGGTCGCCAACCAGTGGTCCATGGACCACTGGTGGTCTGTGAAGTCTGAAAGATTGGCGACCGCTGATCTAGACCCCACCCTGCAGGTTCTACTCTCATCTCTCTAACCATTCGCATTCACTTGGCTGGCTCCTTCACTCCCTACAAGCTGCAGAGAGTCAAAGACAGTGAAGTTTAAGGTGATGATCATGGGTGTGAGATGCTGTGGATGGTCAAGGAGAGGAGAGGATCTGGAAGAGTCCTTCAGATTTGATGATTGCAAGCTCTCTGGGGACCGGATTCCTTAACTGAACTGCTTGAGATTGGGACCTTTCTTTCTTTGTATCCCCAGTGCCTAGTACAGTGCCTGGCATACATTTGTTGAACGTTTTTGAATCCAGGAAGATGATCTGAGTGGAGGAGACAGAAGACAGTTTGTAGGGGTTGAAAGAGAGAGTATGGCCCAGCTGGCATGGCTCAGTGATTGAGCATCAACTTATGAACCAGGAGGTCATGGTTCGATTCCCGGTCAAGGAACATGCCCGGGTTGCAAGCTTGATCCCAGTGTAGGGCGTGCAGGAGGCAGCTGATCGATGATTCTCTCTCATGGATGTTTCTATCTCCCTCTCTCTCTACCTTCCTCTCTGAAATAAATAAAAAATAAAATTTTAAAAATAAATAAATGAAAATAAAGAGAGAGTAGATAGTTTTTTAAAAAGTAATGGTAGCCGAAACCGGTTTGGCTCAGTGGATAGAGCGTCAGCCTGCGGACTGAAAGGTCCCAGGTTCGATTCCGGTCAAGGGCACGTGCCTTGGTTGCGGGCACATCCCCAGTGGGAGGTGTGCAGGAGGCAGCTGATCGATGTCTCTCTCATCGATGTTTCTAACTCTCTATCCCTCTCCCTTCCTCTCTGTGAAATATCAATAAAATATATTTTAAAAAAAAAAAAAGTAATGGTAGCAGCCATGTTGAGGGAAGGTGTTTTCCTTAGAGTCTGAGAGAGGTGAATGAATATATTTGTGGACACATCTTTTTAAGGCAACAGAGAGAAGGGATCCTTTCTTGAGCTGTATCCTGGGGAAGGCAGAGGGGGATGGGATTAAGCCCAGTTTGTAGGGCAGTTTTGGAAAGAAGGGACAATTGTTCCTCTGAGACAGGAGGGAAAGGAAAGTTTCCAAACTGCCACAGTGGGGAATGCGAGAGTTTGCCAAAAAGGGATTTCCTGGAAGCGTAATCTAAGCCTGATTGCACTGAACAATACAAAAGGCCCTGCTTGAAAAAATATCACTTTGTTGATATCATTGAAACTGTTCAATCAGCTGCAGATTATCTCAGTGACTTTTATTGGTATTTGAAGTCAGAAGTAAACTTGCTGTTGTATGCATGCAATAGTATCTGGAGGCCAAGAGAGGTGGGTTCCAAATCCAGCCGTCGGGTGAGTAGTGTCTGAGTGGGCTTTTTTCTTTCAGACCACTCCTTTGGCTCTCTCTTGCCTCCTGCCCCATTAGTATTTTCACCACTCAGTGTATTCATGTTGGGATTTAAACTTTTAATTTAACTTGAGCAGCTTAGCCACACAGAATCGACCCCATTAACTTGATTGTTTTTGTATTATGTCAATCCAGTAAGACGTGAAAATTGTTTAGATAACATTTTCTATTGCAGCTAAAGAATGTATTTTGTATTATGTCAATCCAGTAAGATGTGAAAATTGTTTAGATAACATTTTCTATTGCAGCTAAAGAATGTATTTTCTTGTTTTATTTTGGCTTTGCTTTTTAAGATGCATTGTAACTCAATACTAGTTCTGGGTAAATTTGTATGATAAGAAATGTGGCAATGCTTCTGATACTATGGTAATTTTTTTAATGGTAGGAGCAGAAATTGGGTATGTAGGAACAGAGCCTGATAGTGCTACAGAAAAATAAAAGTCTGATTGTTGGGGTGGTATGTTCAATACCAGAGTTTCTCCTTTATTGATTTACTAGAGGCCTTCTGCATGAAATTAGTGCATGGGTGTGGTCCCTAGGCCTGGCGGATGATTGAAGCGCGAGCTTCTGGTGTGGAAGGGCAGATCCTAGCTGACCTCTGGGCCCTGGGCAGCCCCTGGGCCCCCGGGCCCCCGCGCGCCCCCCCTCCACCTGAGTCACTGTGCCCGAGTCTCCACGCGTAGATGTGGTGAGCGTGGCCAGATGCCGTAGGCCAGGACGCAGCGTGGGCCTCTGGGCCGCCCAGCAGCGCTGCATGGAAGCTGGGCAGGCAGCGCGCTCTCTCCTGGCTGGCCTCACAGACCAGATCCTGCACAAACCCACAGGGAGCCCGGCTAGCCCCTGCGGTCCCAGTGCCTGCGGCCGGGCTCACCGGGAAAAGGCCGCGTGCGTGTGGGGTGGGCTCCTCACGGGCACCCAGCACATGAGCGCGGGGGGGGGGGGGGGGGGGGGGGGTGTTCCCCTGATGTGCGAGCCCTGGCATTCCAGGGAAGGGTAGCAGGCGGAGTTAGAACGAGCTCCGCGGACACTCTGCATTCTCACCACACCTCTGTCCCCATTACCCCCGCCCCCAGGTAGCTGGCGAGAGGTCGCAGCTCCCTGCCCAGGCGCCATGGGAGGTTGGTTGCTGCCCCCTGGTGGTCAGTGCACTTCATAGTGAGCGGTCAAACTCCTGGTTGAACGACTGCCTGAGGGGACGTTTTGCATATTAGGCTTTTATTAAATAGGATTGTTTGCTCATTTTTTACTCAGTCAAAGGTAATATAAATATTGGATGAGTTTTTTCTTTTTTAAAAACTGCGAATGCCAACCTATTATTGAATTATGAAGTTAATTTACTAGATTAAAACCAGCATTTTAAATGGAATAGAAGAGAAAATACTAGGAGCATAATACATAATATGGATAAATATGGTTTCTTGAAATGTTTCTGTCAGCGATCTGTGTATATGTATGTCTGGGTCATGGTGTAAAGTGCATGGCTCTCAATCATATTCTAGAAATTTGAAAAGCAGTTTTAGCTAATGGTAGAATGTGTAGAATAAAATGTACTTTAAGTTAATTTAGGCATTAATAAAGTCACTTAAATTGATCTTTACAGCTATAGGCATGCATGGAATTTCTTGAATTTTGTCTAGGTAGAGGGCTTGAATTTATGACTGAACTCATGGGACAGAGACTCACATAAAGGAAGTGTAGGGCTAGAAGAAATGGAACCTAAGACCCGGCTGCCAGGCTCTCAGCAGCTACTGATGAGAGAGGCCCAATGAGGTGACCTGTCTGCAGAGCCCTTTTGGTGTGTGGTTCTGAACACATGCCATGGAGTCCAGCAGCCTGTGTCTGAATTTGGCTCAGTCATTTACATAATTGGTGACATTGAAAGTCACGTAATATTTATGTGCTTTAGTGTTCTCGTCTGCAATGGGGATAACAGTCTCAACCCCATAGGGTTTTTGTCAGGATTAAATGTAAAATGCTTATAATAATGCCTGGCATGCAGTAAGTGTCCAGAAATGTCAGCTGTTCTGTTATTGGCACACCATTTCCCCAGAGGGTACAAAGAATAAAGGATAATTACCCCAACACAGTTATTAAAAAAGATTTTTAAAAGTGATTTTTAGAGAGAAACATCAATGTGAGAGTGAAACATTGATCAGTTACCTCCTGCATACCCCCAACCAGGGATCGAACCTGCAACCTGGGCATGTTCCCTGACAAGCAACCTCTCAGTGCACAGGACGATGCTCAACCAACTGAGCCACATTGGCCAGGGCCCCAACACACTTTTTTCCAAGAATATTAATAAAGTAATTATGATCATATGTGAGATACTTGAAGCCCTTTAAAAGAAAGATTCTGTATAGCTAAAGATAAGTATTTTTATTAATAAACTAGAGGCCTGGTGCATGAAATTCATGCACTCAGGGGGGTGGGGAGAGTCCCTCAGTCCAGCCTGCACCCTCTCACAGTCCGGGAGCCCTCGGGGATGTCCGACTGATGGCTTAGGCCTGCTCCCCGTGGGACATCCTTAGCGCTGCTGCGGAGGCAGGAGAGGCTCCTGCCATCACGGCTGTGCTCACCAGCCATGAGCCCGGCTTCTGGCCAAGCAGCGCTCCCCCTCTGGGAGCGCACTGACCACCAGAGGGCAGCTCCTGCACTGAGCATCTTCCCCCTGATGGTCAGTGTGCATCATAGCGACTGGTCATTCTGCCGTTCAGTCGATTTGCATATTAGCCTCTTATTATATAGGATCATTGGCTGTACCTTGATAAAGGATTGATTGAAAGTCTTAAATTTCAGAGTATTAAATCCAGAAAACATTTTAACTACAAATGTGAAACATGGGCAGCAGTAATATGTGATAAACAGAATCCTTCAGAAATAGTTTTTCATTTTTTTAAATGTCCACTTTGATCCTACACAGAGCTACTGCTTTTAGGGTAACACGGCTCATTGAGTTTGTATTTCTGTACTTCCCACTTTTCTGTGCCATTCTAGATTAAGCTCTTGGCATCACACTATTTCCTACTTGTTGTTATTCTATGAGCAGTCATATAGTTGCAAAGTTTTTTGGTGTGTGTGTGTGTGTGTGTGTGTGTGTGTGTGTGAATTTGACCTTAGTATGAGCAGTAGAATTGGCACAGGAGAGAAGACTCCTCTCTGGCTCTGATTTCTAGAGAGAAGCAGCTGAGTTACAAGACCTATTCTGTGGAGACTAGCAGCCTTCCATGACTAGTGGCATAGTGCTTTTTGAGTGTATGCAGAGGTTGATAGCAGATCTTCGAAACGGCAACATCTTTGAGATTAGGGCCCATCTGCATTTGCAGGTGGTAGTTACTGCTGCCTTTGGTTTTCATAGTCTTTGCTGTTTATTTCTTTTGGCCTAGCATTGATGAACCACATCAAACCCTGTCGTATGGCTTAAGTACTGTACCATTTCTATCTTTTGTCTTCTCTTGATGTACCCCACTTGTGATTGCTTATAAAAATAATCACATAAAATTTCTAAAGTGTGTTATGGGGAGTGCATCTTTTTTGATCATTTGAATGAGAGAGATAAGTGATCCCACAAATAGAGAATAAAGAACACAGGGTACTTTTCCCTGTGACCTCACTTTTTAGTTCAGAAATGGGGACATTTTTACAAATTGCTTTGAGATTTCAAATCAGACTGAAATGTAGTGGGTTCTTACTTTCTAGGCCAATTACAGAATTAATAGATAAAAGTAAATAGTTTATTTTTCAGGTGGGAATTGAAATAAAAAGCAACATTGCGCGCGCGCGCACACACACACACACACACACACACACACACAGCTGATTTTTAGCTTAGATGTAGCCTTGGGAGTGAAGTATGTCTTAGTTCTCTATTTTCTTTATAGCCAGGACATTTTCTTCTTGAATAAACAGTAATCTTGGCTAATTGAGGGTCTAATCATACTACTAAATCTCTTCCCTTCCTGTCTCCTGTGAGACTTGGCTCTCTTCTTTTCATCTCTTTCCTCACTGTCCTCTCCTGCCCAGCCTTTGGATGTGCTCAGTTTTTCTCCCCACTCCCCCACCTCCTGGAACAGTGGTCCCAGCTGGGCCACCCCCTACATTGCCATCCAAGTTCAGAAGCAGGACATTTACTGCTTGCCTACAAATCCTCAGCAGCCACTCACTTCAGAACTCATTGTCCCACTTTACACCCTCCCACTCTTTTGAAAGGTAAAAGCCAATGAGCTTCTCTTGCTCTCTGCATTCCTGTTTGCAGTAAGTGCTTGGCTTCTGAGTATTTATTCCTCCCTAGCCAGCTCATTAGTGCATTTTATAAAAATAGGTTTCTGTTTTATCCAGCATTTTTAGATGTTTTCAGCAGAAGTCTCAGGGTATCTAGACTGTCATGCTTCTAGACACCTTTCCCTGTGGCTTCTGATACCTGAGTCTCCTGGCCCGCCTACATCTCTAGCTTCTTTTCTTATTTATTAATTTTTTTTATTAATTAAGGTATTACATATGTGTCCTTATCCCCCCCCATTACCGCCCACCCCCCCACTCATGCCCTCACCCCCCTGTTGTATGTCCATTGGTTAGGCTTATATGCATGCATACAAGTCCTTTGTTTGATCTCTCCCCCTTACCCCCACCCTCCCCTACCTTCCCTCTGAGGTTTGACGGTCTGATTGATGTTTCTGTCTCTGGATCTGTTTTTGTTCTTCAGTTTATGTTGTTCATTATATTCCATAAATGAGTGAGATCATGTGGTCTTTATCTTTCTCTGACTGGCTTATTTCACTTAGCATAATGCTCTCCAGTTCCATCCATGCTGTTGCAAATGGTAAGAGTTCCTTCTTTTTTATCACAGCGTAGTATTCCATTGTGTAGATGTACCACAGTTTTTTAAATCCCTTTGCTTCCTTCTGCTCTCTGTGGGTTTTCTATAAAAGTCCATTCTTCCCCTCCTTATTGTCCTATATACCACTTGGCAATCTTTCTTATTTTCCTGTCTATCAGCATTGCCTTTCTGAGCATGACTTTCCAATTCATAACTTTACATTTCCCTTTTTTAATAAATCTTTATTGTTCAGATTATTACAATTGTTCCTCTTTTTCCCCCATAGTTCCCCTCCACCTGGTTCCCACCCCACCCTCTGCCCTTACACCCCCCACTGTCTTCATCCATAGGTGTATGATTTTTGTCCAGTCTCTTCCTGCACCCCCACACCCCTTTCCCCCCAAAGATTGTCAGTCCACTCCCTTTCTATGCCCCTGATTCTATTATATTCACCAGTTTATTCTGTTCATCAGATATTTTATTCACTTAATTTTTAGATTCACTTGTTGATAGATATGTATTTGTTGTTCATAATTTTTAAATTTACCCTTTTTTTCTTCTTCCTCTTCTTAAAGAATACCTTTCAGCATTTCATATAATACTGGTTTGGCAGTGATAGACTCCTTTAGCTTTTTCTTGTCTGTGAAGCTCATTATCTGACCTTCAATTCTGAATGATAGCTTTGCTGGGTAGAGTAATCTTGGTTGTAGGTTCTTGCTATTCATCACTTTGAATATTTCTTGCCACTCCCGTCTGGCCTGCATAGTTTCTGTTGAGAAATCAGCTGACAGTCATATGGGTACTCCCTTGTAGGTAACTAACTGTTTTTCTCTTGCTGCTTTTAATATTCTCTCTTTGTCTTTTGCTCTTGACATTTTAATTATGGTGAATCTTGGTATGGTCCTCTTTGGATTCCTTTTGTTTGGGGTTCTCTGCGCTTCCTGGACTTGTAAGTCTATTTCTTTCACCAGGTGAGGGAGGTTTTCTGTCATTATTTCTTCATATAGGTTTTCAATTTCTTGCTCTCTCACTTCTTCTGGCACCCCCATAATTCGGATGTTGGTATGCTTGAAGTTGTCCCAGAGGCTCCTTACACTATCTTCAAATTTTTGGATTCTTTTTTCTTTTTGCTTTTCCGGTTGTGTGTTCTTTGCTTCTTTGTATTTCAAATCTTTGACTTGATTCTTGCGATCCTCTAGTCTGCTGTTGGATTTCTGTATATTATTCCTTATTTCAGTCAGTGTATGCTTAATTTCTAGTTGGTCCTTTTTCATATCCTCAAAGGTCTCACTAAATTTATTGGTGGTTTCTAGAAAATTCTTGAATAATCTTATTGCCTTGGTTTTGAACTCTATATCCAGTAGTTTGCTTTCCTCCATTTCTTTCATTTGTGACCTGTTTCTTTGTCTCCGCATTTTGGCTGATACCCTGTGTTAATAGAGTGGCTTTGTGTGCTAGGTGTCCTATAGGGCCCAGTGGCTCAGCCTCCCCAGTTACCTGAGGTGGACACTCTTGGTGCACCCCTTTGTGGTCTGTGTGAACAGTCTTGTTGTAGTTATGCCTTGATTGTTGTTTGTATCACTGGAAGGAATTGACCTCCAGGCCAATTGACTGTGAGGATCAGCTGTGTCTACGATGGGAGAACTTCTGTGCTGGAGATACACTTATGAGGCAAGACTTGCTTCAGTGGGGCTTTGGTGCTCACTGAGTCTGCCCCCTGAGTGTGTCCCTTATGGATCTGAGGAGCTTTAATCTGGATAGTCCCACTCTGACCACTGGGTACACTGGCTCTTGGATCTCCAAGGAGGTGCTAATTTAGCCTCTGCCTGAGGCCACCCAGCAGGAGCTACTGAGAGATCTGCAGATTCCTCTTCTTTGTTTGGGGTTTGGAGGTCCCTAGATGAGGCCCAGCTGTGAAGCAATGCAAGCTGCTTGGGGCCTTGGGCCTTCTTTTGGATGTTCTGGGTCTCTCTGACTCAGCTGCAGTTTGATAGGTAAGTTTAGATTTTAAAGGACCAGGCCATTCATATGCAAAAGCCTTTGCACACAGCTTGGGTGGGGCGGGGTCTCAGGGCGGAGCAAACAGCAATGGCTTCCCATCAGCCTTTCCCTAAGAGGCCCCCGGGTCTCAGTTTCCCTTGGTAATCACTGCAAGCACCTCTGAGAGAAAGCCACCCTCGAGTTCTGCCTGATGCCAGACAGTCCAGTTTCTCCCCGTATGAGTCTGGGTCCCCAAAGTCTTGCCCGGGACTGGAGTTCAGAGCAGTCCGGAGCTTGTGTCTCCCTCCCGATTGAAAAAGACAGCCGTGTCCTCAGTTGCCAACCCATTCCACGCGCGCACCTCCGTACCTCTGCACTTTACTTCCACACCTCCTCTGAGCCTCAGTGTGGTTTTCTCTTTCCTTCTAGTTGTAGAATTTCCACTCAGCCAGCCTTCCTGTGGTTCTGGATGATGTCCGTTTTGTCTTTTAGTTGTAATTTTGAAGTGGTTGTGCGAGGCAGCAAGTTCAGGTGTTTACCTATGCCGCCATCTTGGTTTCTCCTACATTTCCCTTTAACTACTATATAACTTCAGCTGATATCTAAATGTTTGATTAAATTAGCCTGTCATCTTTCCCCCAAACTACTCTCCTGCTCCCAGTTTCTCTAATGTTATCTCCTCCTTTTCCCCCTTCTTCTTGCTCCTCATTCTCCAAAATCAAGGTCATTGGAAGATTTTCCTTTTCATTAACAATATCTGGGGAATTCTTCTTCCCCAGACTTAGTTCAGATTTTCCTCTTTCTTCTTCTAAGCTGTTGGAATAGTGCTCTAACTTGTTTACCTACCTCAGTTCTATCTCTTCTCTAATCCACCCCACACATGCCTTCTGTCAAACTAATCTCTCTGGGATGCCGCTCTAATGGTCTCATTCCCTTGCCCCTGAAACATCAGTGGTTCCTGCCTCACTGTCAGTGTAAATGCAAACCTCTGTCTCATTCACAATGTGGCCCCACCTCTCAACAGTCTGCATTTTTTCTACCCCTCCTATTCTCTGGTGAAGAGAATGAAGTGTTTGCTGATGGTCACATATAGTGTCTTGAGTCTGGCTCCCATTTGTGCCTTTTTGTCATCATCATTGTTATCATGTCCAAAGTCACCTTATCCTTCCATGGTAGCACAAATGCCATAAATGTCACTCCAGGCACATCTGTCCAAGTAAACTTGGCCTTCTCTAAAGCCCTATAGGGCTTTATCTATACCACTCATGGCATTTACCACTTTCCTCCTTACATGATCAATAGTTGTTCCCTCCTCATCACTCTCCTTTGAAGAATTTTTTACTCCTTAAAGACAGTGGCATTGTCTTACTCATCATTTTCTCCAGTGATACCTTATTTATAGTAAGGCCTTAGTGTTTGTCGAATGAATATACTAATGTCAATAGAGTGAATGAATGGGAACCAGCAGCAATCAAGTTATCAATAAGAATATTCTGTCTAGAAAGGCCATTTATTCAATAAGCATTTACTTTAAATTTTTAAAAATAGATAATGTATGCCTATGATGGAAATTTCAGGAAGTATAAACAGGTGTTGTTATAGACTGAATGTTTGTGTTCACTCCCCCCAAATCATATGTTGGTCCCCTAATCCCCAGGTTCAGTGATTCACTAGGAGAACTCATAGGACTCAGCATGTAGTCGTACTCACAAGTGTGATTTATTTGTAGCAAAAGGAAAAGTCACATGGGGTGAAGTCTGAGGGGAACCAGGCATGAGCTTCCAGAGTCCTCTCCCAGTGGAGTCTCGCAGGATACACTTAATTACCTGAGCAACGAGTTGTAACAACACTCAGTACCCAGGGTTTTCATTGGGGGCTGTTCACGTAGACACCCTCTGCCTAGTGCATACCAATATTTCAGACTCTCGGAAAGAAAGCAGGGGTTCAGCAAAAAATACAGTTCAGGTACCATAAATCACTCTTAGCAGTTAGGGAATGTTGAGAACTCTCCCAAAACCCAGTTTTCCACATGCCAGCCAAGAGTCAACCATGCAAGCAGGACTTAAGGAGAGCAGTCTCAGACCTGCTAGGTTAACTCTTTCCTGAACACTTTCTTTTGTAGCTTCTGAGTTTTATATCCAAGTTAGGAAGGTTTTCCTTGCTCAGAGTTATCAAAGAATTCCTCTAATACTTTCATTTCTTATTTAAAATGTAAATGTTTGATCAACTTGGAATTTACTTGGGGTTACTGCATAAGGTATGGATTTAACTCTTTTGTACCCTGTTGTTGTCATATCATTTGTTGACTAATTTACTGATTTAAAATATCACCTTTGTCACATAATAAATTCTTCTGCATATTTGTGTAGGCCTGGGGAGCTGAAACTACATGTCCCCAAGGAGCACAGTTTTCCTAGATGACATGGACAGACAGATGTATACAACATAGATTCATACATGCAGGGTGTCAGAGGAGCAAAAAGTATGGTTGGTATTGAAGGCTTCCTGGAGGAGGCAAATTCTGAAAGATGAGTAGGAGAATAGGCCAGGAAAAAAATGGACATAACAAATTGCAGAAACAGTATGTGCAAATGCAAAGAGGCCAGACACAGGCTGGACCTGCATATAAGTTGGTGTCTGGGGTTGGTGTGCATGTAAGTGTAGCAAAAAGAGATGGTGCTGGAATGGAAGGCTGGGTGAAAATTTGCAAAACCTAACATGCCACACCAAGAAATTTTGATTTTTATCTGAAGATGTAGGGAGCCATTACCATGTTTTAAGCAGAAAAGTGACATGATTTGATTTCTATTTCAAAAACATTACATGGGCTGCAGCATGCAGAGTGGATAGAAGGGGGCAGGAGAATATTTCTGAAGATGGTTGTTAGTCACCTAAGTGTGTGATGATTAGGACTTGAAATGGGGCAATGGAAAGGGACAGAAAAGAATAGAGTTGAGAAAGATCTAGAAGGTCAGACCAGTAGAATTTGTTGATTGAAGTCATTTGAAAGCACTGAAGGAAATGGGATGATAGGGAAGATTCCAACCTTGATAACCAGGTTGATGGTGGGGCCAGTGGTTGAGATGTGGAATATGGAAGGGGAGTACTAAAAGAGGAAGAGGTGGTGAGTTCCATTTTGGATATGCTGTCACATATCCATCTAGGGGACAACTAATTATAGATATAGGTATCTAGAAGGCTGGTATCTACAAAGATGTGGAATTCTGGCTTGGGGAGAGCTGCATTTGGTTGGCCTGGATGTGATCATTGGCATTTTCATAAATGTGGCCAGAATTACCTGGCGAGAAAATTAGAGTAGAAAGAGAGAGGTACATCGGGCAAACCCTGAGAAATGTCAGCCTGAAATGATTATGATTGTGATAGGTGGTAAGGAATGCTATTTTTCCAAAATGGTTTCAAATGACATTTCAAATGTACTTTTGTGGTCCTTTCCTGAATAAATGAATATATATATATATATATATATGTATGAAGGTAGTGGTGACCCAGGAATATTAAACCATTGTCCCCAGGGAAAGTGGTAGAAATAGGACGAGGATAATTATTTATGCAAACAAAGTATAAATGATAATTTATGTTCTAGTTGAGTTTGACCTATGAGACTTGTCCATTTTGGGGATATAATTACTTTTTATGCAATTATATGAATTAACTTACAGAGTCAAATCATGTGAAATAGGCTGAAATCACTATCCAGCATGAAGATGTTACTTAGAATTATAATCTTTGTTAAGTTTTAGTACTTCCTATGATTCTTCCTTAAAATTTTTGGTATTTCCTTCAACTTTAATGAAAGCTTTTTTCCTTATATAAAGATAGTCTTATTTTTCAAGTATAATGTAAAAGATGAAAATGAGGTAATTTTTACCTTGCTACACCCTTACATGGTACATTGAAGCTTTCTATAAAGACAGATGTCTTCAATTTCAGAAATCAAATTAGAAAAAAATTCTCACTTAAATTCCTGTTCAAAGATTGCAAAATTCTATCAGGAGAGAAGTAGTTAGTGAGTGGTCCCCTGAATTTTTAAGGCCAGGTATTCAGAGTTGCTGTTTATTTTTTGCATAAAAAAGGGTCTGCTCTGGAGCTCTGTGGCTCGGATGCTGTCAGCATGGTGGTCTTCGCAGGCCCAGCCCAGCCGCTCCTGTCCCTGAACCCACAGGAGGATGCCTAGTTTCACAAGGAGATAGCTCAGGCCCACCAGAGCTCAACTAAGAAACAGAATCAAGAAAAAGGAAAACTTACTCCTGGAGTAATTTATGTGGGCCACCTACCTCCAGCACTTTACGAAACCCAGATCCAAGCATATTTCTCTCAGTTTGGCACTATTAAGAGATTCAGGCTGTCCAGAAGTAAAAAGACTGGAAATAGCAGAGGCTATGCCTTCATGGAATCTGAATCTGAAAATGTTGCCAAGGTAGTTGCTAAAACAATGAACAGCTACCTTTTTGGTGAAAGACTCTTGAAGTGGCATTTTATGTCACCTGAGAAAGTACACGAGGAAGTTTTTAGAGAGTGGCATCTTCCATTTAAGAATCCGTCTTATCCAGCAGTGAAACGGTATAATCAGAACCAGACACTTCTTGAAAAGCTGCGGATGGAGGAGCGATTTAAAAAGAAAGAAAAAATTACTCAGGAAGAGACTAACTAAGAAGGGAATTAATTATGATTTTCCTTCATTGATTTTACATAAAAAGGAGAAAAGCAATGCTTCAAACACCGACCTTCAGAAATCCACAAATAGACGGGCATTACCTAAGAAGAAGAAGAAGGCTTCAGCCACCCCTAAAACTCCTGAGGAGACTGTGGTTAGCCAGGGCCCCACACCACTTTGTACACCAACATTTTTAGATAAATGAAAATCTGAAGTGGCTGAAATTAATGATGATGAAGATAATGAAATAGTTTTCAAACAGCCCTTCTCTGGCATAAAAGAACAAACACAAGAGACTGAAACACCTACCCAGTCAAGGAAAAAAAGATGAGAATAACTAGAGGCCCGGTGCATGAAAATTCATGCACTGGGGGGGGGGGGGTGTCCCTCAGCCCTGCCTGCCCCCTCTCACAGTACGGGAGCCTTCAGGGGCAGGAGGCGACCCAGCGATCAGGGGAAGGCGACGCCCCCATCACACCTCTGCTGCTGCCACTGCCAGCAGTACAAGCCTTGGCTGGCCCTGGTTACCTGAGCCTCGGGCAGCCCTGGGTGGCTGGGCAGCTGCCATCCAAGGCTTTCCTATGTCTCGGGCTGGCCCTGGGTGGCTGGGTGGCTGAGGGGACTGGGGGACTCCGGAGGCAGGCATCCCAGCGGGACTGAGGGGACTGGGAGCCGCCATCTTGTGGCTATGGGCGCCGCCATCTTTGAGGGCATTGCAGTCAATTAGCATATTCCCTCCTTATTGGCTGTGGGTGCCACCATCTTTGCGACAGCATGAGGGTCAATTAGCATATTCCCTCTTTATTAGATAGGATATTTCTTCTGGAAAATGTGATTTTATTATGAGGGCTGTGTACAGGAAGAAACACTTTTGGTTCGAGTCAATAATAAGAGGAATTGCTGCATATATCCTTTCTGATTGGTGTTTCTGTTTCTTGGAATATATTCCTAGGAGTGGGATCACTGGGTCAAATGGGAGTTCCATTTTTAGTTTTTTGAGGAAACTCCATACTGTTCTCCACAGTGGCTGCACCAGTCTGCATTCCCACCAGTAATACAATTTATCATAGCTAAGATTTGGAAAAAGCCTAAGTGCCCATCAGCAGATAAGTGGATTAGAAAACTGTGGTACATCTACATAATGGAATACTATGCTGCTGTAAAAAAAGAAGGAATTTTTACCATTTGCAACAGCATGGATGGAACTGGAGAGCATTATGCTAAGTGAAATAAGCCCGTCAGAGAAAGATAAAGATCACATGATCTCACTCATTTATGGAATATAATGAACAACATAATCTGGTAAACAAAAGCAGATCCAGAGACAGAGAAGCATCAATCAGACCGTCAAACCTCAGAGGGAAGGTAGGGGAGGGTGGGGGTAAGAGGAAAAGATCAACCAAAGGACTTATATGCATGCGTATAAGCATAACCAATGGACACAGACACCAGGATGGTGAGGACATGAGTGGGGGAGTGGGGGGCAATGGGGGGATAAGGACACATATGTAATATCTTAATCAATAAAGAAAAAAAAGGAATTGGTAAGTTTGGCTTGCCTGCCCCAGCTGAAACACAGGTGCGCACACCACCCATCAGGAGCCAGGCCCGCTGCTTCTCTGCCCCAGTCTCTTCCAGTTTTCTTCCCAGATTCATACCTGTCTTTAGTGACTCTGTCTGCATAAAAGGGTCACCATTAATTGAAGATTTAAATACTAAACTGCAGTGTTTGTTAAATAAAGAAAATAAAACCTTGGGGGGAAAAAAGGGGTCTGCTCTTCCTAAAAATCATGTCCATCGATGACCATTCCACTGCATGGTGGAAACTCCATTTGAAAGCACTGTTAAATCTACAGGTTTATCAATTTATTGCCCTGAATACTATGAAAATGATTTTCCTCTGTAATTGTATCCCTTTTGGATGATATTTAATTTCTCTAAATCTGTCAAACATCCAGTTCTGAGATATCACATCACATATGTTTGGGGGAAGAGGCTGTCCGGGAGGGGCTTCATGAGCCTAGGAATCCTAATTTGGTGACAGACAGCCCTCCTTCCTCAAAGAAGGGCACTCATGAATTGCTTATCATTTATAGATTCTACTCAATAAAAATAAATCTAATCTAGATGTGTTTTAAGCAAGTTGGTGCATCTTTATTTAAAATAATTACTAATTAAGTGAAAGCCAAAATCTGTTGTTATTTCAGACTATCCCCCCTACACAAGACACAACAGTGATAAATGTAGCTAAATTAAAATGACAAGTTACATTCTCTTTGTCAGAGCTGGTTTTATCCCTGGGTTGAAATTGGAGATTTATCTCAACTTTGTCCTTTAACATTTTTCAAATGTTGCATTGTGCTATTTTTAATACTGGAAAAAATGCACATGATTGTTGTAGGTTGTTTTTTTGTGTTTTTTTTTTTAAGTCTCCATGCATGGTATCTCTTGACTAGAATGAATCTGATTGGTTAAATGTCCAAATACTAATATAGAACCAAATAAAGGAAAACCCATTCACTTGAAGCTAGGGGTAAGCACTTGAGAGTATATGTTTTCTGATGTCAGTTTCCTGATTTAGATATTATGCTCTAGTTATGTAAGATGTTCATATTGGGGAGGTTGCGTGAAGGGTGCCTAGGATTTCCCTTTACATTTCTTTTCAAATTCTTGTAAATTTATAATTATTTCAAATAACATTTAAAATATATATATTTTTTATTGATTTCAGAGAGGAAGGGAGAGGGAAAAGAGGATAGAAGCATCACTGATGAGAGAGAATCATTGATTGACTGCCTCCTGCACCAACACTGGGGATCAAGCCTGTAATGCGAGCAATGTGCCCAGACAGGGAAGCAAACCACAACCTCCTGGTTCATAGGTTGATGCTCAACCACTGAACCATGCCAGCTGGGCTCAAATAACTTTTTTTAAAAAAAGTAAAGCACACCTCCCCGTAATACCTTGACCATACAGAACCCTTAGGCTATCCTCCTAAGTGTTGTGGTGTATTCCACATGAACCTTCAGGATCAGGGTGATCACCCCCTAGAGATTCTGGTTCAGAGGGGGTGAGGTGGGGCACAGGCATTGACTGACACCTTGGGAAACTGCTCCCACCAGTGAATCTGAGGCAGAGCCCAGGTGAAGGGCCAGGCTTAGAAGAAAGCCACAAGGCCTTCCGGAAGCACCAACTGGAAGCTAACACTTCTCTGCTCTGAGGTCTCACTAAAGCTGGGACTGAACCATTTTTGAGTTGTGAATAGGCCATAAAATGAAACTAGTGTTGGTTGGGTTCATGGAGTGGACTTCATTACCAGTCTTCTAGACTTCATTACCAGTTCTGTCCATGGGACTTCGATTTCCCAAAGAAAGGCTCCAAACTCACCCAAGGTTAGTTAAGGATAATATCAATCTGCTAATAAAGCACTAAAAGACTCAACACCTTACAAATGTATTATCTGTAAGAGGAAGAAAAAGAGACGGTTAAAAACCTTGACATGTAATCCATTCCTTTAGGTTTTAACAGTTTTCAGTCAGGAACTTTAATTAGGCTTATAACAAGTTACCACTTGTAGGGAATTTTGTACTTGTTAATAATGAGGTACAGAGGAATGGGATTTGTTATTCTTGCTTTAATGGCTAGTAGTTTTTATTTTTTTTAAATAATTCACATTTTTGTTACTCTATTTGAGAGCTTGTGTTTTAAAATTCTTGCTTTGTTCTCTTATTTAAATCTTTAAGGGAGAAAAGGTAAAAATTAAAATATCTGGGAAGTAAGTTCTGCTATGTTCAACTTTTTAAAATTGTGGTCCTTTTAGATTGCTTCAGTGGAGCCAAGTAATTTCTGAACAACTTAGTTTTTAAAGAAAAATACAATGTGAGCACTAACAAGTAATGCTTTTTAAAAAATATCTTTTTCTTGTATTTGTAAGTTAATTTATTTGGATGGTTAGAATATTGGTTTAAGCTCTTGGACTTTTCCACCAGAAGCTCCACTTCAATATTAGATGTGTTGCTGTGTATTTCATGACAAGAAATATATGGAATTTTCCTGAAATATTTGAAGTCTAAGTCTGGCTCTTAGCATCAGAATTGGCTTAGGAGCTGTTTCCATCATAGAGTTCTCATAGTCATGTTTCAGGGGTAAAGGATGCCAGTTCCTTGACTCATCCTATATATCTGGACGTCACTCAGAATGGGAAGTGTCATTCTAGAATAATTTCATGAGAAAGGCTACCTGATATGTTCCTAACATGAGGACATTGTAGCATTCTCATATTAATGACAATTTTTAAAATATAACTTGTATTCAGAGTTCTCTTAAACATTAAAGAAAATATGGAGGTGATTTTTGTTTGGAATATATAGCCTTTATCTTCTGATAGTAACAGTCTGGTAAACTTATATTACACTTACCAGTGATTTTGATGTAAGATAAAAGAGCATATTTGAAGAAAAAGGGAGTTGCTTTATTATTAGTGATTGAGAAATAGTAATTTACATTGAAGATGCTGCTGGTTAAATGCCCAAATTTACATTGAAAATGCTGCTGACAAGTCAAAAAGGATTGCATTAATACGCATGATGATTTTTCTGGAGGGAAAGCTTTATCTTACCTTTGAGTTAGCAATTTTATTCTTTGTTTTTAAAAGGCCAATGTATTCACTTGAGCTTTATGGGAAAGATGCAAATAACTAAAAACAAACCAAAAAAAAAAAAAACTAACAAAATCATGTTGCGATCAGGAACTTATTTCAAGAAAGCATATCCTAGGTTTTCTTCTGAAGCGAGTGACAGTACAGCCTTATGTCTCAAAACATCTGCCATCCACAGTATGTCAACAACACAGTAGTATTGATTATTTACCTGTGCCATGTCCTGACCAGTGTAGTATCTGGTGCTCAGAGGTCACAAAGAGAATACTTAGATACGTTCTATAGATTCTGTTTTTGGATAAAGAAGTTCACTATACATTTTAGTGCTCTTTTCACCAAAAGTCCCTTTATCTTGTTTTTCCCAGTGGTACTGAATAATTAAGTATTGCTGTGGATTCAGTGTTAAGGTAATGCCTCAAAGAATTGCTTAGCTGTATCAGCATCATTACTAATGTGTTTTTGACATGCTATCTATCACAGAACACTCAGCACTTAGGCCTAGCACTGCCTGAGTTGAGATCTGCTGAGGGTGCCATGTGCTTTGGGAATTTCAAGAAGACAGTCTGGAGAGCATGTTCTTGACTAGTTTTCATTTCAAACGTTTTGCCACTTAAATACAGAAAACTGTTACTGCTAAGTGATGTTTTCCCAGAAATTCTCTGTAATGTATGGGAGGGATTGCTTGCATTCGAAGTTGTAGGCTATAACAAAATGGGTGGGAAGGAAGATACATGGAGGAAAAGTGCCCAGACTCGGTTCCCTTAGAGAACGTAGTTGTTCAGGGGCTGTATAAGGCTTCACATTTTCATTCGGTCGATAAATATGTACTATTATTCTGCCTACCATGGGCCAGACACTGCTCCAATTACTGGGGATACAGGATGTGAACACAAGTGTCTACCTTCATGGAACCCATGTTTTAGGGGAGGGAACAATAGAGGTCCAAAAGTAAAGAAATAAACAAGTAAATATAATATGTCAAATGGTCATAAAGGGTAGGGGGAAATAACAGGGGTGCAGTTGTAGAGGTAGCATGTTTATTTTCTACAGGGTGTCAGAGAGTCTCATTGATTAAGGTTACATTTGAACAGTGATGTGAAAAAAGTAAGGGGGGAACCCATGAAGATAAAGGATTTCAGGCAGCTGGAACAGCAGGCACAAAGGCCCAGAGGTTGGTAAGAGCCTGGTGCTTTACAGGGGCAGCACTGGAGGCCAGTGTGGCTAGAGTAGAGTGAGCAGGGGGCGCGCAGAGACATGTCAGGGGATGTGGCCAGGTGGTGGACAGCCACGTAGGCCATTGAAAGGACTTCCACTTTAACTCTAAGCAAGACAGAAAGCCAACTCTTACTCTGACTTTAGAAGTAAAGATTAAAGCAAGGGATCAGTTAGGAGGTTATTATAATGATCCATGTGAACAATGGTGGAGGTTGAAACCAGGGTGGTTAACAATGAGTTGATGAGGCTAATAAGGTTTTTGGCTCAATCAACTAGAAGGATGGGGCTGTCATCTGCTGAAATGGGGAGGCTGTGGGAGGAGCAGGATTAGATGTGTTAACCCAAAGTCTTCCAGATGCCTTTTAGGCAGTCTGGAGTTTTGGAGTGGGAACCTGGATAGCTAAGTCTGTGAATCAGAGTAGTGGCTGGAGAGAGATAGATATTTAGGAATTGCTTAGGGTGTGGATGGTATTGGAAGCCATGAAACTCATCAATATGGACTCCTTGAGAGTGAGCATAAGTAGAAAAGAGATGAGCAATCTGAATCCTGGTATTTCATAGACATCAGGGCTTTGATTCAGAATTCACAGAGAACATTTAATTAAGAATTTTCCTAATGTCCTGTCTTTTAAAAAATAGATAAACATGTCATTGTTCCTTTTTGAGCTGGTTGCACTTTTTAATAATCATTCTTGAGTTTCCTTTCACTTTTTTAGTGACTTTTATCTGATTGATTTCTAATACTATTTAAAATTAGTAGGCATTTTCTTGGTCTGAAAAATCTGATTTTTGTGGAATATCATTTAAAAATAATAATTAAGAGAGATGTCCATGGCCATAAAAATTTAGGTCTCAAAAGTAATTACTGAAGATAAAAGGTAGTATAAGTTGAGTCTGATTTTTTCACTATTATTTATTTGTTGGAAGTTTCAGGTTTGGCTATGATTTTATAGTAGGCAAATCTGGTGAAAAATCAAAGGATGTAGTATCAATAGATAATTTGTTTCTTCACACTGAACTTTAAATTCTTTCTGTTTGCCTTTTCTAGCCAATATTTGCATTTTTAAATGAAGAAAAGTTTAACGTGGATGGATGGATGGTTTATAATCCAGTTGAAGAATACAGAAGGCAGGTAAGCCAATAGGTACTGTGGCATGTAGTGAATCTGAGTCAGGCATGGTGACAATATGTCACCAGGCATGCTCTTTGAGGATCAATAACATCCTTGCCAAATATGTTTTTAATGGCAGTGGTATAATATAGCTTATTCTGTCTATTTATTCCATTGCCATATTCAAGCTGCATTGAAGACTGGCTGGCTAAGTTCTGTTTCCTTCCCTTACATGAAGAATATCAGTTATATGTTGGTCATGAAATGAAGCAAATACTTGTAGTCTAAAATAGTCAAACCTTTAATAGCTTCCTATTTAGGAGTTGATGTCGCTATATATTTGTATATTTGGGAGCCTAACTATTAATGACAGATTTCAATTATATACATTCTGGTTTGTAGATTCAAATTAATTAGAACTGTTTTCCTATAATAACATCTTTTCCCAGAAAGCTTTGATGAATATATATTAGAATTTCCCTTTACTGCTTTCTTATGTAAACATCACATACATGCATATTTATTGGCTGTTGTAAAGGCAAGAGGCTTGGAATAATGTTGGCTGTTCAGGAACAAAGGTCTCTTGTGGCATGTTTGTGAAGAAGATCCTGTGCATGTTATGTAACAAGAGCCACAAATTGACCTCTGGTATAACCAAATCTATAGGACAGCTAGGAGTTTTGTGATGAAAGTTTTCATAATTATCATTCTAAAAGCTCTTAAAATAATTGGGAAATTTTGTTGAATGACCTTTGAGAATCAATTGAAGCCCAGTTGTGTTATATGCAAAGGCAGTGACGGTAAAGTAAAATGCAGAACCCTAGACTTGAGAAAAAACGTCTAGCCACCACCTCCACTACTAAGGACCTCGTTTGATTTCCATTTAGTCTTGATCAGTGGTGTGTGTATTCATAAGCAGATCCAATGCTCAAGAATGGTGGTATGGGAGTTTATCTCTAGAACACATGTATGAGGAAGTATGTGCTATTGCTTCTAGAAATCAGCTTTAGACTATTCTTTTCAAAGTCTGTGTATACCTCTCATTTTAGTGACCTTTGTTCTGGATCGGTTATTGAGGCAGAAGAAGAACCATGCAAACATTTTGCATGGTTTGGAGATCTCTGTAGTATTATGTATTAAAACATTTGTGCCTTATTTTAAGAGTGTTATTGACAATATTAAGACATTTTTAAGATCAAAGCTTCTAGATTGAAACAAAACAGTTCCTGTTTTTAAGATTGCATGCATATATGAACTGTTGAAGGTATTTTGTTCCAGACTGCCATTTCATTCCATCTTTTTTTCTTATAACTTTCTGATGGGACTTATAACTTTCTAATTGGACTCAGCATCAGACTCACCTGTTTGGTCCGTGGTCTATAGGACCAGACCTAAAGAAAAGGTACAATGTCTGTCCCCAAACCAAGCACCCACATAGCTTACTTTTGTGTCTGTATTTGTGTATTCGTGAGTATGGGGAGAGAATATTCCACCACCTCTGGCTCTTGTCCACACTAGATAAAATTTTATGGGTAGATGATAGGGTGGGAAGTATCTTCCATAGCTCTATGTGCAGTCTGTTTAGACTGCAAATTACTCTATTTCTCACACAACCTATACGGCAATCACCAATCCCAAACAACTTGATTGAAAAAACTCTTAGGAGGTGGCGAAATGAGCCTCCCCAAGAGGGGTTTTCATTTACTTCCCCTCTGCAACTTTCTTCATATACTTAGCCTCTTTCTACTTTGGAGCAGACTGAAACATTTACTCTGTTTTGAGTAGGGAAAGGGAGTTGCCTGATCTCTTTTCTATCCTCAATTAGACACAGAGTAAGAGTACATGATATACTTTTTCTAGGTTGTGGGGGGTACATGGGTAGGGAATGAACTTGCATTTATCTTTATTGTACTACTAGTAAAGAATAGTTTGACATGAAATAAAGGAAGATCTCAAATTCAAGAGAATCTTTATTTACCAATGACAGTTTAGAACTATGGAAACCACCAGTGTTTGTCTTGTGTTCTTATGTTGTCTGGATTATTGATTTGGCTCCCTTATTATAAATCAGTAGACTGTCACTACACTGTGGTCAAAGATGCATTTGCAAATTCTGCTAGAATGAAGAAAAGAGACCCAAGGCTAATGCAGAGATGAAGTCATGCAGTACTTACTTGGACTTCCTTTTTTCCTGCAGGGCTTGCCCAATCACCACTGGAGAATAACTTTTATTAATAAGTGCTATGAACTGTGTGACACTTACCCTCCTCTCTTGGTGGTTCCATTTCGTGCCACAGATGAAGATCTCAAGAGAGTTGCAACTTTCAGATCCCGAAATCGAATTCCAGTGAGTATGCAATTAATGTTGTTGTTTTTTCAGAGTGCCTTTTATTCCATAAGAACAATAGTTAAGTAATTCAGAGAAACACTCTAGGATTTCAATCCAACAAGTAATTGTCAAGTGCCTTTTGAGTGCAGAACACCAGGCTAATTGGGAAAATAAGAAAGACAACACCTGCCTTCCAAGAGCTCACAATAAAGGATGGGGAATAAACACAAGTAATTCTTATTCAAGGGAGGGTACAAATACTACTATCATATGTAAACCAAGTGCTAGATGGACGGAAAGACGGTAGGACAGGGTCTTTGTGGTTTTCATCTTTGTAGCACAATACCTGATATATGATAGGCTCTTGATAAATGTCAGTTGAGTCATTCTGGAAACAAGGTACTATCTTATGTTATAGAGCATGTAAGTATAGGCTTTTATGTATACTCACCTTTATTAGGATGTGCTTATCCTCATCATATTTGCAAGTTGCCTTAATGCCATTTGCAAACTGGAGCCAAGTACAGATTACTCCAAACTGTATACTTATGGTATCATGAGACCTAGTTCCCAAAGTTTCCTTTGCTTCTTAAATATATTTTTTAATTATTTATTGTTTAAAGTATTACATATAACATTCCATATGTCTCCTTTTTTCCTCATTGGCCACTCCCAACCACCAGAACATGCCCTCACCCCTGCTTCTTAAATATGTATGTACAGGTCATACTGTCTTCTGTGTACATAAATTTTATTGACTAAAATTTTAGAGAATATTTTCCCCTCTGTTCATTTTCAGGGCATGTCATAATAGGTACATTGTTTTGTTTTGGTTTAGAAACAAGGGTTGAAGAAATTAAGATTTAATGCCACCTTGCATTTAAATCCCAAGTCTAGATATTTTTATCCTTAAAAGGACATTTGTGTGAAATGTTTGTATACTGTCAAAAAATAATTGCAACTTTTAAAATTCACTTGGTTCTCTAATTATGAGTGTCTGTTCATCTCTTCATTATATATATTGTACTTGAAAGTATGTTTTTTGCTCATTTTGTTAGAACACGGTGCTAAGGAAGCTAGTTACAAGTTCACTACTCTTGTTCTCTATTTGGACATATTTTTCTGTGCCATAGCCACAAACTCCACATTTACCCTGGTGATCTGTCTTGCTAATACGTGCCTTGTCCACAGGAGAACTGGATTAGGGTAGCGTGAATTGCTTTTATTCACTCCTTTATTCAGTTAATGTTTATTGAGCATCTACTGTAACAAAGGTGTGTGTGTGTGTGTGTGTGTGTGTGTGTGTGTGTGTGTGCGCTTATGCATGTTTCATGGGATTTGGAGCAGGAGAGGAAATGAACCAATTGTGCCCAGTCCCTTATGCTCAGGCTACCATCTTAATCCAGTAGTTTCCACTATTCTGTGTGAATGAGAGCCCACTGTAGAGGAAATAGAATGCTTAACTTTTTACTTGTTGAACCATTTTATGGGTCCTTCTTACTTTGTGATGGCCACCAATTGGCATTTATTTTCCCTAACAAAACTGAGGCTAAGCTGTCCATTATTCCTATATCTTTATAGATTACTAGACTTAATAATATTTAATAGTACATAATGTACTCTTTCTGATGTACTTTCTAGCCCCTGACTCTTGACTATAACCCAGAAAACATACTTGCTTTCAATGAGAAATCATTAATACTTGATATTTAGTTTTTAAGCCCATATAAAAATACAAAAAGAATAGATGAGAAAGCAGTCTTAAATTAGAAAATAACTTATAAAATATCACTGATTAATAAAATAATCCACATGTGTTAATGTTCCCATTAATGGATACATACTCCTTTATCCTCAAACATGTTTATTTTATTGTTATGAAAGTCTTTAACATAAGTAATACATATTTTATTTTAGATATTTTAGAAAATACTGATAAGCAAAAAAGAGTCTGATGTCTTATAAGAATCACAGTTAACATTGTGGTATATGTCCTTCTAGCCTTCCTTCTATGTATGCATATTTTTATTAGAAAAAAAAATAATTCTGTAATCTTTGTCTTAATCTCTTTTTTTCTACATGGCATTATCCTGGAAATAAGTTTCCACATTGATAAATATCTACTCATAGGCTAGTATGTAGATACTAGAGGCCCGGTGCACGAAATTCATGCATGAGGGGGTGTCTCTCAGCCCAGCCAGCATCCTCTCCAATCTGGGACCCCTCAAGGGATTGGGCCTAAATGGGCAGTCAGACATCCCTCTCCAAATCCAGGACTGCTGGCTCCCAACCGCTCGCCTGCCTGCCTGCCTGCCTGCCTGCCTGCCTGATTGCCCCTAACCGCTTCTGCCTGACAGCCTGATTACCCCCTAACAACTCCCCTGCCAGCCTGATTGATGCCTAACAGCTCCCCTGCCAGCCTATTTGCCCCTAACTGCCTTTCCCTGCTGGCCTGGTCACCCCTGACTGCCCTCCCCTGCTGGCCTGGTCACCCCTAACTGCCCTCCCCTGCTGGCCTGGTCACCCCTAACTGTCCTCCCCTGAAGGCCTGGTCACCCCCAACTGCCCTCCCCTGCTGGCCCGATCACCCCTAACTTCCCTCCCTTGCCAGCCTGGTTGCCCCTAACTGCCCTCCCTTGCTGGCCTGGTCACCCCTAACTGCCCTCCCCTGCCAGCCTGGTCGCCCCTAACTGTCCTCCCCTGCAGGCCTGGTCGCCCCCAACTGCCCTCCCCTGCAGGCCTGGTCCCCCCCAACTGCCCTCCCCTGCAGGCCTTGTCACTCCCAACTGCCCTCACCTGCTGGCCTGATTGCCCACAACTGCCCTCCCCTGCTGGCCATCTTGTGTCCACCTGGGGGCGGCCATCTTTGACCACATCGGGCAGTCATCTTGTGTGGGAGTGATGGTCAATTTGCATATTACTCTTATTAGATAGGATACATAAAAGTGATCTCATGTCTTTTATCTCTCTTTAAGAAAAGGCTATAGGAAGTAGGTGGGGTAGGTCTCCTCTCCACACTGTAGATTGCAAAATGGAGGTTGAGTAAGGGCCAGTCCTTTTTCCCAGGGCTTCATAATTCTGAGCCTTTGGACTCTTAGGGGCTACAATGGTGTTTTTAACTGGTCTCTGGCATGGCACAAAAACTCAATGAATGAGTATTCATGTTATCATATAATCATTCTCACCAGCCCTTTGTCATTATTATGCACATCAGTTCTTATGAATATCAGTGCTTGTCATTTGCTTTCCTGGAGTGGGTGACTTCAAAAGACAACAGTGTATTTGGCCTTGTATTAAGTGAGCTCAAATTGTTGTTTCTTTAGCTCTTGTGTCTGCTTTTCATAGTTTTCCATATCTGACTTTACTGGCTGCTGGCCTGCCTCTAGATGCTAACTCAAGCTAGCCATCCCTCTGCACTGCACTGAGTACTTTACCTGCAGTCATTCTTCCTTCATCCTCACAGCAGCACCATGGGATAAGATTACTCCCCATTTGATGAAAGAGGAAAGAGAAGCAACAGAGACTATGAGCTCAGTATGCAGGTTAGAGCCACCCCCAGCGCCCATGTTGTTACCCAACACTCTCACCTCCAGGCTCCCTTTGTGTGCTTTTTTTAAATAGCTTTTTTGAGGATTACACCAAACAATTAACCCATTTAAAGTGGACAGTTTTATAGCTTTTGGTGTATTACATTATTAGCTACCTTTTACAGTTACTTTTGGTTCTGTGCTATGACCTGGGAAACCAGGTATCAAATGTGCTAGGCGTGTGCATAAAATTAGAGAAGACTGAGTGTGAGTGAAGGCTGGAAGAGCTCTCCTAAGAGCCGGGTATCCATGCTTCATTGTAGAGACTCCGGCAGTTCTTTTGGCTGTCTTGACATCTTTTTTGCTTCCCTTGGGTTATCTCCGCCCCTCATATTATTCTAGAATTGAGACTGTTGGGAAAATGGCCTGCAGATGTGAGTTGTTATTATAGAAACATGTTATATCAGAGGTGATTTCCTTTACCTCTCACTTTTTGCTAAAGTTGTTTCTTTGTGATGATAAATCCAGTGCAAGCTACAGAACTGAAATAATATTAGAAGCTTTCTACTTCCTTTAAGTGATTTAACATTTTTTAGTCAAGCATGTAACGTCTATTAGCTGTGGTGCTAATTAAAAAGGACTAGTAAGGCAATTGGTTATTCTAATTGTCTCTTAATAGAGACATTGCTAAATGTGTGTTTCTGGACACAGTGAAATCATAGGTGAATAAATATTCCATTTCAGCAAAAGCAGATTCACTTTATCATGATTGTTAGTGCTTTATTTTTATAGTTTTAATTGTTGTGAGATTTGTTTTAATAGCTCAAAATTTCTGTACTAACTATAGGTGCTGTCATGGATTCATCCAGAAAACAAGACAGTCATTGTGCGTTGCAGTCAGCCTCTCGTCGGTATGAGTGGTAAACGAAATAAAGATGATGAAAAATATCTTGACGTCATCAGGGAGACTAACAGACAAATTTCTAAACTCACAATTTATGATGCAAGACCCAATGTCAATGCAGTGGCCAACAAGGTGAGTATATTTAATGACATGTAGAAACATCTTATATACAGTGTATGGTGTTTCACATGAATGTTTTTGCCATATCACGACAACATGTGGGATTAAATTAATAGTTAAACTTAGTCTAAATAAGAAAACTAGATCACTGAGCTAGAAAGTTTTAATCACAAAATGTATCTTAAAAGTTGAATATATTACAATCAAATGAAAACATTCTTTAGGTAAATTAGGCAAATCTGAAACTGTAATGAACTTGGGTTTTTATCAGAATCTTAGGCAAAAGTGAGAATCTCTTTGGAGCTGTTAGGCTGTTGATGGTTATTCCCAATGTCTATGCTGCTGAGGCATCTGTGAGGAGTTGTGGGAAGCTGTAATTGTAAAATCCTAAATTTGTTGCTTTATCAAAACAGTCTCTTCATTATATTCATCAGTGTATATTCTCATTTATGTAAAATAATTCAAGAAATGAGTAGATATATGTATGTGAAGTTTATAATCTCACACAATGTTATTATTATCAAATAAATCTGTCTCAATTGTCTTCATAGCATTCTTAAGCAGAAAATTCCGAGTGCCCCTGAAGTTGACTGGGATTGTCACTGTGAACATCAGTGACTACATAGTGTTGCCTTCCGGAGCTCTCGGGAGGCTGCTGCAAGGTGTAAGGCTATTTGCCCTGACACTAAATGGCCCCAGATTATGCTATGCTTTTTATGTTTGATTTTTTCCTTTCTGTTTTGTTGTTGTTCTTTTCCCATTACTGCCAGCCATCACAAGTGCTCACAGTGGGCCTGCCCCACATTGCTCATCCCTATTCCACCTTTGAGATTTCCTGTTTCTCATCAGCTGTAGGCTTCAATTTCATCATCTTGAATACTTTGCTTATCCTAAGGTCATCTATCTGACATCTTCAATTATTCAGAGCACAAAAAAAGAACCTGAAAGCAAAACAAGTCCCTGAGCAGCTCAGACAGTTGCAACAGTTTCCTTAATGGGCCTATGGCATCTGTCTGCACACACATCTGTGAGAAGGCATGTGTGTGGGGCTCCACTTACATGGTTGTGCATCTTACACACTGACTCCCGGGGGGCCTCTCTGCCCCTTGCATGCTCTTGGACCAGCTGTTCGTTACTACAGGTGGTATTTGTTTGGGGAATTAATATGATCTTGAAATTATATGTAAACTAATCAGGAAGTGTAATCATTAAGTAAATTAGGAATTATAAAAGTAAAATATTTTGGAAATAAAGTCTAAATACAAATGTCTTCTTGTATTATCCTTAACTTTATATATTTATTTCCTGGAATTCAGACTTGAATACATGTGGAAAATGCAATATTTTCATGTATATATTTAGCCTGAAACAGATATAGCATTAAAATGAGGTATTTAGAAAGAATATTTTAAAATATTAAAATGTATAAAATGCATACATCATATAAAGCTCATTGTTATAGCAGTAGAATTATTGAATGCCGTTTTAACACTCTGGAAATATGCCAGTGTTTCTAGTCCCCTTAGGAATGAAGGGAAGGAAAAAATTAAGGAAAAATACGTAGGCTTTAAAGATCTCTGCATCATTCTTTAAAAAAACACACACTCAGGTCCCCCTCCTCTCTTGGCTGTGCCTCTTGCCTAGTCATCTATATCCATAGCAACAGGCCCTTGGACCTGTATGTGGGCATACTAGGCAGTCTGGGTGGTTGTTTTTTTGCGTTGAAAAAAAGAACACTGAAAAGAATATTTCAAAACTAACCAGAGATGGAGAATTTTCACTTTTAAGAACTTAATCTGTGCCTGACTAATTGATTTTACCCTTCTGACTTCTATTCTATTTGGACCTAATCATTCCTCTCTTGTGGATATTTAGATATTCACAACCCCAGATGTAACAAGCAACATCACACCATTTTAAATTAAACAAGCAAACAAACAAAACCCAGGGGTGGATAAGATCAAGCATCAAGCTGCTTTAATTTTTCAGCAGCACACTGTGATGAATTATAGTGGAACTGTATTAATGTCTGTTTTTGCCAGAAAATTTGGCAATGAGTAATAAGTATATATATATATATACATATATATATGTGCGTGTGTTTGCGGGGGGCTTGGCAAAAAACAAACATTAATGTCAAAATAAAATATACTTTCTTACTTAGAGTCTGTGGAGACCGAGGCATCTAGCTTATACATAGGTCTCCAGGTTTAAAGTTCAAATGGTAGCCTTATTTCTATTGCAGGAGAACTTCTCTGTAACTAACCCTAGAAAAAATCCAGGATATGTTGGCCCTTCTATCCGGAGCTACAAGTTTATATTCCTTCTGTTGTTACAAATAAAAAGGAAAGGGACATAAAGTAGCGATGGCACATTTTTCTGGTGCCTTCATTTTTGCTCTTCATTTCCAAGCATGTTTCCTGGTCCTCTTCCTACAGGCACTCTGAAGTTAGTATAATGTTGCTTTGATGATAATATTTTTTTTTCTGGTGAGTTCACACATTCAGATGTTTTTACGGTGTTAATTAGCATCCTTTCATTTCAGCTTATAGAACGTTGTTTTCTTAACAACTCTCTGAATTATTTAACTTTTTCTTAAAGAGCCAGAGGCCACATGTTCCATGGCATTTAAAAACATTAAGGAGAATGCAGCCAGGTTTCTAAAGAGAATTATAGCATTTCTTCTCGTCCATGTGGAAAACAGGCATCTTCACCATGCTGTGAAGGTGAACCGGTGACTACCCTAGCAGTTTATACTTGTAGGTGCTGCAGTAGGTAGTAGCACTCCTCTTGACACCTTTTGTGCTTTGATGGCCCACTATGTGCAGTGCTCTGTCCTTGGTGTTTGCATAGCAGACAGACAGTCATGGTGCACTAGAAAGGGTTCAGGTATTGAAGTCAGACGACTTAAATTCTGATTACCTGTGTGATTTGGGGATAGTTAAATAGCATTTCTTCTGATTTGTAAAATGGGAATGGTAATAACTATCTTGTAGCATTGCTATAAGAGTTAAATAAAATCATGCAAAGCAAGAATCACAGTATTTGGGACATCATAGAGGCTCATTAAACACTGGCTGGTGTTAGCTGTTATTGAGTATGGCTTCTTTTAATCCTGTGAGACCTACATAGTATTATCCTGTATTCTGCGGGAGAGGACATTGAGGCTCAGAGAGGTTAAGGTCCTTTCCCTAGATCACACAGCAAGGAAGGGCTGAAGCTGAGCTATCAATCTGGTTCTGTCTGACTCCAAAGCCTGTTGTTTTCCTCTGGCCCGTGTGTCTCATGTGAGTGGTACTACAAAGTCAGTGCCTCACCCTGAAAAGTACTTTTATAAAACTAATGGAGAACAAGGTCTATTCAGAACCTGTTCTTGCCTTTCCAATTCTGGAAGAAGAGCTAGTAATTCTAGAACATTTTAAAAGTGATTTTTTTCTCACAAATACACGTCTTCCCAAAATTGCCAGCCTGCCATCCCTTTTCTAGCTCAAAGTGTGACTAATGTTATTGGAGCTCAGTGTTGGATAGGAAGGCGAGTCCCGTCAGTCATTTATGTAACTTGCAAGATTTGGGGTTGAGATTTGGAGGCTCAGTAACTTTTCAAATATTTGTGTGAGTTACTGACGAAATAGAAAACACAAAATCGCTGACATTTCTTGTAGCAATATTTTTTCTGATATATCTCCTTGGGAAAGGGAAACAATAGAAAAAATAAACAAATGAGACTACATGAAATTAAAAAGGTTTGCACAGCAAATGAAACCATCAACAAAACAAAAAGACAATTCACTAAATGGGAGAAGATATTTGCCAAAGATATACTCCAATAAGGAATTAATATCCAAAATTTATTTTTTAAAAAACTCATACAACTCAACACCAAAAACCAAACAATCCTATTTAAAAACTAGAGGCCTGGTGCACAAAATTCTTGCATGGGGGGTGTCCCTCTCCAATCTGGGACCCCTCGAGGGATTTCTGACTGCCCGTTTAGGCCCGATCCCGATAGGATTGGGCCTAACCGGGCAGTCGGACATCCCTCTCACAATCCAGGACTGCTAGCTCCCAACTACTCGCCTGCCTGCCTGCCTGCCTTCCTGATTGCCCCTAACTGCTTCTGCCTGCCAGCCTGATCACCCCCTAACCACTTCCCTACCAGCCTGATTGATGCCTAACTGCTCCCCTGCCAGCCTGATTGCCCCTAACTGCCTTCCCCTGCCAGCCTGGTCACCCCTAACTGCCCTCCCCTGAAGGCCTGGTCGCCCCCAACTGCCCTTCCCTAAAGGCCTGGTCCCCCCAACTGCTCTCCCCTGCAGGGCTGGGTCCCCCCCCAACTACCCTTCCCTGCAGGCCCGGTTGCCCCCAACTTCCCTCCTCTGCCAGCCTGGTCACCCCTAACTGCCCTCCCTTGCAGGCCTGATCCCTCCCAACTGCTCTCCCTTCCTGGCCTGATCGCCCACAACTGCCCTCTCTTGCAGGCCTGGTCCCTCCCAACTGCCCTCCCCTGCTGGCCTGATTGCCCACAACTGCCCGCCCTTGCAGGTCTGATCCCACCCAACTGCCCTCCCCTGCTGGCCACCTTGTGGCGGCCATCTTGTGTCCACATGGGGGCAGCCATCTTGTGTGTTGGAGTGATGGTCAATTTGCATATTACTCTTATTAGGTAGGATAGAGGCCTGGTGCACAGGTGGGGGCCGGCTGGTTTGCCCTGAAGGGTGTCCCGGATCAGGGTGGGGATTCCCTTGGGGTGTGGGGCTTCCTGGGTGAGGGGCCTGTGGTGGTTTGCAGGCCAGCCACGCCCCCTGGTGACCCAAGTGGAGGCCCTGGTATCTGGGATTTATTTATCTTCTGTAATTAAAACTTTGTAGCCTTGAGCAGAGGCCAGGGCTGGCCAGGGCGGGCGGAAAGCTTGGCTTCCTCAATCACTAGGGGCAACCCAAGTGTCCGGCTGGCTCCAGCTCCATGGCTGCCGCCATTTTTGTTGGGATTTATTTATCTTCAATAATTGAAACTTTGTAGCCTTGAGTGGAGGCCAGGGCCGGCCAGTGCAGGTGGAAAGCTTGGATTCCTCCATCTCCAGGGGCAACCCAAGCCTCCAGCGGGCTCCAGCTCCGTGGCTGCCGCCATTTCTGTTGGGATTTATTTATCTTCTATAATTGAAACTTTGTAGCCTTGAGTGGAGGCCAGGGCCGGCCAGTGCAGGTGGAAAGCTTGGATTCCTCCATCTCCAGGGGCAACCCAAGCCTCCTGCTCTCTCCAGCTCTGTGGCCACTGCCATATTTGTTGGGTTAATTTGTATACTTGCTCCTGATTGGCTGGTGGGCGTGGCTTGTGGGCGTAGCAGAGGTACGGTCAATTTGCATGTTTCTCTTTTATTAGATAGGAAGGGCAGAGGACCTAAATAGACACTTCTCCAAAGAGGCCAATCAATAGACATGAGAAAATGTTCAACATCACTAATCATCAGAGAAATGAAAATTAAAATCACAATGGGATGTCACCTCATACCTGTCAAAATGGTTATCATCAGTAAATTAACAAACAAGTGTTGGCAAGGATGTGGAGAAAAGGGAACCCTCTTGCACTGTTTCTGAGAGTGCAGACTGGTGCAGCCACTGTGGAAAGCAGTATGGAGGGTCCCCAAAAAATTAAAAATAGAATTGCCTCATGACCCAGTTTTATACTTCTGGATATATATCTGAAGAAACCCAAAACATTAATTTGAAAGAATATGTGCACCCCAGTGTTCATTGAGCATTGATTACAATCACCAAGATATGGAAATAACCCAACTTCCCATCAATAGATGAGTGGATAAAAATATTGTGGTACATATATACAGTGGAATATTACTTGGCCATAAAATAGAATGAAATTTTACCATCGGCTACAGCATGGATGGGCATAGAGAGAGTATTATGCTAACTGATGTAAGTCCATCAGAGAAGGACAGATACAATATGATTTCACTTATATGTGGAATCTAAAGAACAAAATAAACAAAATTGAAACAGACTAATAGACACAGAGAACAAACTGATGGTTACCAGAGGGAAGGGAGGGCGTAGGGATTGTGTGAAAAAGGTGAAGGGATTAAGAAGCACAAATTGGTAGTTACAAAATAGTCACAGGGATGTAAAGTACAATGTAGGGAATATAGTCAATAATTCTATCTAATAAAGATGGAATATGCTAATTGACCATCAAGCCATCGCAAAGATGGTGGCGCCCACAGCCAATAAGGAGGGAATATGCTAATTGACTGCCACACCCTCAAAGATAGTGGCGCCCACAACTACTAAGTTGGCGGTGCCCAGTCCCCTCAGCCCCACCAGGTGCGTGGCACAGCCGGGCCCATCTCCAGGCAGGTCCGGCTGCTCCGCACACTTGCCTCTGGAGTTCCCCAGTCCCCTCAGCCCCCCAGCCACCCAGAGCCAGCCCAAGGTGCAGGCAAGCCTCAGATGGTGGCTGCCCAGCTGCCCAGGGCCGCCTGAGGCTCAGGTAACCAGGGCCTGCTGAGGCTTGTGCTGCCGGCAGTGGCAGCAGCAGAGGTGTGATGGGGGCATCGCCTTCCCCTGATCGCCAGGTCGCCTCCCGCCCTTGAGGGCTCCCAGACTGTGAGGGGGGCCAGGCCAGGCCAGGCCGAGGGACTCCCCCCTCCAGTGCATGAATTTTCATGCACTGGGCCTCTAGTATTATAATAACTATGTATGGTGCCAGGTGAGTACTAGAAATATTGAGGGGAACACTTTGTAAAGTATATGATTATTCATTGTGCTGTTCACTTGAAACTAATAAAAACATTATTGAATATAAACTGTAATTGAAAAATAAATTAGAAAAAAAGAAATAGAAAACACAACTGACTATGTGTATATCTTGTTTCTTAGGCAACAGGAGGAGGATATGAAAGTGATGATGCATATCATAACACCGAGCTTTTCTTCTTAGACATTCATAACATTCATGTTATGCGGGAATCTTTAAAAAAAGTCAAAGACATTGTTTATCCTAATGTGGAAGAATCTCACTGGTTGTCCAGTTTGGAGTCGACTCATTGGTTAGAACATATCAAGGCAAGTATATTTGTAAAAAAATAAGTGATTGTTTAGTGAAACAAGAATTTTTAATCCTTAAATTTAAAAATATTAAACAGTGAAAGAAGAAATATTTGTAATATAGGGTTCTGCATTTGACAGTATTGTATGGTATTTCCTTATCATTTGCTTACCTAAATTAAATATTTCACAACATCACCTCCACAATATTTTTAGCGTCTTCAGAGATGTCATTTTCCATCTCGTCAATAATAAGTAGTTGAGTCTTTCACTCAGGTTTATTTAGAAGTAGCCAGTTTAACCACTACTTGGTATGACCCTCAAGGGCCTACAGAGAGATTGTTTGTATTGAAACCAATATCTAATTGACTAATTTTAAAGAATAAATTTTGTGCTTTATTATATTCAATCTTTTCTCTGCATAAAGACTTCAAAAACCTTCATTCTTTTAAAAGTACTTGAAGCTATCTAAGGGAGCTAACACTGCCATTTCTATAAATAAGCAAAAAGCCTACTTTATTTTTTCCATGAAAAGAGTATATTTTAATTGTTTTTGTTCATACATGTTAAGTTTCAACTTTCAATAATAAAATTCAATAAATTAGATTCCTTGATCATAAAAACTTGCTTCACACATTATTTATGTCACCAAAGTCCACAGGCATACAAAACATCACAGAGATTTGACTCTGCATGCCTACTTTAAATATGTGAATTATTAAAATAGTTTTCTAGTGAAATTTTATTTTCCAACTCAATAGGAATCGTGTTTTTATCTCACCTATCATTCATTTTTTCTTAATTTATCATCCTCAAAAATAAGTTGCAAAAATATTACTTGTGACAGCTAAATGCAATGTGGCATCCTGGATTACAAAAATGACATTAGGTAAAAAGTAAGAAAATCTGAATAAAGTATGGACTTTATTAAAAAAATAAGTTAATAAGTTTATTAACATGTTAATGTATCAACATTGATTTATTATTTGTGACAAACAGACCATACTATTATATGTCAATATTAGGAAACTGGATCAGGTATATGCTAAAAGGTGATTTCCATTGCATCAGGCCTTTAAGGTCCTGACTGGACCTATTGGGCCACTGATTTTTCTAATATGATCACTGTTATCAGTTTAATTGTGTTCCTCCCAAAATTCATATGTTGAAGTCCTGACCTCTAGTACCTTAGAGTGTGACCTTATTTGGAATTCAGGTCATTGCAGGTATGATTAGATCAGATGTGGTTATAATTGAGTAGCATGGCCCCAAATCCAGTAAGACCAAAGTCCTTGTGAAAAGCAGAAATTTGGACAGAGACACATGCACAGGGAGAACACCATCTGAAGATTGGAATTAAACTGCCACAAGCCAAGGAGCTAACAAAAGCTAGGAGACAGGCCTGGAGCAGGTTATCCCTTGAAACCTTCAGAGGGACCATGGCCCTGCCAAGAGCTTGATCTTAGATTCCAGCCTCTGGGAGATAATAATGTCTGTTTTTTAAGTCCCAGTCCGTGGTACTTTGTTATGACAGCCCCAGCCAACTAATACAGTTGCATATATGATTAGGTGTTTGAAATGCAGTTTGACTGTGTTTGTTTTAATACCAAGTTGCATTTGAATGCAGTTTCTATAGAAGAACACAGATCCCACAGCTCCTCATTTTCCATTTTTCAGGACTCTTTCTGTTCTAGATATTAATAATATTTTAAAATAGGACTTTCTCTAGGGTTAAAAACTATCATTTCAAATTGAAGCCATACTTTGCAGCTACCTACTGACTTGCATGTGTTTCTTTGCCAGCTTATTTTGACAGGAGCCATTCAAGTAGCAGACAAAGTTTCTTCAGGGAGGAGCTCTGTGCTCGTGCACTGCAGTGATGGATGGGACAGGACTGCCCAGCTGACGTCTCTGGCCATGCTGATGTTGGACAGCTTCTATCGGAGCATCGAAGGGTTTGAAATATTGGTACAAAAAGAATGGATAAGTTTTGGACATAAATTTGCATCTGTAAGTAAACACTAAAGCTGTTTTTTAAATGTCAGGTCACTGCCATTTGGCATTTAAAAACTAGTTGTTAAATCATATCTTCACTCTTAAAAAGGAAATCTGAGGAGTGTAATAAACAACATTTACAGGTTTGAAAATGGGTGATGCCTTGGGCTAGAAAGTCTCTTTAGGAGACATGTTTATCCATTTGCACCATTAAGTTTCAATTGAAAGTAATACAAAGAGTCTGCATGGAAATGTTTAAATTGAAATTGCAGAAAAGAAAGAAAATAGGATGACAATTCTTTTTCAACTAATATTATAACTATTAGAGTCAAATATATTTTATAGAAGTACTAGACTTTCAGCCCTAACCAGTTTGGCTCAGTGGATAGAGCGTCGGCCTGCAGACTCAAGGGTCCCAGGTTCGATTTCGGTCAAGGGCATATACCTTGGTTGCAGGCACATCCCCAGTAGGGGGTGTGCAGGAGGCAGCTGATAGATGATTCTCTCTCATCGATGTTTCTAACTCTCTCTCCCTCTCCCTTCCTCTCTGTAAAAAATCAATAAAATATATTTAAAAAAAAGAAATACTAGACTTTCAGTTAAGGCTTTTGTCATTATTTTTCTCTGATGCACATTTTTTAAATCGAGAGAAGGTATTAAAATTCCTATTACCAGGTCTTGTTTCTAGACACCCTTTGAATAAGCATTTTTCACAGCTCCCCAAATGATACTCAGAAACACTGCTATGTAACCTTTTATCCTTCACCCAAATTTCATAAGTAGTGTGAATAACATTTTTAAGTAAAAAGAATCATTGTTTAGAAAATGAGTAAATGGTTAGGTTTTGTCTTGTTTTTAAGAGAGAAAAAAACTTACTTTTAATTATAATAATCACACCCTTTTGTGTATGGTTTTAAGTCCTGAAATTTTAGGACTGGTCCCTTAGCAACAGGTAACATATTCTGCTAGATAATCCAATCCAGTCTTCCTGCAGCTGCCCAGGACTTGGACAAAATTCTAATCAGATGAAAGAGTTGTAAAATTCATATATGATGATACTTTGCCAATTTGTATTGCTATTTTATGAAAGTTTGTATACTTAATTTTCATTATCTCAAAATCTTATACTGTTTTCTATATTCCCAAGGAAAATATACTATTAACTCTCTAATAGAGACTTGGAATTTAGAAAGGAGATCACTAAGTTGTATTGTCACATTTTGTGAGTTATGTGCTTTCTTGGTTTTGTACCTATAAATTAATCTTCATCAAATCATCTCCACCAATTTATTTCAGAGAATAGGTCATGGTGATAAAAATCATGCAGATGCTGACCGATCTCCTATTTTTCTCCAGTTTATTGATTGTGTATGGCAAATGTCAAAACAGGTAAGGGATATATACGATAAAAATACATTCAATTTAATGTTTCAATATTTTGATACATGGGATTTGCATCCAAATAAAACAGAGCAGCAAAAAGAGCTGCAACCAGTTTGGCTATGTGCGAATAATTGTTAAAGCCGGGTAATGGACACATGAATTTCCCTTTTTTATTCTCACTACTATTTATATGTCTGGGATTTTCCATAATAAAGTTTTAAAATTCAATATTTAGGTGTATTAACTCTACTAATGAAGGAACAATGGAATTGACAATACCAATTTATCTTTTCCGTCCATGTATACTGCCATCTGATAACTTATAATACTTTAAATAATTAAACCGTCGGATATATTCTATACACTCAGGAGAACCCAGAAAATCAGCTTGTTTTCCTCTTTATTCCTTTACTTGACCCTTATTTAAACTCTTCAGTCCTCTGCAAATCACCAATAAATGAGAATGGGCATATGCGGATTGCAGCCTCTGCTGTCCTTCCTGGAAGGCAAAGTGTAGTAAAGTTTATGAATCTCTTTTCAGTTTTATAAAAGGTCAGTACGAGTTTTCATGCTTTGTTTGCTTGCTTGTTTTTGTCTAGTTCCCTACAGCTTTTGAATTCAATGAGCGATTTTTGATGACAATTTTGGATCATCTATATAGTTGCCGATTTGGTACTTTCTTATACAACTGTGAATCCGCTAGAGAAAGACAGGTGAGTGAAAAATGCTAATCTTTTTAGTTACACGTGTCTAGTGAGCCATGAAATACAAAGAATTTGGTAACTTGGTTTATGGTAAGTGCAAAGTTTCTCATTTTTTACCTCAAGCTTGGGTGTTTTCAGTTCAACCAGGGTTTGTTGAGTATCTGGTATGTACTGTATGGGGTAAGACATTGACTTTGCCTTCAGGGAGTGGAATAACTTTATAGATATGCAAGGTCTCCTTCCCAAAAAGCCATAAAAATATCAGTAAAGGGAATTTTTTTAAAGGCATAAACCCACAAGAGCAGGAAAAATGATAAAGGATACATAGTAGCAAACTTTTGGAAGCTGGAAAGCTATTAGATAAGTGGTAAATACTTAGTTTGAAAATACCGTATCTCAAACCAGCATCAGGGAAGTCAAGAACCAGTCCATTTTACAATGCAGAAACTCCAGATGACTCAGGGGTTCTGGGGAAAAGGTGTACCAGGTGTGCAGGATGAAAGGGGAAGAATAAGATAACCTGGAGATCTGTTTAGAATAAACAGTTAGCTTCCCCAGGTCCCTCTACCACTCTGTGGAGCTAAGGACTCAGAGATTTCTTTGTGAGAGGGTATGAGTGGGTTTCTGGGCCGGGACCAGAGTCATCAGTGATGTGAATGGAGATGAGCTGACTTGTGAGAGCCCCAGCTCACTTCCTCTACTGACTCCCAGCATTATGGCAGCAGGCCCTTATTTTCCAGGTGGGAGCATGAAAGAAGTTTCTCTGTTGGAAAGATTGGCATTGCTGGTGGAGGTATAAAATGGTGCAGCAACTGTGGGAAACAGTCTGGTGGGCCCTCAGAAAGCTAAATATAGAATTTGCATATGACCTACCAATTCCATTGCTAGGTATATACCCAAGATAGGGGTTGAAACAAAAACTTGTGCATAAATGTTCATAGTAGCACAACTAATAATAGCTAAAAGGTGGAAACAACCCTAATATCCATCAGCTGCTGAATAAATAAACACACAATGGAATCTTATTAAGCCCAAAATGGGAATGAAGTTTGGATCCATGCTACAACATGGATGAACCTTGACAACATTATGCTAAGTTAACGGAGCCAGACATAAAAAGGCCACATGTTATATGATTCTGTTTATATGAAATATCCAGAAAGTATATCTGTAGTTGACAGGGGCTAGAGGGTGGGGAGAATGGGGGAAATGACTGGTTAATGGGTATAGAGTTTCCAGTTGGGATGATGAAAATTCCTTGGAACTTGGTAGAAGTGATGATTGCACAACATTGTGAGCGTACTTAAAGCCACTCAGTTGTTGACTTTCAAATGGTGACTTTTATGGTATGTGAACTCCACCTCAATTTAAAAAAAAGAATCTCTGTGGAAACTTGACTAACCCATGAAGAGATAACAACACCTAAGGTTCCTCACATTGAAGCTCAAGTTGACGAGCCTCATGATCTCAGAGCTTCTAGTCAACTCTTCTTTCCTCCACTCTTACATAATACTAGTAGCAGACAACCAAGAGACAGAGAGAAAGCAGCTTGGAGAAAATACCTACCTACAATGTAGGGAGGGGGTAACAGACAAGAAGCTAGCATTTACTATCCTGAGAAAGAGAAAATATATATAAATATAGGAACCCATAAAATAATAACAGGATATTATTTGGAAAGGACATTTAGACATCAGAAAATAACTTGAAGCAAAAACATACTATCAACAGAAATTAAAACTCAGAAGAAGAGTTGGAAGATAAAGTTGAAATCTCCCAGAAAATAGAATGCAGAGACAGAGAGAACAAATGGACACAAGAAAACTAGAAGATCAGTCCTGGAGTTCCAATATCCAAATAATAGGACTTCTACAAAGAGAAAATATCGAAAGCAGAGAGCAGGAAATTACTGAAATAACTTGAAAATATTTCCCAGAATTGAAGTACATGAGCTTCCACATTGAAAAACTTGCTAAGTGCCCAAGCAGAGTGGACAAAAATAGACCCGAAATAAGGCACATCTTTGTGAAGTTTCAGAACACCGGGGACTAAAGAAAAGAAAGGATATGCTTCCAAAAAGAAAAAAAAAATAGGTTATTTGCAAAACAAACAAACAAATCAGGAAGACTGAATTCTTCAACAGCAGTATTGGAAGCTAGAAGTCTGTGGCACATTGCCTTCAGAATGTTTTTTGTTTAATATTTTAATTGATTTTTAGAGGGAGAGGGAAAAAGAGAAACATTGATGAGAGAGTGGAACATTGATTGGCTGCCTCCTGCACACCCCCTAATAGAGAATGAGCCCACAACCCAGGCATGTGCCCTGACCGGGAATTGAACCAGCAACCTTTTGGTGCACAGGAGGCTGTCCAACCAACTGAGCCACACTGGCCGGGGCAGCTTTCAGAAATTTAAAGGAGAATGGTCTCAACCTAGAATTCTGTAGCCAGCAAACTTAACCAGATGTGAAAGTAGACCAAAGATATTCCTAGAAATGCATGGCAACAAGAAAGATTTACTTCCTGCACCACACCCTTTATATGGAAGCTACTAGGATATGTGCTCCATGCAAATAAGAAAGAAGACTGCATGGAATTCATGAAGCAGGAGCTCCAGTACAGAGAGAGTCAAGAAAGGATCCTCAAGGCAAAACAGAAAATATCCAAGATGACAGCTGGATACAAGGTGTAGGGGCACCCAGTGCCGCTTTCTCTCCTCTGAAGATGAAACTGGAGGCTCCAGGTGTGCAGCATCTTGGCAGAAGTTTGAGACTGGAGGGAAAATTTGGGGTTGAATTAATGATGAACGCCAAGAAAAGTAAACAGAATAGACAGTTGTTAAATAGAGGGAAAACAAAAAATATGTTCAGGAAAAGAAATCACAGAATGAGTGACTATGTGGCTTACCTAGCAACAGCACTTGCTTTGTCATAGGAATCTAAACACTAAACATCGATGTGATCAAAGCTGGCTATATATTGGGAGTATGAGGCAGGATATAAAGTGTGTGCATGTGGCAAGATGGAGGGGAGACATTCTCAGTGTGTCAGTGTTATAATTAATGCCTATAACTGGATAGTCAATAGGTAGCAAGAAAAGCATGATATTTAGAGATTTGGAGGTAAATACCAAATAATTAAATCAATTGATTTTAAAAATCAAACACTGTTGCTTCTAGGAAAAGGGGCAATAGGCTACTTTTTTGTGTTTCCATAACAAACCTTGTTGATTGGTTTGGCTTTTTAAACTATGTGCATATCTAAAAACAAAAGCAAGCATGCAAATAAATACAATGCAATATACATGTGCTATCAGAAAAGTACAGATGAAGTTTTAGGTGGATTCCAACAAAGGCCAAATTACACTGCCATTATTATCATTCACATTAATCTAGTATGTATGTTAAAGAAATTTCTTCAGTTTCTTATTTCAAGCTGTTCTTTTTAGCTTCCAGTTTTAGCTTATTGGTCCTTTCTTATTGAATGATTAATAGTAAGAGTTTTAAATTCTAGCTTTGGTAATTTTAATGCTTACATTTTTCCAAAGCTTTGGTTTTTCTTTAGTTTATGGTCAAAATCTATAATAAAAAAATGAAAATGTGAATATCTGTATGAGATGATGGACACCAGACTACTAGTAAAAAGTCAAGATTCAGTGAAGTCAGTTACCCAGGTTTTTTTCAAATATCCTAATGTTAGCATGATGTAAACATTTGGGTCATTGATTAAAATAACTTTATATCTAGATGCCTACTGTCAAGTGGATACAGGTTAAGATTTCATAGTTCTAACAAATACAGAAATGAAAAAGGTCAGTGGGTTCTTATGAGTATTTTTCTTTCTGCTTAATTTTTTAAAAAAGCATACTGCCCATCTGTTCATAAATGTTTTACATAGCCAGTAATAGTCTTCTTAGGTCAGTAAATTGCATTTAATATTATAGCATCCTGCATCTCTATCTTCTGGCAGAAATAGTGGCTCTCAAGCTAGGCCATTATCTATACAAATATCGGTAAGTGGCTTTGGAGTACTCACTGGCCCATGAGGCTTTTTGAGCTATTATGGGGATAATGTAAATGTGTGATTCTAGTTGGTACTCAGCTGTATTGCCACAGGCTGTAAAATGTTTTGTGTGCTTGTGTGTGTGTTTTACTTAGGCTTTCTACTTTCTCTTTCTCTATAGAAAGTTACAGAAAGAACAGTTTCTTTGTGGTCGCTGATAAACAGTAATAAAGACACATTCAAAAATCCCTTCTATACTAAAGAAATCAATCGAGTTTTATATCCAGTTGCCAGTATGCGTCATTTGGAACTTTGGGTGAATTACTACATTAGATGGAACCCCAGAATCAAACAACAGGTAAATGAACCGACGTTAAAAGATAGTCATGTCGATTGATTACTTCTGGACTTTGATAATGTTACTTTGTGTTTGTTTTTAATATTATGAGGGGAAATTATCAGACTAATAAGTCACACTTGCTTTTAAATGCAACTTTTATTAAAAATTGTTTTTATTTTATTTTTTGGCTTAAAACAACACATTTATTCTCTTCTAGTTCTGGAGGCCAGAAATACGAAATCGGTATCACTGGGCCACACTTCCTCTGGAGAATTTAGGGAAGGATTCATTCCTTACTAAACCATTTATTTTGACTGGGGTTAAACTTACATTCTTTTGTCAATGGGAATAATAATTTTTTTCACTAAAATGTAAACTGATTTAAAGCTCTGGAAAATTTCTGGTTTTTTAAATTTTATTTTGATTGATTGATTGATTGATTGATTGATGAGAGAGAGACAGAGACAGAGAAATATCAATTTGTTGTTTATGCATTTATGCATTCACTGGTTGATTCTTGTATGTGCCCTGACCAGGGATCAAGCCTGCAACCTTGGTATATCAGGATGATACTCTAATCCACTGACCTACCCAGCCAGGGCAAAATTTTCTGAGTTTTGATAGTCAAGGATTTCCTTTAATCACTGAAAAATTTTATACATCATAGGAAAGAAAACATTTCCTACTCTCTGGTTCAGGAGTATGTACTAGGTCAACTAACATCAGAGTGCTTTTTCCTGAGGATCTTTACTTCTGAAATAAAGATAATTGCTCTGTCAATGGATAGTACACTCAATTGGCCATTTACCATTCAAAAATGGAAACAATGGTTTTTGCTGGAAAACATGCCACATTTTATTAAAGACACACTCAGGCTTTCCATTTTCCCACCCCGACTTCATCAGAAATCAGAAGGAAAATACAGCCTGTTTGTAAAAGCTCAAAAGTACCTCCATTTAGTGATTTGTTCCAAGTGCTATAAATATTCGGTATTTGTGATTGCTCTTTGTAAAGATTTGCACATTTTCCTGCAGTTTGGATGGTTGACTACCTGTTCTCACAGGCCAGTCTTGCATAAGTGCCAGCTTTAATCCTGCTAGAAATCTTCCAGCAACAGCAGGGACCCAGTGCTACAGTCTGTCTCTGAGATTGTTTATTCCACTCAGGCAGCTGGCTGCACGCCATTCTGTGCTCTCTCTCCTCATTGGGGAAATGCCTGGTTCAAGCAGGCACTCTCATTGCAAGGTCTGTGCTGCGTGCATGAAAGGCTCTTGCAATTTAGTAATGGTTGAAATGTGTAATCTTTTGGAAAGTGACAGATTCCAGGGCTGGAGAACATTCACTTGTTTAGTTTGGGATTTGAGAAGCATGTTTAGGACATTTATTTAGCAGTAGCTCTATTGAGTGGAATATCAAGTAAAGAGGAAATGGGACTTTTTCCAGGGTTTTAACTGCTGTTACAGAGGACATGTCCCTTTTCTAATTAAAAAAGATTATATAGATGAGCACTGTTTGTCCTATGCATTAAGCCTTTTCTGTGTTTATTGTGGCTTTTTTTTTAAACCACTGGTAATTAGAAAGTGTTGACAATTTTTGTATAGATTATATAATCTTCCCTCACCCATTTTTACTTAGAGAAATTCTTGAAATTCAAGGAATTTAGAGCAATTCATTTCCGAATATATAAAGGTAATATACAATAATTGTGTGACAAGGGAAGTTGGAAGGGACATCAATAGGATAACTTGCTGTAATGTATCTATTCCCTTGTTCTCAAAGAGCTTAGCAAAATAGAACTGAGCTAGATACACTGAGTATTCCTTGGTAGAGGTTTTGTTTTGTTCTGAGACAGTAATTGGTCTATATTATAATCTGTGAAATTTACTCAAAAAAGAAAATAACTTATCCTTTCAATATAGATTTTTCCACACATATCTTTCTGTGCTTTGACACTTTGTATTTTCATCCACCAAATACTAAGTGTTCCCATGCATCAGGCACAGAGGGGGACACAGAGGTTAAGAAGAGGTGGTTTCATATACAAGGAGCTCCCAGGCTGGTGGGAGCACCCAGGAATATAAGCCTATTATTATTATGCTAAGGGAGAAATATTATAATAAATGTATGAATTAAGTGTATTAGGTTACTTTAATGATTTTATGTAGAACATTATATCATACAGAAACAGATTAAAATTTGATCATATAGGACTTTTAAAATTATATAATATAAACCTAAAAGAATATACTTCACCACTTAAAAGTTAATTTGTTTTTCAATTGTGTGGCCCAGTTGGTATAAAACAATTCCTGGCCCAGCCATGGTGGCTCAGTGGTTGAGTGTTGACCTATGAACCAGGAGGTCATGGTTCGATTCCTGGTCAGGGTACATGCCGAGTTGCGGACTTGATCCCTAGTGTGGGGCATGCAGAAGGTAGCCGATCATGATTCTGTCTCATCATTGATGTTTCTATCTCTCTCTCCATCTCCCTTCCTCTCTGAAATCAATAAAAATATATTTAAAAATAAAAATAAAACGATTCCTGGGTACCTATAGTGTTCACAGCACTACGGTATGCTATCAGTACTTTCAGACCCAAAAACATATACAGCCCCTCCCTATAATGAGCTGTTCACCTAGAAGAAGGCAGGGTTAATGTGCTTTTAAAATCAAAAGCCACCAACCCTTGCTACCACATAAAAACTTAGCAGAGTTGATGGAAAAACCAGTACTTACATTTGACAAGATATCAATAAGCAAATTTGGTGTTTTATTTAATATAAGGAAATTACTCATGTCGAAAGCAGAAGTATAAATTAGTCACATTATAAACTTAAATGGGAACCTTCAGCTGCTGGTAAACCTCATATTATATTTGGGGAACCACTGCACCTCATGTAGTAGGGTTGCACTGGGCAAGTTCACATTTTGCATAGTGGTAATTCAAGGATGAGAACAAGGACAGCCAGATATTATTAGGCTGACCTGTGTGGTGTGTAAGTCATTTCTGATAGAAAAGTGAAAAGGAATATTAATATAAACATCATTTGAAGCCTAAAATACTTCCATGCCTAGAGGATTGCCTATCTTCTCTTCTGTGCTGAGCTGGCACACTCTTTACTTCATAATTCATTTCCCAAGTAAAAAGTTGAGATGTAGTATTTAAAGTCACTTCAGTTTAAATTTCATTTTTCATTATTTTGTCTTTTTGTATGCTATCACAATTGGACACTTACATTTATATCATCTAAATGATTTTTGTTTGCCTGTAGGCTAATGACTTCTATATATTTTGTTCCAATTACAAAACTGAATTATCTTTTTATTTCTAATAGTTTTTTTTCCATTTGCTCTCTCAAGTTTTGTAATTACACAACCTTGTCATCAGCAAAAATGATTTTTTTTACTCTGACTTATTTTTCTTGTCTAACTGTCCTTACTGGTACAATAACAAACTGATAGTCATAATAGTCATATGGAACAGGGAAATTTTAAAAATAGCCAAGGTAATTTTGAAGGAGATATTAAGGAAGAGCTTATCCTGCTATTTATCAAGACTTATTTGAAACAGAATAGCACCCAGAAACAGAACACACGGAAGTGGAGACTTGATAGGGTAAGAAGGTAGTATCATAATGCATAGGGGGAAAAATGGACTGGATGGTAAATGGTGCTGCCCTAGCAAATCACACTTAACATGTCTAAACCGAAACTCCTAATGTTCCCCCAAACCTGCTCCTCCTTCTGTCTTCCCCTTTCAGTTCTCAGCAACTCAATCCTAGTCACTCTGGCCAGAGACCTTATAGTCATCTTGACGCCTTTCTCTCTCATACTCCACATCCAGTCTGTCAGGAGAGCCTGCTGGGCCCCAGCCTTCAAAATCTGTATGGCCTCTGAGCACTTCTCACCAGTTCCCACCATGCCCTCGGCCATGTGTTGCTGGACTCCCTGATTTCTACCCTTGCTTGCTTCTGTTCTGTTCTCAATGCAGCAGCCAAAGTGGTCCTTGTAAAATATACACCAGATCCCACCACTCTTCTACTCAAAACCATCCAGGTAGCTGCTTATCTCACCCCAAATCAAAGCTAACATCCTTATGATGACTTCTGAGGCCTTATATGACCCCTGCCTTACCCCTTCCTTCTCTAACCCCCTCACCTTCTCACCAACAACTCTCTCACACACTCTGCTTCAGTCACACTGGGCTCCTTGCTTATCCTCAGACACTCTAATATCCACCTACATCCTTCCCTGTTCTCCCTTAACCCTCCCCGCAGGAGCCACTTCAGTGAAGCTCCCCAGACCCCACTGTCTATAGGGTACCTGGCACCCCACTGTTCCCCATCCCTCTCACCCTGCCCTACTTCTTTCCCACAGTATTCTTCACCTTGGATGTTCTATGTAAGTCACAGGATCATTGTTATTTGCTATTTATCTGTCTCCCTCTGCTGGAAGAGAAACATTATAAAAAACAAATGGATCCTGAGCATCTAGAATAGTGTCTGGACCTCAGTGTAATGAATAAAGAGAAAAATAAGCAAAGGATATTAACAGGCACTGCACAGCCCTTACTCTACCAAACAGCCTATATAATAAAAGTCTGATATGCTAAGTGTCCGATTGTCTGGTCATCCGTTCAACCAATCAAAGCATAATATGCTAATGATATGCTAAGTCTGCTCATCCGCTCTCTATGACATGCACTGACCACCAGGGGGCAGATGCTCCCACCAGTAGGTTAGCTTGCTGCTGGGGGAGACAGGCTGGACAAGCCCTGGATCCCTCTTGCAGTCCCTCCCTGGCTGACCAACCTCCCGAATTCCTCCCCAGCCCCAGTCATGCACCGGTGGGGTGCCTCAGCCTGGCCTGTGCCCTCTCACAATCCGGGACCCCTCGGGGATGTCAGAGAGCCAGTTTCGGCCTGATCCCACAGGCCAGGCCAAGGGACCCCACTGGTGCACGAATTCGTGCACCAGGCCTCTAGTTTCTATTCTAATATCATATATGCATTTCTGAGAAATCTCACATTCTGCAGTCACAGAGAAAAGAACACAGCTTATAAGAAGAATAGGATTAGGTCCAAATCCATAGACCTTTGTAACCAGAGCTCTAATGAAAGCAACAATTGCAGTAGAGATGTGGGCACAGTTACATGTCTGCTGCATTTGCATTTAGCTTCCATTGATCACTCCTTGGCAATCTGTAGTGGGGTGAATAGTGACCCCCAAAACACATGTCCACTCAAAACCTGTGAATGTGACCTCACTTGGACAAAGGGTCTTTACAGGTTTAATTGAGTTAAGGATCTCAAGATGAGATCCTCGTGAATTTAGAGTAGGCCCTACATCCAAGGACAGGTATCCTTAGAAGAGAGAGCAGAGAAAGATTTGAGCCACAAACATGTATACGGGAGAACACCATGTGAAAACAGGAGTGATTAGAGTGATGCTGCTATAAGCCAAGGAAGCCTAAAACCACCAGAAACTGGAAGAGGCAAGGAAGGATTGTCCCCTAGAGCCTCCAGAGAGAACACAGCCCTGCTGACACCTGATTTCAGGCTTCTGCTTTGCAGAACTGTGAGAAAATAAGTTTCTGCTTTAAGCCACCAAGTTTGTGTTAATTTGTTACAGCAACCCCAGGAAACTAATACATACATGATCTTAAACCCTAGGCTTCATGCTCCCTCATCTGAGGTGCAGGTCCTGGAGGGCACCTACTTCTAATCCGACCATTTCCCTCAGCATTGACAGTCGAATCCAAGGTGTAGTCTTCATTAGTGCATCATCTTCACAGCTTCCTTGTTGGTGTTCACAGCTTTGGTAGATAGCTTATATCATTGGAAAGCAGGACAGCTCTGGTACCCATTAGTACTAAAGGAAGGCACGTCTGTAAACTTTTAGCACTTTTCTTAATGTCTTCATATATTGTTCAGCTTTCCAGAAGCTTGCCCTTGGTCACTTCAGAACATTAATGTGCTGATGAGGGTGTCTTCCGAGGGCTGTTCTATTGCATACATTGGCCTGGGTGGTGATTACATTATTGCCAACATATGTAAACATTCGTTAAGCTCAACATTTTAAGATTTGTGCACATTAATGTGTAATTTATATCTGGGTAAAAAAGTTTTAAAAATTAACGTGCAGGCGAGAATCATCCTGTTCCAGCATGACCTCTCACTTTATACAGCCATCAATGCACTGTTTATCAATCAAAGTTTTTGGCATTGTAGCAAAGCAGACTGTATTGACTGCCTTCACTCTCACAACAACCCTGTGAGGTCCGTGTTGTTTTTATTTCCACTTGATAGATGGGAAGTGGAGGCACCCAGAAGGTTAAGTCACACAGCTGGTAAGAGGCAGACCCAAGATTCACACTAAGGCCAGTGGGTGTCAGAGCCACGACTCTCAGTCATGCATTTATTACTATAAGCAATAGCACATGAAAAAATGTAGTAGAGCAGAGCAATGCAATAGAAAACTACCATGTTACTCTCCTCAAATTGGCAAACAAACACTCTTCTATTCCCAAGTTCTAGTGAGGATATGGAGCAACAGGAACTACCAAACTCACTAGCGGGCGCCTAAGTTCCGTATCACCACCTCAGAGAGCAATTTGGCAGCATCTAGTAAAGTTAGAGAGACCATACCTTCCAGCCTCTCCAGCAGTTCCATACCTGATCAAATTCCTTCAAGAAACATTTGCACGTGTGCACAAAGAGATATGTCCAAGGATAGTAGAGCATTGCATGTAGTAGTGGGGAACACTGAAAATTGCCAGCTACCCATTCATGTGGGAATGGATAGATAAACTGGTTTATTCATTCAGTGGAATTCAAGGATCAAATTCAGAAACACAATGTCAAGTCAAAATGTCAATTGATAACTAACTACAGAATACCACCTTTGATGTGAATTTTCAAAAAATAGAAAATAATAGTGTATTTTGTTTCTGGATATTCATTCACTTATAGGAAAAGTGTCACAATTCTCTACCTACCAACTTGACAAGAGTTGTTGCCTCTGGGAGCAAAAGGGCAGTAGGACTGGGGATGGACAGCACAGGAGATAGGAGCTGTGTCTAGGTTGAAAAACTTCAAAAAGATGATGATGCATATGGAAGGAAATGTGTACATAGTTATTTCTTGGTGGCATTTTATTATTATTTGTACGTTTCTGTATTTTTAAATTAAGCTGTATGGAAGGAAAGTATGCATAAATTTTGAGCCTCAGTTAGAGGCTTATTCAAAAAACAGGACCTGTAGCAGATATGTGTGGAGCAGGTGAAATTTTGTGATGAGGCGGGCACAAAGCAGTAACTCAGGCTCATGCTTCTCTCCAGCAGCCAAATCCAGTGGAGCAGCGTTACATGGAGCTCCTGGCATTGCGCGACGAATACATAAAGCGGCTGGAGGAGTTGCAGCTCGCCAACTCTGCCAAGCTTTCTGATCCCTCGACTTCACCTTCCAGCCCTTCACAGATGCTGCCCCACGTGCAAACGCACTTCTGAGAGGGAGCCTTGCCCAGTGCTGCGTTCGAGCTCTGAATAAAGGAAATAGTTGACTTTCATTTGGGGCCTCTGTACAAAGTAGATTAAAATATTTGCCCCCATGTAGAACTTGAACTAACATAATTTTACTCTTGAATATGTGCCTTCTAGATTACATATTGCAAGAAAACTATAGGGTCTACACGGCAGTCAGAAGAAAGGAGCCCAGATGGGGTTTGGGAAAAATACTGATACCTTTCAAAAGAAGTTTTTGAAAAACATAAAGCTTAAATTTAATTTGCCTCTTTAGAAGTGCTATGTATACAATATGTAATTTGTGGGCTTAATTGCAACAACATTATTTTAAACTAAAGGGGATAAACGTTTTTGTGAAATGGATTTTCCTCAGGTTGCTTAAAAGCATTGCTTAAGATTATCTAAAACGAACGCAGATGTGAAAGGTGTGTTACTGCCAAAACCAAACTGAGCTCAACTGAGGCATTATCCAAAAGCAAGGTATTTCAATAATTGCCAAATTTTATACCATCATAAGTGGTGACTTAAGGAGAACTAGCTGTGTAGATGAAATTTTGGAATATGAAGTGTTTTCCCCTAATTTTCAAGAGAAGCATATTTTTATATTAAAAAAACTGATGGGGCCCAATTAAATATGATTTGATTTTTTAAAACTTTGCTGGTTCTATTTTCTAAGTTTTTCCTTGAGCTTGCCTAAAATTCTGACCCGTTTTCAGGTTGTGGGAAACCACTTAGATAGCACTGTGCAAGGATGTAGGGTGTCATATGCTGCTGAGGTAAATGTTTTCGCAAATGTTGCTCTAGTCAAACCAGCTTATCTGCCAAAGCGTAGGGTTGACCATCTTGGATGTTTGAGCTATTGCTAAAGCATCATTTAAAAAAATAAAAGCTGCAGATGTACATTTGTTGAGCGTATTCTTCAAAGTATTGTGTTTATTGATTTCTATTCAAATGGTGTTGGGTGCCCCTCCTCCCAAGCGTGCATAAAAACTGATTCTACACATTTTTACTTGAAGTACCTGGCAGTTTGCTTTTTCAGGTTTTTGTGTTTGTTTTTTTTCTGTAGTATTAAGTGAAATTTCAAATGCAGTTCTATTTGATATCTGAACTAATTAATTTAGTAAGTATATTTGTAAAAGTTAAGGCTAGAGTGAAAGCAATTAATGTGTTTTACAATGATCTGTAAAGGACTATTTATAGCTAATATGGTTATGTTTTCAATGAATAAGAGAGATTAAATATATCTTTGTAAATTATTTTATGTCATAGTTTAATTGATCTATCAAATAAGACATCTCAAAAACAGTAGTATAATGTATAAATTTTATATGTATAAGAAATTTTATTAGACATTCTCTTCTTTTTTTAAACGCTGTAAATATTTCATAAATTAACAGTGTCACTCCATAAAAAGAAAAAAAAGCTAATACTAATAGCTTAAAGGATTTTGTGAAATTTCATGAAACATTTTTCATGGCAATGATGACTACAGACCTGCTGTAATAAATATATTAACTCAACATACTCTGTTTTCAGGGATGTAACTGTATGTGTGTCTTAAGTGTGTGTGGTGTCATCTTCTTTTCCTGGCTCGACTTCACATGCTCTTTGTCTTACTAGCAACCTTGTAGGGCTCTCCCCAAATCCCAACAATACTGGACATTAAGTGCATTAACAATGCAGATTTTAATAGTCACAATTGTCTTTATTAAAGTAAGGACAGTTTTCACAAACGTGCTGGAGTTCATACCACAAGACTTCAGACCCGGGGTGGAGAAAAAAGCCATTGATATTAAGAGAGAGTAAAGCATTGGTTGAAATAAGGCATACCAGATGTCTCTTTAGGTGAGAATTTTTAAAATTCTTCAAACTGTGCTGTCAATTAGAAATTACATTGTTTATCTATATGTATCTGAAGAATGCTAGTTATAGCAGGAAACTAAAATTAACCATTATTTTAAAATCTGAGTAGGACTCTTAAAAGATTAAGTATCTTTTAAAACTATGAGTATTTGAAATGTTTTGTGAAGTTCTTCCTTAGACATTGCTGGGTTTAATCCTCACTACAACCTCATGCACTACATGGTATTCTATTATCCCTATTTATCAGCTGAGAAGGCCATTGCTCCAGGGGTTACTGACATGCCAGAAGTCCCACAGCATCAAAAAAAAATGTATACAGGGATTAAACTGAATTCTCCCTCTCTCAAGTTCCCACTGACTACCTTAGTTCTGCCTTCTGGAATGAAATAGAACAATCTCTCTTTTTGGGACAGCCCTCCAAATAATTTGGAACCATATATACTTTTGATAATGTAACAGTTTCTTCTTATAGTCAAAGCACTTTTTGGTCTATTTTTGATAACACAACAAAGTTTATCCTTATGCTTTTTTGGAAGGAATAATACTCAGAAGTTTCAGAATAAGCTGACTAGTATCTTATCACCTACATCCCTCTCTACAGAATGCAGATTTGTGGTGTCAGTCATCCACATAGCTCTTGTGGCATTTGGGGGCATTAGGCAAAAACAGGACTATATAAAGTGAACATTCTTAAAATACAGGAATTTTATTAGAGTCTACATACCTATGACTGAAATTTCATGAACATAGCTATTGGTGACCATAAAGCAAAAGCAGGGGATACCCAAAGGAAATAACTGTATACAGCATGCAGTCCACCAACAAGAACAAGGATTAGCACACTTGCAGAAAAAATTTACATGGTTGTAGATTGCAGCTGAATTTTGTAGGTTCACAGAATCACTAAATGCACAATGCTGAAATACCAACATCTATTGGTAGATTTATAACTTTTAAATAATTATCAGCAAAGTATTTTTATATTAAACATATTTGGAAGAGGAAAGATCAGCAAAACAAAGTATTCTCATTTCCTTATGCGGCTTAGATTTAGCTATGGTTTATTCCTTATTTTCAATTATTTGTCCTTTAAAAGCAAAGGCAATAATGTATCCACATAGGATAGCTAAAGGGTCACATGACTGTGAAGGCCTAACAGTTAATTTTTCTAATAGCTTTGGAGAACATGACTTATTCATTTACAGTGTTTAATACGTATGTGCTTCTAAAATTGTTTTTCACAGTGCATTCCACATAAATTATAAAAGAAAGTTGTTCACCTCATTTCAAGAACTTTAAATGCACTAGAAGGAGCCCTGGTTGAGACGTGTGGAAACCTGGATTCCTGTCTGGGCTCTGAACTACTTCTTGGATGGAAAGTGTGAGGCCTGGGAGGGGCCTAAGTGTCCATCTGTTCAGCAAGGGTATGGGATGCACATTCTGGAAGGTCCTTACACCCCAAAAACAACCCTTCTCAGAAATGCATTTTAATCACATGTGCACATACAATATTTATGGCACAACATGGCATTTGCTTTGTATATTAGTTTTCTGTTTCTGCTGTAAGAAATCATCACAAACTTAGTGGTTAATTTTAGTTTCCTGCTATAACTAGCATAATACTGCATTTAGTATTATGCAGTTCTGGAGGTCGAAACATGACTGAGAGGTAGGCAGGAACCAGTCATGGAGCTCCGTAGGGGCCATGTTAAAGAACTTATATTTTCTTCTCTGTACCCTAGGAGCCATTGGAGGGTTGTGGGCATAAGGGATAGGATAAAATATGAGTCACTCTGGCAGCCATTTGGAGGGTGCATAGCAGGGTGATAAAATGGGATAGGCCAGTTCGAGGCTAGACTAGATGACTAGATGTGGAAGACAGCCTGGAGTAAAGACAAAGATGCAGATTGAAAAATAGTAAGAGTTGGTGAGTGATTGGAAGGAAGAGGTGAGAAAGAAGTCAAAGATGATAAGGAAGTTTTGGTTAAGGTAATTGGGTGGCAAGTGGTATTTCCAGAAAGGGGATATCAATGGAGGAGCAAATGGGGGCAGTGCTGAAGACAGTTTGGGACATGCTGAATGTAAGAGGACAGGCATCCAAGATGTGGTTGAGGATAAAGACCTGAAGCTCACAAAATAAGGCAGGGATAAAAACAAATTTGGGGATAAAACCATGGAGTGGATGATATTGCCCATGCAAATGAGTGAAAAAAGGTGACGAGCCCCAACTCCAGATTTTAAGGGGCAGATTGAGGAAAAGGAGAACTGGAATGGGATGAAGAAGGAAGGTCCAAGAAATGTAGAAGCAAACAGTTGTACAATGACAGATAATAGAAAGAGTGAGCAAGTGCTTAGCCTGAGAGAGCTAGTGAAAAATGTCCATTTAATTTGGACAATAGGAGGTCCCTGAGGGACATATATGAGAGCTATTTCATGGGGCAGAAGCCAAATAACAGTGAGTTAAAAGCCACGGTCTCCACCCCCCCCCCAAAAAAAAAGGTCACTGGCCTGGACTGTAGCTCAGACAGCTATAAGGAAGCACAAATTCAGGTGTTTATTTAAAAATATATATGTTTTTTATTGATTTCAGAGAGGAAGGGAGAAGGAAAGATAGAAATATCAATGATGGGAGAGAATCATTAATTGGCTGCCTCCTGCACACCCTCTAATAGTGATCAACCCTGAAACCTAGGCATGTGCCCTGACTGGGAATGGAACTGTGACCTCCTGGTTCATGGGTCAATGCTCATCCACTGAGCCACACCAGCCGGGCACACAAGTTCAGTTTTGAGAAACTGACTTTGACACCAGGCCTTTGTTAGCACCACCAAGGAGCAAGGAAGTGCTATGGCTTGTTTCAGATCCCAGGATAAAGGGCCATGTTACAATGAAGAGAGAAAAAGAAACTGAGGAGGAATAGCCCCACCTCTTGCTGTCATTCATTCGACAAATAACTATAGAGCTCTATCAGCCTAAATGTCACTCAATTATGGAAGTCTTCCCCCATGGCCCTCCCCTCAATACCGTCTTTGGTCTCACTGTCCTAAGCTCCCCTGGCACTCTACATATCACCTATCATCCCATTTGCCATAATTTGTTGAAATTATGTGTTGAATGTTTTTCTTTCTCATTACACTATAAGCTGTGTGAAAGCAGGGACTGTTTCTGTCTTATTCTTGGCTGTAGTGCCCAACAGGGTACATGGAATATGATAGGTATTTATTGAAATGCATGAATGACTAAATGAAAGAATGAATAGGTAGACAAGTGTATGGTGCTCTTTCTAGCGCAGGGGTGGGGAACATCTGGCCCACGGGCCATATTAGGCCTAAAAAATCATTTAGTCTGGCACTCCCAGGGCAACCACAGATGGGAATCAAAATTCAATAAATCTAGAAGCTTTTTTCATAACAACATAATTTTTTTTATCATTAACCTTTTTATTTTTTTATTTTTTATTAAGGTATTATATGTGTACATATCTTACCATTCCCCCCCACCCCACTCCCATACATGCCCTCACCCCCCAATGTTTTGCATCCGTTGGTTACTCTTATATGCATGCATGTAAGTCCTTCAGTTGATCTCTTATTTCCCCCACCTCTCCCTAACCTTACCGCTGTAATTTGACAGTCTGTTTGATGCTTTACTGCCTCTGTATCTATCTTTTTGTTCATCAGTTTATCCTGTTTTTCATTATCCCCAAATGAGTGAGATCATGTGGTATTTTTCTTTCATTGACTGGCTTATTTCACTTAGCATAATGTTCTCTAATTCCATCCAGGTGCCTACAAATGGCAATAATTCCTTCTTTTTATGGCAGCATAGTATTCCATTGTGTAGATGTACCATAGTATTCTGATCCAGTCATCTGCTGACGGACACCTAGGCTGTTTCCAAATCTTAGCTATTGTAAATTGTACTGCTGTTAACATAGGGGTGCATATATCCTTTCTGATTGGTGTTTCTAGTTTCTTAGGATATATTCCTAGGAGTGGGATTACTGGGTCAAATGGGAGTTCCATTTTCAGTTTTTTGAGGAAACTCCATACTGTTCTCCACAGTGGCTGCACCAGTCTGCATTCCCACCAGCAGTGCATGAGGGTTCCTTTTTCTCCGCATCCTCGCCAACACTTGTCATTTGTTGATTTGTTGATGATAGCCATTCTGACAGGTGTGAGATGGTATTGCATTGTCGTTTTGATTTGCATCTCTCAGATAATTAGTGACTTTGAGCATGTTTTCATGTGTCTCTTGGCCTTCCTTCTGTCTTCTTTTGAAAAGATTCTATTTAGGTCCGTTGCCCATTTTTTTTATTGGATCATTTATCTTCCTCTTATTAAGTTGTATAAGCTGCCTGTAGATGTTGGAGATTAAACCTTTCTCAGTGATAACATTTGCAAATATGTTCTCCCATACAGTGGGATTTCTTGTTTTGTTGATGGTTTCTTTTGCTGTGAAAAAGCTTTTTATTTTGATGTAGTCCCATTTGTTTATTTTCTCTTTGGCTTCCGTTGCCCTAGGGGCAGTATCAGTGAAGAAGTTCTTTCGGCATATGTCTGAGATTTCTCTGCCTGTGGATTCTCTAGTATTTTTATGGTTTCCCGTCTTATATTTAAGTCCTTGATCCATTTTGAGTTTATTTTTGTGTATGGTGTAAGTTGGTGATCTAGTTTCATTTTTTTGCATGTATCTGTCCAATTTTCCCAACACCATTTATTGAAGAGACTGTCTTGACTCCATTGTATGTTCATGCCTCCTTTGTCAAATATTAATTGTGCATAGTGGTTTGGGTCGATATCTGGATTCTCTATTCTATTCTATTGATCTATATGTCTGTTCTTGTACCAGTACCAGGCTGTTTTGAGGACAGTGGCTTTGTAATACAGCTTGAAATCTGGTATTGAGATCCCTCCTACTTTATTCTTCTTTCTCAGGATTGCTGTGGCTATTCGGGGTCTTTTTTTATTCCAGATGAATTTTTGGAGAGTTCTTTCTAGGTCTGTGAAATATGCCGTTGGTATTTTAATGGGGAGTGCATTGAATCTATAGATTGCTTTGGGTAGTATGGACATTTTAATGATGTTGATTCTACCAATCCATGAACATGGTATGTTCTTCCATCTGTTTACATCTTCCTCTATCTCTTTTTTCAGTGTCCTGTAGTTTTCCGCGTATAGGTCTTTTACCTCCTTGGTTAGGTTTATTCCTAAGTATCTTAATTTTTTTTGGTGCGATGGTAAATGGGATTGCTTTTTTAGTCTCTCTTTTTGTAAGTTCACTATTGGTGTTTAGAAATGCCATAGATTTATTGGCGTTAATTTTGTATCCTGCTACATTGCCGAATTCATTTATTAAGTCTGTTAGTTTTTTGATGGAGTCTTTTGGGTTTTTTATGTACAATATCATGTCATCTGCAAATAAGGACAGCTTTACTTCTTCTTTTCCAATTTGGATGCCTTTTATTTCTTCTTCTTATCTAATTGCAATGGCTAATACTTCCAGTACTATGTTGAACAGGAGTGGTGAGAGTGGGCATCCCTGTCTTGTTCCTGTTCTTAAGGGAAATGGTTTTAGTTTTTGCCCATTGAGTATGATGTTAGCTGTGGGTTTATCATATATAGCTTTTATTATGTTGAGGTATGATCCTTCTATTCCCACCTTGTTGAGAGTTTTTATAACAACATACATTTATATTAAGTGAATTATATTAAGCGAATGATGTTATAAATATCCAAATGGCCCTTGGCAGAAAAATGATTCCCCATCCCTGTTCCAGCGGGTTGACTATTAAAAAAAAAAAAAAAGGAGGGAGATTGCATGATGGATATTGGGAGAGAAGACCAAGAAAATAGGCTTTTTGAAGGAATAGACTTAAGTATGAGCATATGGGCAGGAAGGAGCCAGAGGAGAGAGATTCACAATAAAGGAAGAGAGCTGTTGCCTGACAGAACAAGATCTCAGAGTGGGCATGAGCCCAGGGATATAGGCTGATAAGGATTGGCCTTGAACAACACAAGGGACTTCTCTTCCTCAACAGTGGAGAAGAGGATGGTGGGTGCAGATGAAGAAACATTTCATGGAGAGGTGTGGTGGCAGAATAATGGCTCTACAATGATGTCCACATCCTAGTCTCCAGACCCTGGGAATATGTGATGTTATATACCAAAGGGTAATCTTGCAGATAGAATTAAGGATATTAATCAGGTGACCTTGATATGGGGAGATCACCTTGAATTGACAATGTAATCACAAGGGTCTTTAAAAGTGGAAGAGAGAGGCAGAAGAATCAGTGTCAGAGCAGTACCATGTGAGAAGGATTCACCATGCCATTGCTGACTTTAAAGATGAAAAAAGGAGCTGTGGGCCAAGGAATGTTGTGGCTTCCAGAAGCTGGAAAAGGCAAAGAAATGGCTCCCCCTCTAAAATCTCCAGAAAGAACACAGCCATCTGACTTCTTGATTTCAGCCCACTGAGACCTGTGTTAGACATTTGCCCTACAGAATGTTATAGAATAACTTTATGTTGTTTAAGCCACTGAGTTTGTGGTAATTTGTTATATCAGCAATAGGAAACTAATGCACTGGGGACAGATAATTTGAGGGAGTCCATGCCTGCTTAACTAAATTTTCTTACACACACACCCCCAATATCAGAGGACTGTAAGATATTTCAAATTAGCCTGAAGCAGAGGAGAGGGAAGAAGATGAAAACAACCCTGAGAAGTGGTAATTAATAGCGAGCTCTCTGGTGTATAGTTCAAATTCATTTCACCTCAGCAGGTCAAAAAATCCTCAGGCACCAGTCTTGTGGTGCCCCCAGGTGCTTCCTTGAAACAAATTCAAATGCTTAGAGTAACATACTTTCATTCTAGAGCTCTACGGTTTCTCACAAATAATTTTGCTCACGGTAACAAACAGCAAAGACAGAAAGCCCTCAGTGAAAACCAATAGAAACAACAGACAGCAGGAAAAGACTTGTAAGACTTCAGATTATTGAGGTTATCTGATACATGCGGTGGTGTGCTGAGTTGACTCATACAGACGCAAGAAAGCCAAGCATCTCTCTCCAACTTCGTATTTATCAGTGATATCAAGATAGTAGTTTGAAATTGGCCAAGGTGGGAGTTTTTATACCACAGAAATCAGAAAATTTTATAAATCAGGGCTTTTTTTTTCTTCAGAGAGCTGATGATTAAAACTTTACCAGCACACCACTGGATGTATGTTGTAAAATTATCATTCACATTATCTTTATTTTTTTAAATAAATCTTTATTGTTCAGATTATTACAATTGTTTCTCCTTTTTCCCCCCATAGCTCTCCTCCACCCGGTTCCCACCCCACCTTCTGCCCTTACCTCCCCCGCCACTGTCCTCATCCATGGGTGTATGATTTTTGTCCAGTCTCTTCCTGAACGCCCCATACCCTTCTCACCCTGAGAATTATCAGTCCACTCCCTTTCTATGCCCCTGATTCTATTATATTCACCAGATTATTCTGTTCCTCAGGTTTTTAATTCACTTGATTTTTAGGTTCACTTGTTCATAGATATGTATTTGTTGTTCATAATTTTTGTCTTTACTTTTTTCTCCTTCCTCTTCTTTAAGAATACCTTTCAGCATTTCATATAATACTGGTTTGGCGGTGATGAACTCCTTTAGCTTTTTCTTATATGTGAAGCTCTTTATCTGACCTTCAATTCCGAATGATAACTTTGCTGGGTAGAGTAATCTTGGTTGTAGGTTCTTGCTATTCATCACTTTGAATATTTCTTGCCACTCCCGTCTGGCCTGCATAGTTTCTGTTGAGAAATCAGCTGACAGTCGTATGGGTGCTCCCTTGTAGGTAACTAACTGTTTTTCTCTTGCTGCTTTTAATATTCTCTCTTTGTCTTTTGCTCTTGGCATTTTAATTATGATGTGTCTTGGTGTGGTGCTCTTTGGATTCCTTTTGTTTGCGGTTCTGTGCGCTTCCTGGACTTGTATTTCTTTCACCAGGTGGGGTAAGTTTTCTGTCATTATTTCTTCAAATAGGTTTTCAGTATCTTGCTCTCTCTCTTCTTCTGGCACCCCCATAATTCTGATGTTGGTACGCTTGAAGTTGTCCCAGAGGCTTCTTACACTATCTTCAACTTTTTGGATTTTTTTTTCTTTTTGCTTTTTCGGTTGAGTGTTTTTTGCTTCGTTGTATTTCAATTCTTTGACTTGATTCTTGCGTTCCTTTAGTCTGTTGTTGGGTCTCTGTATAATATTTTTTATTTCAGTCAGTGTATGTTTAATTTCTAGTTGGTCCTTTTTCATATCTTCGAGGGTCTCGTTATATTTATCGGCCTTTTCTAGGATATTCTTGAAAAGCCTTATAACCGTGGTTTTGAATTCTATATCCAGTCGTTTGTTTTCCTCCATTTCTTTTGTTTGTGATCTGTTTCTTTGACGCCGCATTTTCACTGCTTCCCTGAGTTGGTAGGGTAGATTTGTGTGCTAGGTTTCCTATATGGCCCAGTGGGTCGGCCTCCCCAGTTAACCTGAGGTGGACACTCTTGGTGCACCCCTTTGTGGACTGTGTGTACAACCTTGTTGTAGTTAAGTCTTGATTGTTGTTGGTATCACTGGGAGGAATTGACCTCCAGGCCAGTTGGCTGTAAGGATCAGCTGTGTCTACGCTGGGAGAAGTTCGGTGTTGGAGACAGCCTTATAGGATTAGACTTGCCAAATTGCAATAGCCTCTGTGCTCAGCTTGGATGGGGTGGAGTCTCAGGGCGGAGCAGACAGTCTTGGCTTCCAGTCAGCCTTGCCCTTGTGCGTGTGCGCGCCTGCAGACCTCTGACTTCCCCGGCTCCCGAGTCTCCGCCCGAGAGTCCAAATTCCCCCCACAAGAGCGTGGGTCCCCAGGGGCTCGCCTGGAACTGGGGTTCAGTGCAGTCAGAATTGGGGTTCAGTGCAGTCAGGAGCTTCGGACTCCCTTCTGCTAGGGAAAGCCTGTGGCAACCTCCGCAGCCTTTGTGCACACTGGTGCACGCGCCTCCAGAACCCTGCCTGCCGGGGCTCCCCCGGGTCTCCCCCGGGTCTCCGAGTCTCCGGATGCCTTTCTCTCTACCTGACAGTCCAGACGCCCCCTGTATGAGCCTGGGTCCACGGGGTTTCGCCCGGGACTGGGGTTCAGTGCAGTCAGAACTGGGGTTCAGTGCGGTCGGGGGCTTCCTTCCCCCTTCCGCCAGAGAAAGTCAGCCAGGCTCTCAGCCGCCCTTCCCTCTGCACGCACAAAGACCCTTTGCCGTACCTCCAATTCTCTGTGAGCTTTTCTCTTTCCTTCTAGTTGTAGAATTTTCACTCAGCCAGCTTTCCTGTGGTTCTGGATGGCGTCCGTTCTGTCTTTTAGTTGTAGTTTTGAAATTGTTGTGCGAGGCAGCAGTTTAGGTGCTTACCTATGCCGCCATCTTGGTTTCTCTCTCATATTATCTTTAAAGAAATAAAATTTAGGAGGCCTTGGGTTTAGCAATGAAGTTTCATATACAACACCAAAAGCATTACCCATGAAAGAAAGAAATGGACAAAAAGGACCACATAAAAGTTTGAAACTGCTCTGTGAAACACACTGCTAACAGAAGGAAAAGACAAGCCACACACTGGGAGAAAATATTTGGAAAACACATAGCTGATGAAGGACTGTTGTCCAAAATATACAAAGAACTCGAAACTCAACAATAACAAAGCAAAGCACCAATTAAAAAGTAGACAAAAGATGTGATGCTAAGGAACATATACGGGTGGCAAGTAAGCACATGAAAAGATGTTCAACATTGTATGTGGTTAGGGAATTGCAAATTAAAATGAGACAACACTACACACCTATTAGTGTGGCTAAAATCCAGACAACACAAAACAGTAATGAGGATGTGGAGCAATAGGAATTCTCATTCACTGCTGGTGGAAATACAGAATGGTATAGCATTTTGAGAGACAGTTTGGCAGTCCCCAAAACTAAACATACCATCCAGCGAAAGTGCTCCTTGGTATTTTCCTAAAGGAATTAAAAAGTTATGTCCACACTAAAACCTGCACATGGATGTTTATAGCAGCTTTATTCATAATTTCCACAACTTGGGAGCAACCATGATGTCCTTCAGTAAGTGGATGAATAAATAAACTGTGGCCTATCGAGAGAATGGAATATTCTTCAGTGATAAAAATAAATGAGCTATCAAGCCATGAAAATACATGGAGGGACCTTAAATGCACATTACCAAGTGAAAGAAGCCAAAGTGATATGCTACATATTGTATGATTGTAATTATATGTCATGAGACAGTAAAAAGATCTGTAGTTGCCAGGGGTTGTGGGGAGGGAGGGATGAATAGGCAGAGCACAGAGGAGTTTTAGGGCAGTGAAAATACTCTATGATATAACAATGGTAAATACATGTCATTACACATTTGTTAAAACCATAGAATGTACAAAACAAAGAATGAACACTAATATACCAGTAAATGACGGATTTTACTTAATAGTGTGTCACTATAGACTCATCTATTGTAACTGGTTTACTGCACTAATACAAGATGTTGATGATAAGGGAAACTGAAGGACTGTGAGAGGGTATATAGGAACTCTATATTTTCCACTTGATTTTTCTAAAAACCTAAAACTGCTCCAAAAACAATAACAAAGTATATTAATTTTTTTTTTTTTTTAAAAAGGGCATCCCAGGTAATGTTGTTCAGCTAGTCCAGCACCAAGTGTTTAGAAACTACTGTTTTAAGCAATATGTGCATTTTGGTCAAAATATATCCTTAAATAGATGCCATTGAAACGATTCATCACTGACTATAAAGTCTACTTCCCTTGGAAGGTGTTGTTGTTGTATTGAGAATTTTGACAACTGCATGCTTAAAATATAGGGCTTTCTTTCTTTGCCTCCACACCTGTAGGAGCAGAGCCTGACGGGATCTTGTAGGAGGCATTCAATCATGAAATGGGATATAGATTGGAAATAGGAGAAACTTGAGTACCTTAGTGTTTCTTCCAACATAGCAAGTCCATGAGTCTCTGCATTGGTTTCCCATTGATTGCTTCTCAGCTCCAAATCCACCCATCTTTAACTGTTTTGTGATGATGGAGGTGGGCTTTGTAAATATTTCACCCTTACAAACTGTTAATCCTTGTCAGCAGAGCGTGCTAGAGAGATACTGGAAGAGAAAGGGGTTTCCTTCCCGGTCTGGTATGTCTTGCTTGCTAGCCTGCAAAGCACAGCTTTCTCCAGTGCTTGGCTCAGGAGCTGGAGGAGTCTTCTGTGCTTGGCTCCTAACTGCATTCACTACGTCTTTTACTTTCTGTTTTCTGATGCTTTGATATCTGGTGCCTTGCCGACTCTGGAGGACAGCCCCTCTCAGGGTAAGCCAATTCCTAGCAATAGTAAATAACTTGCCAGTGAGCACTCTTTACAAATGCAAACCAAACAATCCAGGGCCCTTAGCCCCAACCACCTCTTTTATTGTCTTTCACACTCCAGGCCACTCTTCACCTGTCCTAATCACCTTAGGGCAGTGGTCGGCAAACTCATTAGTCAACAGAGCCAATTTCTTTGGAGAGCCGAAAACCGACTTCTGCGCATGGGCCATGAAGTTTCAATCGCACTGTACGTGCGCGCCCGCACGTGGTATTTTGTGGAAGAGCCACACTCAGGGGGCCAAAGAGCTGCATGTGGCTCGCGAGCCGCAGTTTGCCGACCACTGCCTTAGGGCAAGACAGCTAGGGACAGCTCATATGCACCCCCCCACACACACACACCCTGCTGAAATTACTCAAACTAGCTAATCCTAAACTTACTAGCCCAACTTCGTCCATCCTTTTCCTCAGAAACCGCAATACAGGTTTAGGGCGGTGAAAATACTCTATGACATAACAGTGGTAAAAACATGTCATTATACTTTTGTTAAAACCCATACAACAGGGGGGTGAGGGCATGCGTGGGGGGCATAGGGAGGGTAATGGGGGAATAAGGACACATATTTAACACCTTAATCAATAAAGAAATTTTTTAAAAAACCCAAAGAATGAACATTAATATACCAGTTCCACTAATATACCAAGAGCCCACAGTTCCCTCCCCTGACCCTGGTACTTTTAAATTTGGCCCCCAATGCTATGGCATGTCCCCTCTTGGGAATCTGTGAGTTTAACAAACTACCTTTTCAGTAGTAATTGCCTCTTTACTTACTAGTCAAACTCTTGTTACTCCAATCCCATTAGTGTTCCTCTTATTACTATTACCCTATCCAAACGACCCTGTGGTTTCTGTCTTTTGATTGGACTCTGACTGATAAAGTCTACTAAGTCCCATAATCATTTTTTATCATCTTTTCTTCAGGGAGTGTTTGAGAGCGGGAAATTGTGGTTTTCATCAATGCTTTACAATATAGACCAAGGGTCTATTTCCAGAATGTCACACAAAGCAAAAAGGAGCTGAACAAAAGTATAGAACTTAAATTAGAAACCTTCGCAAACTGATTACACACCATGATAAGATGATTCATATCTCTGTCCTAGAAGTGAGTTTGAGCAGTTTAGAGAATTATTACCTCAATGAGAAAAAACAAGTCTGTAGCTTTAAATTTTACTCTTTTTATATATAACTGGAGGCCCAATGCACGAAATTTGTGCAAGGGGGTTGGCCCTCACAGCTTCGGCAGCTTGCCTCGGCCCTCGCAGCCCCAGAAGGTCATCCAGAAGGACATCCAGAAGGCTGTTCGGCTGTCTGGTCTAATTAGCATATTATGCTTTTATTATTATAGATATCCAAAATCATTTTTTAAAAAAGAATTTCAAGCAAATTACAAAAATTAAAACAAGATAAAATAAACTACTTAATCAGGGAAACTGGAAGACAAAAGTAGGGACAATAGATGAGCTTATTAGAATTTATGCTTCAAGATTCTATACACTCAGCAGAAGTTTGACACATATTTGTCTCTGAAGTATTCAGTAAAGCACGGATGACATGATTGGTTTCTAATTCATTGTGTCTTTAAGATAAAGATTAAGCCCTAATATTTGACAAAGGAGGCAAGAGCATACAGTGGAGTCAAGACAGTCTCTCAATAAATGGAGCTGGGAAAATTGGTCAGATACATGCAAAAAAAAAAATGAAACTAGATCACCAACTTATACCATACACAAAAATAAACTTAATATGGTTAAAGTACTTAAATGTAAGATGGGAAACCGTAAAAATCTTAGAAGACTCCAAAGACAGCAAAATATCAGACATGTGTTGTAGCAATATCTTTACTGATACAGCTCCTAGGGCAATGGAGACTAAGGAGAAAATAAACAAATGGGACTACATCAAAATAAAAGGCTTCTGCACAGCAAAAGAAACCATCAACAAAACAACAAGAAAGCCCAATTCATGGCAGAACATACCTGCCAATGTTATCTCCAATAAGGGTTTAATCTCCAAAATTTACAGGGAACTTATACAACTTAACAAAAGGAAGATAAATAATCCAATCAAAAAAATGGGCAAAGAACCTAAATAGACACGTTTTTATTTTTTTTATTGATTAAGGTATTACATGTGTACATATATTCCCATTGCCCCCCACCCCACTCCCATACATGCCCTCACCCCCCAGTATCTTGCGTCCATTGGTTATGCTTATATGCATGCATACAAGTCCTTCGGTTGATCTCTTATTCCCCCACCCCTTCCCCAACCTTCCTGCTGTAATTTGACCGTCTGTTTGATGCTTTACTGCCTCTGCATCTATCTTTTTGTTCATCAGTTTATAATGTTCTTTATTATCCATAAATGAGTGAGGTCATGTGGTATTTTTCTTTCATTGACTGGCTTATTTCACTTAGCATAATGCTCTCCAGTTCCATCCATGCTGCAAATGGTAAGAATTTCTTCTTTTTTATAGCAGCGTAGTATTCCATTGTGTAGATGTACCATAGTTTTCTGATCCAGTCATCTGCTGATGGGAACTTAGGCTGTTTCCAAATTTTAGCTATGGTGAATTGTGCTGCTATGAACATAGGGGTGTATATATCCTTTCTGATTGGTGTTTCTAGTTTCTTGGGATATATTCCTAGAAGTGGGACCACTGGGTCAAATGGGAGTTCCATTTTTAGTTTTTTGAGGAAACTCCATACTGTTCTCCACAGTGGCTGCACCAGTCTGCATTCCCACCAGCAGTGCATGAGGGTTCCTTTATCTCCGCATCCTCTCCAGCACTTGTCGTTTATTGATTTGTTGATGATAACCATTCTGACAGGTGTGAGATGGTACCTCATTGTCGTTTTGATTTGCATCTCTTAGATAATTAGTGACTTTGAGCATGTTTTCATATGTCTCTTGGCCTTCCCTCTGTCTTCTTTCGAAAAGTATCTATTTAGGTCTGTTGCTCATTTTTTTATTGGATCATTTATCTTTCTTTTATTAAGTTGTATGAGTTCCCTGTAAATGTTGGAGATTAAACCTTTATCAGTGATACCATTTGCAAATATGTTCTCCCAAACAGTGGGCTTTCTTGTTGTTTTGTTGATGGTTTCTTTTGCTGTGCAAAAGCTTATTATTTTGATGTAGTCCCATTTGTTTATTTTCTCTTTAGCTTCCATTGCCCTAGGAGCAGTATCGGTGAAGAAATTGCTTCGGCATATGTCTGAGATTTCTCTGCCTGTGGATTCTCTAGTATTTTTATAGTTTCCCGTCTTATGTTTAAGTCCTGTATCCATTTTGAGGTTTTTTTTGTGTATGGTGTAAGTTGGTGGTCTAGTTTCATTTTTTTGCATGTATCTGTCCAATTTTCCCAACACCATTTATTGAAGAGACTGTCTTGACTCCATTGTATGTTCATGCCTCATTTGTCAAATATTAATTGAGAATAGTGGTTTGGGTCGATATCTGGGTTCTCTATTCTATTCCATTGGTCTATATGCCTGTTCTTGTGCCAGTACCAGGCTGTTTTGAGGACAGTGGCTTTGTAATACAGCTTGAAATCTGGTATTGAGATCCCACCTACTTTATTCTTCTTTCTCAGGATTGCTGTGGCTATTCAGGGTCTTTTTTTATTCCAGATGAATTTTTGGAGAGTTCTTTCTAGGTCTGTGAAATATGCCGTTGGTATTTTAATGGGGAGTGCATTGAATCTATAGATTGCTTTGGGTAGTATGGACATTTTAATGATGTTGATTCTACCAGTCCATGAACATGGTATGTTCTTCCATCTGTTTATGTCTTCCTCTATCTTTTTTTTTCAATGTCCTGTAGTTTTCTGAGTAGAGGTCTTTTACCTCCTTAGTTAAGTTTATTCCTAGGTATCTTAATTTTTTTTTGGTGTGATGGTAAATGGGATTGTTTTCTTAGTTTCTCTTTCTGTAAGTTCACTGTTGGTGTATAGAAATGCCATAGATTTCTTGGCATTAATTTTGTATCCTGCTACATTGGTGAATTCATTTATTAAGTCTAATAATTTTTTGATGGAGTCTTTAGGGTTTTCTATGTACAGTATCATGTCATCTGAGAATAATGACAATTTTACTACTTCTTTGCCCATTTGGATGCCCTTTATTTCTTCTTCTTGTCTGATTGCTGTGGCTAGCACTTCCAGTACTATGTTGAACAGGAGTGGTGAAAGTGGGCATCCCTGTCTTATTCCTGTGCTTAGGGCAAATGGTTTTAGTTTTTGCCCATTGAGTATGATGTTGGGTGTGGGTTTGTCATATATGGCTTTTATTATGTTGAGGTATGATCCTTCTATTCCCACCTTGCTGAGAGTTTTTATCAAGAAAGGGTGTTGGATTTTGTCAAATGCTTTTTCTGCATCAATTGATATGATTATGTGATTTTTGTCTTCAATTTGTTTATGTGATGTATCACATTTATTGATTTGCGGATATTGTACCAGCCTTGCATCCCCGGGATAAATCCTACTTGGTCATGGTGTATGATCTTTCTAATGTAATGCTGAATCCGATTTGCTAGAATTTTGTTGAGGATTTTAGCATCTATGTTCACCAAGGATATTGGCCTGTAGTTCTCTTTTATTGTGGTGTCTTTATCTGGTTTTGGGATTAGGGTAATGCTGGCTTCATAGAAAGAGCTTGGAAGTGTGCCTTCCTGTTGAATTTTTTGGAATAGTCTGAGGAGGATAGGTTTTATTTCTTCCTTGAATGTTTGGTAAAACTCCCCTGTGAAGCTGTCTGGCCCCGGGCTTTTGTTTGCTGGAAGCTTTTTAATGACTGCTTCAATTTCTACCATGTTAGCATTTGAATCAGTGAATCTATAGACTGAGTAAAGTCCATGTCCCTCCCCAAAGTGAGGTGCCTCATCCAATCCATTGAAGTCCTGAATAAAACAAAAAGGTAGAGGAAGGTGGAATTCTCTTTCTGCCTGACTGTTGAGCCCAGACATCCATCTTCTGCCTTTAGTGCTCCTTGTTTTCAGGCCTTCAGATCCAGACCAGGGTCTACCTTCAAAATACAGCAATGGCTTTGCTGAGTCTCCAGCTTGCAGATAGCATATCATGGGACTGCTTGGCCTCCATAATCAAGTGAGCCAATTTCGTATAATAAATCTTATTACAGTCATGCTTTGCATAATGACGTTTCAGTAATAATGGACTGCCTATACAAAGGTGGACACATAACATTAAAATGGAGCTGAAAAATTTCTATCACCTAGTGACATCATAGCCATTGTAACCCCACAGTGCAATGCATTCTTCATGTATTTGTGGTGGTATTGGTGTAAACACACCTACTGTGCTGCTACTCACATAAAAGTACATAATACTTCATAATAAAAATAAGTGACTATGGTGCTGGTTTATGTATGTACTGTGCTATACTTTTTATCATCATTTTAGAGTGTGCTGTTTTTACTTATAAGTTTGTTGTGAAACAGTATGTAATGTTACACCAGCAGCAACCTCATACATCTCGGGCTTACTTCCTCACTTGACTGCATTGTTTTTTCTTGTGCTTGATTTGATCTCATGTTGTTTTGTACAAGTAACATGCTGTACAGATTTGTACCTAGGAGCAAGACCATAAAGCCTAGGTCAGTGGTTGGCAAACCGTGGCTCGCGAGCCACATGTGGCTCTTTGGCCCCTTGAGTGTGGCTCTTCCACAAAATACCACGTGCAGGCGTGCACGTACAGTGCGATTGAAACTTCGTGGCCCATGCACAGAAGTCGGTTTTCGGCTCTCAAATTTCAATCGTTGTACTGTTGATATTTGGCTCTGTTGACTAATGAGTTTGCCGACCACTGGCCTAGCTAGATGTGTAGAGGCTATATCATCTGGGTTTGTGTAAGTGTACTCTATGATGTTTTTCACAACAAGGAAATCACCTAGCTATGCACTTCTCAGAACCTACACCCATCCTTGAGTGGCGCATGACTATAGAGACAGATATAGAGATAGAGATGATAAAGAAATTAGAGATAGAGCGATAGATTCTGTTTCTCTGGAAAAGTTAATACACCCTTACAGACATTTCTTAACCCTTACCTCCAGCTCCAATTGTCCCCTGAAAGTGTTCTTATCAATGTCCACACCACCTCCACGTTGCTGATTCCAGGGCCCAGTTCTCTGCCCTACCTTACCATATGTCTCAGCACCACCTGACACTAAACCATTCCTTTTTAAAACTCTCTACTTTTTTGGCCCTCAGATCCCCTTTACCCTGGCTCTTGTACTTGTCTCTGACATTGCCTCAGGCTCTTCCAAGGCTCCTCTTCTCTCACCTGCCTCTTAAGTGCTAGTGTCCTAGTATCTCACCAGTGCAGGCCTGACAATTCATTCCTCACCTTGCCTCCTACCACACAGATGAATATATGTCCCCTTAAGTGATTCCTGGGAAGGCAGTGTGGTCAACCCAACAATCCTGATATGGGTTGGGGCACTTGTGTGTTGAAAGGCAATTCTCCATGACTATCTCAGGTTTCTGCATGTTGCTGGACCTCTGAGTGAATGAATTTATAGCCAAGTTAAGAATGTTGGTATAAGGAGACATTCACAGATAGAAGGTCTAAGGTCAAGGTTCTGGCAAGGTTTTATGAGAGCACTGGTGAGAGCCTTCTTCCTGGCTTGCAGACAGCTTCCTTCTCATTGTGTCCTCACATGGTCTTTCCTCCATGCCTGCACATGGAGAGAGTGAAACCAATCTCTCCGGTGTCTCTTTTTATAAAGACACTTATCCCATCAGACCAAGGGCCCCCCTCCTAATGAGCTAATCATCAGCTAAAGGCCTCATCTCCAATTATCATCATTTGAGGGTTAGAGCTTCAACATATGAATTTGAGGAGGAGAGATACAAGCATTCAGTCTATAATAGTGGGGTAAACATTTGACTTAACAATTTTGGAAAAACAGAACCTTGCAGAAGGTAGGTCTACAGTGTGCCTAGAGATCTCTCCTTCCTTCCTTGCATGCTTTCTCCTCCTGTTGCCCTTTCACCCCAGGCTTACCTCCTTTTGTATGTAATATGGCTGCTGGGGCTCCAGCAATCACATGTTAAGGTTCAGTTTGAAGTTATTAAGTTGGTAGGGCAGGATGGGTCTGGGATGGGAAGTGGGAACTTCATGTCTCTAGGTCTGTCTTTTTCCAGGGTCATAAGTCTGCTGTCCATACCGAGAGCAATCATAGGCGAAAGGGCCTAGCCATGATTTCCAACAAAACCAGAGGTGAGTTGACAAGGGGTGAGAAGTTGGATATGTGAACCCTAGCAAAATGAGCAGGGACATAAGTCTAGTCCAGGATCAGATATTGGCTTGATTTTCAAAGCACTGATTTAACCAACATTAGTTAAATGTTATTCTTAATATAAACCAAGGGCAGAAACTCCGAGGGTGGAACACTTGGTTGCCCTACAGATGGCAGGAGATGGGTTTTGTGGGAGGGAGGGAGAAAAGGGGGTGGGATGGAATTGCTAAAATGTATGGAATTACTCCCGCTTGGAGATGTCACGACTAGGGACGCCTAGGGGCCTGAGCTTCCCCACCCCAAAACTTTCCTTGTAACAAAGTGCTTGGCTAAAAGTGGGAAGAAAAATTAAAAGAAAATAAATGACTTTTAATCCTTTAATTCCTCTGAACTTTTTTTAAAAAAAACGCTGTATCTCAATAATCAAGCTGGTAGTTCCCTGAGCAAAGCACGTTCTGTACCATCCGTCTGTAGACTGTGACCCAAAAGGCTTGGGTCGTGTCCAAGTTTCTCCAGCCTCTGCCCCCTGTTCCGGTTTCCCTGGCGGGAGCACAGGTGGGCGTGGGCGGGTGTGAGGGGCGACCGGACGCCTGGCCTCCCAGCCGCCAGCGCCGCGCCCCCTTGGAACCCCCCACCCCCACTCCCGCGCGCGCGCGGACTTGTGGGTAACGCGGGGCCGCCAGGTGACAGCTAATGGCGGCGACCGCCTAAGCCGGCAGGAGGCAATTAGGGCCTCAGGAGCACGGCAGAACATTCCGCTTGCTTCTCTGATCCTGATCGCGGCTTCCCCGCGGTGGTGGCGGTCTCGGCGCGCCATGGACCGGCAGGCGGCGGCGGCAGCGGGCAGCGAGGGCGCCGGGGGTCCGGGCCCGGGGCCGGCTGGGGGCTGGAGACCCCCTCGGGTCGCGGGGGCCCCGCCCGCCGGCTCCCGGCAGCCCAGCGTGGAGACCCTGGACAGGTAAGCGGGGCCTGGCCCGCCTAGGCCTCCGCACCCTAATTCCCTAGGGCCCCTCATGAGCCCCAGCCATCCGCTCCGTGCGCGTGGGTCGGAGGTCGGAGTGCGGCGTCCCCCTCCTTGGCTCCCTACTTGGTCCACTCCGAGGCTCCGAACCCCATCTCAACATCCTGGACCCCTCACCTGGCTCACTTCCGCCTTGCCCGCAGGAGTTCCCCTGAGGGGCTTTGCAGCTGTCAAACCATTTCCAGTGCCACCTCTTACTGTGCCTGGGCTGGCCTTGCCCCAGCCACAAATCACTGGGGAGGATATTTCACCGGGGCTCTCCTCTCGTAGAGTGACCTTGCCTCCTGTGGTTTGAAGACCACCATATATCAGCCGCACCATGCTTGGGGTCTTTGATATTGGGATTGAGAGTGGGGGCCAGGGGGTGGAACCCCGCAGGTGTGGAGCTGGTTCACATGGGGGCAAAGATACCCTGATTTGAAAAATTGGGATGGAAAACGTCCAAACTGCTCCTGATGCAGAACACGCAATCGTTTACTTTCAGTTCTCTACCCTTGGTAGGAACCGGTTCTATGTTTTCCTGAACACATGAACCTACTGCTTATTACCCAGTCTCAGAACTAAGATCCATCAGTTATAAGCATAAACTGACCATGTCCAACTGGGAGGGCCATCCTAATGCCCCCAATGCAAGGGGTGGGTTATGCCACCTCCAGAATATCCAGTATTCCCACATCTTGGCCATTTCACTTGACACCAGAGTGCAGTTAGGCAAGAGAGACAGCTCCATCAGGTTCAAATGTTTATTCTTGCCTGGCTTAGTCACACTACTGAGCTGAACTTTGGGAAATTTCCAAAAACATGGGAACAACAAGGAACACTCCCTTTGTTTCTACCCCAGTGTAATTACAGTGTATTTTAGTAAGTTAATCACCCAAGTGGTCAGCTTCACTGAAAACTAAACACAGCTAAGACAGTACTTGGAATGGTAAGATTTTTTCCTTCATTGTGGACACTCTGTAATGTCTGAGGGCTTGGAGAGTCAGAGAATATTTTCTCTCTTACCAGCGGAGAAGACAAACCAGCAGTTTAAATTGAATGTAAGTGCTAAGGTAGGGTGAACATGCAAACATTCTAGATGGTGATCATTTGAGAAGCTTTTAAAGAACTCCATGGGGCAAGGCCCCCCTCCTGAGGCTTCTGATTCAGGATGTTTGGGGGGAGGCCCAGAAGTTAGTAGTTTCTAAAAGGTCACAGCCTAAGCTGTGATCTACTACATTGTGGGTACACGGAAGTGGTTACTTGATTTGTTAGTGGTGGGGGGATTGGCAAGTATGGGCAGTAAGCAAGGGCCTTCTGAGGAAGCTGAGATGTGAACTGAGTGGTAAAGAATGAGAAGTTAGCCAGGGGACAGGGTGGGTAGGGCTTTGAGCCATTGGAGTGGAATGTGTAGTCATGTAGGTGGTACTGGATGTGGGGAACTGGTAAGGGAAAAGACTGGCAGATGGCAGGGGCCAGATCTCGAAGGGACCTGTGTGCCTTCCCAGGGCATTTTGCCTTTATCCTCTGGGCCAGTGCTTCTCAGGGCACAGTTCTGTATAACCTGCCACAGAATAACCTACAGTGCTTGATTTAAATGCATATTCTTGGGTCTCACCCTAAATCTAGTCCATCCACCTCTGGGGTGGAGTCTGGAATTCTGCATTTTTAACAGCCACTTGGCACTACATGTAGGGTGGACCACATGATCTCTTTTGCCCAGGATGGTACTGGTTTACTAGTTGGGCCAGTGTAATTATTAATAGTGTTCTCCTTCAACTCACAGTAGTGATTTGGTTTGGAAGGGGAAAATATATGTTCACCCTATTGCAGGGACCACAAAAGGATTTCCATCAAGTGAACTACAGGATGGGACTGGCATTTGAGAATGGACTGGAAGCAGGTAGTCTTAGTTATCAGATTATGGAAATGCTAATCATTCATTCGTTTCTTCTGCAAATACACGTGCCTACTCTGTGTCAGGCATTATGTTGGGCTGAGGGTATAGCAGGAAATAGACACAAATACCTGCCCTTGAGGAGTGTATGTTTGGTGGGAGAAAGACAAAAATACAAGTGAAATGTGTTCTCTGCTAGATGATGATTAGTGCTAGAGAAGAAAAGTTGGGAAAGGGATGGGAATTGTTGGGGATATGCACTTGGGCAGTGTTTGGAATTTTATTTAGGGTGGTCACAGAAAGCCTACCTGAGAAAGTGACATTTGAATAATGTTCCTAAAGAGGTGAGGGATCCAGTCATACAGATATCTGGGACGACTGCATTCTAGGCAGAAGCCTGTGCACCCTTGGGTGGGACTGTGATCAAAGTGTTCAAGGGTCAGCAAGGAGACCAGTGTCACTAGCTGGTAGGGAGCTAGGGAGAGAGCAATAGGGGACGAGGGGCAGAGAGGTCACAGGGACAGATGGTAGAGAGTCATGGGGAGCCATTGCAGGTCTTGGAGCAGAGGAATGATATAATCTATTTAGATTTCAGTAAGATCTCCATGACTGCAGTGTGGAAAACACATCAAAAGGGGTAAGGGTTGAAGCAGAGAGACTAGCAAGTAGGAGGCTACTGCAGTCATCCAAGTGAGAGAGGATGATGGCTTAGACTGGAACAGTGAGGGGTGGAGGATGGAGGAGAAGTGATCAGATTCTGGATATAATTTGAAGAAAATTTCCAGGGTAGAGCCAATAGGGTTTGCTGATTATTGGTTGTTGGGTAAGACAGAAGAAGAATCCAGGACAATCCTGAGGTTTCTGGCTTGTAGGAAGTGGTGTTGCTGAGATGGAGAAGCCTCTAAGTGAAACAGTTTTAGGAAACTGGCAGGCTCTAGCTCTGTACTCAGTTATGAGATGACAGTTGTCCTGGAGGCAGTTGGTTTATATGATCCTGGAGTTCAGAGGTGGTGTCTGGGCTGCAGACCTCAATTTGGGAGTTTAAGCATAGAGACTGCGCTTAAATTCATGAGGCAGGAGGAGAACACAGAAGAATGATGGGTGTCTGAAAAGGGAAACTGGAATAGCAATCAAGCAAGGTGCATTCTTGTGATATCAGGTGTGAGAGCGAAGTGAGGGGTGGACTCCAATGTAAACCCCAGCTTTTAGGCCTTAGGGGCCTGGGTAACTGGCTGTGCTTTCATCTAATTTAGAAAACATGGGGCTGATGATGGTTCAGAAAGTTTGAGTTGGCAGGGTCCATTAGTGATGTCTGGGACCGATTAGTGATGTCTCCTAGGATTATGGACATCCACACCCAGGTTGGAGAAACAAGGTTGGGAGGCGCCAAGTGATTGTTGATACCAGGCATGTAGAGGGAAATTTCACAGACTAAAGAGAAGAGGTTGGGGAGAGGAGATATGGCTTCCCTTCTCAGGTTTGTCATTCACAGTTCTGATTCACACGCTTAAGAGTGACCATGAGAGTGAAACCTGGCTCTCCAGCTGTGGTTCAGCCCCACTCCATGGACTGTGGGACCCTCTTCTGTCTTCTGAATACTGTACTTCTCTTAATGATGTCAAATCTGTGGTCCTGCAAGAGGATGTGGCTTGCTCAAGGTCACGGAGCTAGCAGATGAAAGAAACAGGACTTGGATCCAGACCTCCTCTCTACCCTCCCACTAAACCACACTGTTTGTAACTTTGTTGGCCAGGACACTTTTGGATACAGGTGACAAAAAATACAAATCATTCTAGCTTAAGCCAAAGAACAAACTGTCTTGGTGCACATCACTGCTGCTGATAAATGGCCATAGCACATTTGGCACCAGAGTTGCAAATAGTGTTGTCAGCACCCACCCCCCTCCATCTGTTGAATTTTTCTTGTCTTACTCTTTATCTCTGTGGGTTCCTCAAAGTGGTGAGGGTGGGGAGTGGCCTTCAGTGGGCTGAGGTGGATTCAACCCAGGGTCTAAGAGAAAAGCTTCAATTGGCTCAGCCTGGGTCACTTCCCTACAAGTGGGGGCAGGAGGAATAAGAGGTCAGTCACTCTTCTTCTCCCTCCCCCACAGAAGCCTGTGAAGTTGAGGGGTTGTTCCCCACAGTAGAGAGAAGTGTCCTTATCAGAAGAAGGGGTAAAGAATGCTGGGTAGATGGTAACAACAGATCACCCATGGTGGGTACACAGGCAGGTTTCTGTTAGATTTGCAATCAGGGGTAGATGCTGACAGGAAAAGAGGCTACATGATAAGAAAAGTATGCTATAACTGGGCAATAAAGGTGACTTAGCCTTTAAAAAGGAAACTAAAATCCCTCCCCTTTCCTTCCTTCTTCCTCTTAGAAATTGTGGTAAATGAATTCTTGACATATAGGAATGTCTGCCCATTTAGCGCATGTTTTTACTTATATTTTCAGTCCCACAGATAACCACTGAACATCTTTGTCAGACTACAATTTAGATCACTAGTGGAGAACACCAAATATCTTTATTTTACTACTTAGGTTATTTTAAATACTGCCTAGGTAACCCAGGTTTTTCTATTCTTCCATACATGAATGTGTATTTAGTTAGAGATGAGATTTTTAAAGGTCTTGAACATTGTTTACAGTGAAAGCTACCTGCAAGGTAAATGTTTTGCCCTTTTGCTTGATTTCTTCAGTACTTTGACCAGTTGAGAGAAAAATCTTTCCCCTAGGGGCAGTTTTTAATTCCCTCTCTGCTTAGTTTGCTTATGAGGTCCTTGAGGTCAGGAGTGCACAGCCCTGAACACTTACCAGCCATGTGACCTTGGTCAAACACTGGAACCTCAGTTTTCTCATCTGTAAGATGGGTCACTGTGAGGCTGGGGTGAGGCTGTGAGTAGAATTGTGTTGAATATTTTAGAGCACCATACAAGTGGAAGGTGCCATTTTCATTGCAACGTGGTGTTCTCATGTAGGCAGTGGCTGGCATCTGTGGTACTGGCCTCTGTTTTGCCCTCCAGCTCAGTGAGTTGGCCACTACTGGTTTTGCCATATTCTGGCAGAACAGCCCTAATGGAACTGAAGACAGGCCTGCCACTTTCTTACCAGGCATGTCCCCTCTGTGCCTCAATTATCTCATCTCAGAAACAAGTTGGCTACTTTCTGTTCTGTCTTCTTATTCCATGGTTATGAGGCTCTGATATAATAAGGACTGTAAGAGCCTTTTGTAAGTCATCAAAGCCCTTACAGAAGTATAAGAAAGCATTATTACCAGACACAGACATCATTTTTCTATTTTGTTCTTTTAAAAATCACATAATCAACGTTGCTACATTAAGAGTTACTTTGATTTATTCAAAATTACATTTTCTAGATTTGAAACTACCAACATGAAATCGATTGAATGTTTTAAAAGCATATGCTTTAAGGTAAATATTTCACTTTAGAATTAATTTCCTGTATACATCACATTAAGAATATCCATTCTATATACAGGGGTTGGCAAAATAATACAATAATCAGTAATAATACAAGAATAAACTTTGGTATACTTACAACTGCAAACCTATGTTTGCCCATCCCTGTAATTGTAAGAGTAAAATTCCATTAAATGATAGGGAATAACTTGCTTAGAATCTTAAAAATAAATTTTCAATTCATTTAAAATCAACCTGAAAGCTAACTTGCTTCCTAGTTATTAGTCAGTATTTCAGTTCTTATAGTAAATGTAAAGGTAACCAAATAGTGTAATAAAAGTTCATCTGAAAAAAGAAATGTATATATATATACACTGAGTGGCCAGATTATTATGATCTCTGAACACATAGTAATCTGTCCACTCAGTGTACATCCTATATAATAAAAGGCTAATATGCAAATTGTCCCCTCGACCAGGAGTTCGACCAGCAGGCAGGCTGGCCAACCGCCCATGTCCCCTCCCCCTGGCCAGGATGGGCAGACCCCAGCAATGCACAAATTCATGCACCGGGCCTCTAATATATATACATATATGTATACACACACACACATACACACACACACACACACACATACACACACACATGCACACACTGAGTGACCAGATTATTAGGCGTTCAGAGATCATAATAATCTGGCCACTCAGTGTATATCCCCAGTCAGTGCTCATTTTTCTCACCAAGAATTTATGTCTTAAAATATTTTAATCACACTATTTCTTTTAGTCCCACAGGATCACATGTTGAATGGTGTAAACAGCTTATTGCTGCTACAATTTCTAGTCAGATTTCAGGTTCAGTGACATCAGAAAATGTATCCAGAGATTATAAGGTAAGCAGCATTGAGTTCTTAATTTATTTTCAATATGCTCAGTAGCCAAGAAGCTTTGCAATTTTAAATCAAGTGAGACTTTGGTCCCTTGTTGCTGGATGGCCATTTGCTTGGGAACAAGGCTGAAAGGTTCTCTGTTGTTAGATGTGAACTTTAGAAGAGAAACTTTACCAGGATCTAGTATATGTGGTAATAATTTTGTAATTGAGAGGAAAAGATGCCTTTATATTATAATCATTCTTTTAAAACTCCAGTTACATTTTATGATTTAATATACATTATATTATATATTACTTTTTACCTTATTATAATAAATACCTATATCTTCTTTGTTAATATTCTAAATTTCAGAAAATATCTGATGTACAGTATTTTCCTACAATTTGTTTCTGTATACTACCTGTGGGTATTCAGCATTAACATGTGATAATATAATGTAAAAAATTTGTAAAATCTCAAGAATATTTTTATGGGCAGCCTGATATTTTAGTCCTTATTAAATTAAGAAATATCTTCTTGTTTATTTTTAAAGTTGGATTTCCTGCTTATTCTAAAGTTAACAGTGATAAGCTCCTTGGTCAGTAGGGAGGGGCTGGGGTTCTTTTACTCAACACTGCTTCCCTAGCATGATCTTGGAACTTAGCAGATGCTCAATAAATATTTGTTGAATCAATTAACAAATAAAGCACTTGAGTATTCCATCATTTAGGTTGAAGATTAACTTTGTTTTAATGTAAATAAACTATTAACAGGTACATTAAATGAAACTGTGTTTACATTTCAGGTTGTAATGTTTGCTTGATTTGAGATTTCTGTTTATTATAGTAATTTTGCCTGGTAGTAAGAGATAATTGATTTTCATAAGTATTTGCAAATTACATTTAGTATTCCAGACTACCCTCAATCAACAGTCTCTCAAAATCATGGTCCTTGCCAGGCATCAAATCTTACAAACAATTTAAGAACTACAATAAAGACCCTAATTCATTCCTAATAGCTGCTCCTTGTTTAAGGACACTGGACTCAGTTCCTCTTTAGCTCATAACATACATGCAAAGACTGGCTCAAGAGGCCATGTAATTGAAATTTGGCTGTCATGCTGTACTTGCTTCATACAAGCTGTCAAATGCTTTTGATGACACCTACCAAAGGAAAGCATTGGTTGTGGATTAGTAGAAATTGGATAATCTGCCTAACCAGAAGGGTGACAGTGTATTCCTTAATAAGTTTCCCTGCTATTTGATTTTTGTGTTTAACCACATAGTAGCAGCTGGGACTCCTGGTCCTCAAAACCTGGCTGGGCGCCCTAGCTGGTTTGGCTCAGTGGATAGAGCATCGGCCTGTGGACTGAAAGGTCCCAGGTTCAATTCCGGTCAAGGGCACATGCTTGGGTTGCGGGCTCTATCCCCAGTGTGGGGCATGCAGGAGGCAGAGGATCAATGATTCTCTCTCATCTCATTGATGTTTCTATCTCTCTCCCCCTCTTCCTTCCTCTCTGAAATCAATAAAAAAAAATATATAAAAAAAAACCCAGCTGGGCAAATATACCATCTCCAGGTGGGAGAAACATCTGCTATATCACTGATGCTTGAGTGGCTGGTCACTGAGCAGCTACTGGTCGCCCTATTGCCTCCACTTTAGCTGAGTAAGTGCCCTGCTGAGTGGAGAGGCTCAAGGACCCATGTTAGCAGAGAATAGCTAGCTCTTAGTCCTTGGAGTGATTTTCTGTACTGACAATTAATGAATTAACTGTAATGTTTTCATTTGGTTGAATATTTGTTAGTGCTGTGTGGGTTCTATAAAAGATTGAATGTTGATTTGTGTGCATAGCTTTCTAACCTCTTTATTAATAGAGCAGAGTGAGTCTGTACTTTAATATAAAGCAACTGTTTTTTTTTTAATTTTAGTCTATTAACAAATTTTGTGTAGCAGAATTGGCTCATATCAGAATGGTTTAACAGATGGTATTCAGAAAAAACTAAGGCTTTTCTATATTTTATAAATTGAATTTTAAGTATCTACATCAGATCATGGCTAAAGTCTTTGATGAATTATTGTAAAACAGTATGTCTTATCATTGTCTTTGTTATATTTGCCCTGTAGTCAAATCTACAAAGTTGCTGTTAAAGTTATTATTCGGGAGTTATATTTTTTTAAGGAGCAAGTTTTTTTTTTAATAATACATATTTTTTATTCTAAACCACAAGGATAATTTTACATGCTACTTATAAAGTAGTTCTTAAAATCAGAGTAACCAAGATAGGCTACCTTTGAGACACCTCTGGCTTGGGAGCCATTGTTTGGGGTTTTCCCTAAAGGTCCAGATAGAACTCTTTTTAAAAAAATCCTCACTTGAGCATATTTTTTTCATTGATGTTTTAGAGAGAGTGGAAGGGACAGAGAGAGTGAGAAACGTCTATGTGAGAGAGGCACATCGATTGCCTCCCGCATGTGCCCCTGGGATGCAGGACCCTGCAACAGAGGTACATACTCTTGACCGGAATGGAACCCAAGACCCTTCAGTCCAAGGGCCAACACTCTATCCACTGAGCCAAATCAGATAGGGCCAGATACAATTCTTTGATAATTTAATTTGTAGTCATCAATCAGTAATATTTGAAATTGTCTATTGTACAAATATCTTATTTAAAATACACACTCAAACTTTGGGTGGTGGGCACACGGTGCAATATACAGATCATGTAACGTAGAAATCCACACATGAAAACTATATGTTCATTTTGACCAATGTCACCCCAATCAATTTAGTAAAAAAAAATAAAATACACACTCAATTTGGAGGTTAATTTATTATAGGTAAAATTCAAGGTTTGTAATTAAATGGGAGCAGGTGTTTGTATGGAACAGAGCACTTGTATCTTTATTTGAAACTAGAGACCCAGCACACGAAATTTGTGCACTTGCAGGGGCGGTCCCTCAGCCCGGCCTGTGCCCTTTCAAAGTCTGGGAGCGGGCCTAAGCCATCAGTCGGACATCCTTAGCGCTGCTGCGGAGGCGGGAGAGGCTCCCACCACCGCCGCTGTGCTCCCCAGCTGTGAGCTTGGCTTCTGGCTGAGCGGAGCTCCCCTTGTGGGAGTGCACTGACCACCAGGGGGCAGCTCCTGCATTGAGCATCTGTCCCCTGGTGGTCAGTGTGCATCATAGTGACTGGTCGTTCTGCTGTCCAGTCGATTTGCATATTAGTCTTTTATTATATAGGATGCTGATTGTCTTCTGAGTGGTAGGCTGCTGAGAGTGGTTCCACATCCTCATCAACCTCCTAGCATGTACAGGGTTCTGTGGTTTTGACATATCACCCATTTAAGCCTTAACCCAGTAAGGTCACTTTTATTTTAATCATCATTTAACAGATGAGGAAACCAAGCGTTGGAGAAGTCACTTGACTTGCTTAGTATCACACAGTCAGAACTGGGATTTGAACTCAAGATGGTATTAAAGCTCTATCTAATGTTTTGCTAGTACAACTTGACCAAAAAGAAAAAAGAACTAGGTTTTGAACCCAAATCATCCTATTGAAGAGCTAGAATGAGTTTTAAAATTTGTCCCACCCCTCTGCCCATTGTTTTTCAAAATGTGGCCCTTGGGTCTTCTCACATCAGCACTCAATGGGGTGCCTGCAAAAATGCACCTTCCTTGGACCCCATCCTACTCTGTGAATCAGAATCTCTGAAGGCAGGCTACCCAGTGCTTCATATATTTCTTACGTACAATAAAATCTGAAAAGCTAGGTTCCCGAGGTTAATATCTGTTGAAATTAGTGATGGGACCATACATTTTTGGTACATGTCCATAAATCTGAATAATTAGCAACCCATGATAGATTTTGGAGATGATTGTTTTATTATTTACTCATATCATAAATTGACAGCTCAGGATCAGGTCACCCAAAGTGTGGTAAGAAAGTCACCGGTTTCACATGAGATAAGTTTAGATGGTATGTCCATGGAAATTTTTAACAGTTACACAATTATTTTAATGAGTTTAGTAAAACCAGCACATCAAACTTGTAGTTGAATGGATGTTATTTCTTAGAGCTAGGCAAAGTATGAAAAAGGAGTGGATTTAAAGGCCGTAAATACTAATATTAGTACAGGCGCTATACAGATACAGCAAACCAACTTGTAGAGGCAATATATGAAATGACAGAAGTTTGAGAAACATTGTCGCAGATGAAAGAGTAGATAGCCTTTATGTTGATTTGTAAATCAACTAAATTAATAAATGTTTGCTTTAATACCAAGTCATCCTGAATATTTGATTAATAATTAACACTCCTAGAAGAAATATAATAAAATGTTTTGTTTTGTTTGCCCTGCCCCTCTACTACTCAATTGCTTTCATTTTTACTGGGCTAAAAGAGTAAAATTCTCTCTTGTATTTGTCAATAAATTTAAGAACAAGATCAGAATGTAATGTTCCATAGATTAGATGAAATAATATAGTTAAGAATTGTTTAGGAACTATTAAAAGTGACACAGTTGATCAGTTTCCATTGCTGGGAAAGTAGAACTAGGCCAGGAGAGGGAACATGATGGAATAGTACAAACAGTACTGGTTGGCTTTGTGAACTTGTATAGCCCATGACTGTCAGTTTCCTTATCTGTAAGGATAAAAGAGTTTGGATTAGATTGTAAGTCTCTAAACTCCTTTCTTTGTAGAACATTCTTCAATTCTGTTTTGTCAGAAAAGGATTTGATTCTGGCTGGCCTTCAGGAAATTATGACATTATAATTTTAATGTTATCATCCTCCTTCCTCTGGTTCCATCATTGTCATTATCATCATCAAATCTATGTACTTCTCCTGTTTTCCTCTCCTCATCCATACACACACACACAGTAGCTAGATCTTATCTTTAAACATTCTGAAGAAGATAATGGAGAGGGTCCTGTACTAAGTTTAATCATTTTAACAAATTAGTACAGTGATTAAATTCTGGATGCTCAACAAAAATTTCCTGAAGGGCTTTGGAGAGAAGTGGAATGCAGTGTATGGGGAAGGCTTAATTATGCTTGAACTAAGTCTTAGTTAATATTTCTTAAATGGAGTGCTGCTATCTATGAAAAGGGAGGCTTGAGCATGATCTTCCAGAATCCATGGCTGTAATCCGTTGTTGATAGCTTGACCTCATGATCTATTTATTAAATCTGAGTTTGGAAATGCAAATGTCTACATGAGATAGTTAACAAGCTGGGCAGATATAGGAGGGAGCTGTGGAGAACTGGAGAGTACAGCAACTCCCCCTAGAATAATTAAATTAGAAAAAACTCTGCTGCCTATTTGAGCAGCAGGCATCTAATTTGTAACCACTCTAATAGAAAAGTGCTATCCTGTCTCCCAGGGTTACACGTAGGGAAGAATTATTGCTTAGAAATATCAGGATTTGGGCTTTTGCTTCTAGAAAGATGGAGCAGATGTACTTTTTCTTATTCTTCATGCTAAGGATAACTAGAAACCCTGGACATAATCTGTAAAATAAACATAAGAATTCTATGAAAGGGAGAGAGAAGAGGCAAACTGGTCAGGCACCTCAGGACCCAAGGAACAACAGGGTGGTGAAATTTTTGCCACATACTGTTATGTCCCAGACTTTTTGCTGAAGAAGCCAGCAACCCCAAAATGCCAACAGGCACAGACAACAAAAGCCTACTCTGTAACCAAAGGACCATGAAAGGGGCAGCCTAACAAAAAGAAAACTCTTAGACACTAACCACTGTACTCTAGCCAAACACCACAGAAAAAGTTTCGGCCCCACACCCACCCTCCAGCAAGGCCAAATGGAGAGCCTAAATTCAACCCTTGCTAGGCTGTAATGAGACAGTGCCCACCCTCCCCTTCTGCTGGAGCAGTGTCAGAGAAAGCCAGCTCAAACAGCAGGTTTAAATAAGATCTTATAATACTCAAAATGTCTAGATTTTTATTTGAAAAATCACTCATTAGCCCTGGCCAGTTTTCCTCAGTGGTTAGAGTGTTGGTCCTCAGACCAAAGGGTCACAGGTTCTTTTTTAAATATATTTTTATTGATTTCAGAGAGGGAGAGAGAGATAGAAACATCAATGATGAGAGAGAATCATTGATCAGCTGCCTCCTGCACGCCCCCTACTGGGGATCGAGCCCTTGACCGGAATTGAACCCAGGACCCTTCAGTCTGCAGGCCAATGCTCTATCCACTGAGCCAAACAAGCTAGGGGAGGTCACAGGTTCTATTCCAGGTCAAGGGCACATATCTCAGTTGCAGGTTTGATCCCTGGCCTCGTTCGGGGCTCATGTGGGAGGCAACCAGTTGATATGTCTCTCTCACATAGATATTCCTCCCTCCCTCCTTCCTCCCTCCCTCCCTCCCTCCCTCCCTCCCTCCCTCCCTCCCTCTTCTGCCTCCTCCTCCCTTCCTTTCACTCTAAAAATCAATGGAAAAATATCCTTGGGTGAGGATTAAAAAAGAAAATTATTCATTATGCCAAGAATCAGAAAGATCTTAAACTGAATGAAAAAAAGAGAATAGATGCCAAAACTGAGATGACAGATATTAGAATGATGTAAAAAAGGTTTGAAAGAAGCCATCATAAAATTGTTTCAATAAGCAATTACAAATATACTAGAATGTCACAGACAAGAAATAGAAAAGTTTAAACAAAGAAATATGAGATAAAGGACAACCAAATGGAAATTTTAAAACTGAAAAATACGATAACTGAATTTTTTTAAAAAAAACCTCAATGGATGGGTTCAGTAGCAGAATAGAGAGGACAGAGAGAAGGGAATTACACTGAATAAACAAACAAACAAACAAACAAACAAACAAACAAACAGCACTCCTGCCCTCGCTGGAGCATCAGCCGGCAGACTGAAGGGTCTCGGATTTGATTCTGGTCAAGGGCATGTACCTCGGTCTCAGGCTCCTGACCCTGGTCAGGGGCATGCAGGAGGCAACCAATCCATGTGTCTCTCACATCTGTGTTTCTCTCTGTCTCTCCCTCTCCCTTCCTCTCTCTCTAAAAATCAATGGGAAAAATATCCTCAAGTGAGGATTAAAAAACAAACACAATAAAAAAGCCAAAACCACACACACATACACACACACACACACACACACACACACACACACACACACAAAACAAAACAAAGCAACAACAAAAAAAAAACAGCACTCCCAAAAGTTCATGGACTGTATGTTTTCATTTATATAGCAGTCCTGAAATGACAAAATTATAGAACTGGAGAATAGATTAATGGTTAACAGGGGCTAAGAAAGGGAAGGGCAGGGAAAAAGTGGATGTGGCTATAAAAGAACAACTTTGGGGTCTTGTAGTGATTAAATTGTTCTGTGTCTTGACTGTGTTAGTGTCAGTATTCTGGTTCTGATATGGCAGTATAGTTTTGTTATATACTCCCATTGGGGAAATCAGATGATATAGTACATAGTACATAGTACATGGAATCTCTCCGTATTGCATGTAAAATATATTTTGATTAATATTTCTAAAAATTCGTGATATATCAAAAGTATGATTTAAATGAAACATATAGTTATGCTATGATATGTAAAAACAAAAACAAGAGAAGTGTATTGTAATTGCGGAGCCCAAATCACTTCTATAAATGTGATGTAAGGCACCTGTTATTGAAAAAATGAGAGAGAGAGGCCGAAAAACCAGGACTACAGGCTTTATTAGAGGAGAAGGACCCTGCCAGGCTGTCTCCAGGGGAGAACATCATCACGTGCAGAGGTGAACACGCCTTTTAAGGGGAGGAATGGGAAGGGATGGGGCTTAGGGTACTCGGCACGTGCTGATTGGTGGTTTCATATAAGGCACATGATTAGGCACTTAGGTACTTAGGAATCAAGAGCTTAGGGTATTTGGGTGGTGCTGATTGGTGGTTCAATGTATAGTCCATATAAGGTGCCTGGTTAGGTGCTCAGGAATGTCCAGGCCGCAGGTGCAGGTTACGTCATACTCCGTCCATCAGTTGGGGGAAGGGAGGATCTATCATTATTTTCAAGGGCTGGGCTGCATGGAATTCATAGTAGGGGAAAGAGTCACCAGAAAACATAATACAAATTGGACTGTGATGAGCATTCAAAGGACAAGTAAACAAGGTGTGGTGGGAGGAGAGGAGGGGGCAGAGCATGGCATTCTGGGCATTAAGCCTGAGGGCCTTTATCAGCCTCCTCCGGAAGGGGAACAGGTTTAGGTGGGGCCTTTTCCAGGTTAAGAGCATGGATGCTAAAACCAGCCAGCTTGGGTTTGAATTCCCCACTCTGCTTTGCTGGCTCTATCACCTTGGGTAAGTTACTTCACCGCTCTATCACCTTGGGTAAGTTACTTCACCTCTTGCTGCCTTGGTTTCCTCATTTGTCATATCGGGATAATAGTAGAATCTCCTTTCCCAGTGGCTGGGAGGGTTGAGATAACACCTAAAACATTTACCACAGCACCTGGAATTGAGTGGATCTTGTTGATATTTATATTACTGGTACTGGCTGGGTTTGAAAACTTTCTGAAACAACTTCCATGCTGTTGAGGATTTAGGGGTGTCAACTACCTAAAGAATTCAAACAGAAGCTGAACTGATAAAGACCATAATAATTGCTCAAAGCTGACTTGAAGGGCCTGGCTCAGGTGTGAGGCCACAGTGGGCCCTGGATAATACACACTCTCCCAAAGGCAGCCCTGAACAACTTTGACCTCTCCTTTGGGGCAGAGCCCATGTGGGCAAATTCTTCATGGGACCAGGAGACCAGGCTGTACCCTATAGGCAGGCTGGCACACATAGCCCAGAGAGGCAAAGGGGAGCACAGTAGCTCTTTTTCCCTAATCCACCCAGAGCAAGTGATCATCCCGACCCCTTACCTCTCTAGTGGGGAGTGCCCCAAAGAAAGACTTGAATGGAACCTGAGGGCAGAGGAAGAGAGTTTAATGCCCAAAACAAACTTTCATACAAATTTAAATTGGGGGGATTCTCTGGGAAATAATTCACTGTTTCCCTCCCAGCTACTCACATTGCATACCTAGAACACTTCTGACACCAGATGTGCGTTTTTCCCCCCACACCCGTGGTCGGCAAACTGCGGCTCGTGAGCCACATGCGGCTCTTTGGCCCCTTGAGTGTGGCTCTTCCACAAAATACCACGGCCTGGGCGAGTCTATTTTGAAGAAGTGGCATTAGAAGAAGTTTAAGTTTAAAAAAATTGGCTCTCAAAAGAAATTTCAATCGTTGTACTGTTGATATTTGGCTCTGTTGACTAATGAGTTTGCCGACCACTGCCCCACACCAACCAATTCTCCAACATCAGCTGGGAGTCCTCCAATTCAATTAAATTCTGACACTAACTGGAGTTAATGCATAACCCAGAGGTTAAAGGCTCAGTCTCATGAGACTGTCCCCCATTTCCGATGCCAAAGCAAATAGTGGGTGCCCAGTTTCCCCAAAACTTCTGCCAGACTTGGCTACAAGTTAGGGACTCCCACGACCCCCTGTTGAATTTGATAATTTGCTAGACCAGCTCACAGAATTCAGGGAAACACTGAACATTTACCAGTTTCTTAAAGGGTATGATAAAGAACACAGATAAACAGCCAGATGAAGAGATACAATGACGAGGTCTGGGAGGGTCCCAAGTGCAGGAGCTTCTGCCCCTCTGGATTTAGGGGCAGTTGAACCACCGTCACAGCATGTGTTCAATCCAGAAGCACTCTGAATTCCATACTTAACTTCCAGGTAGTTTGCTTGCTTTGTTAAATAGACTAAGATCATTAACTTTTTTGCACCTTCTCGTAGGTTCTTGGCATGTGTAGGAGGTGAGAGAGGGGATGTGAGGCAGGTCAAGATAGTTGTGGTGCAAGTTGGGTAGGCTGAGACCCATCTATATATATAAAAGCCTAAGCAGCCGATATGATCGGATGACTGGATGACTGGCCAACCAGTCGGTAGCTATGACGCATACTGACCACCAGGGGGCAGACACTCAGTGCAGGAGCTGCCCCCTGGTGGTCAATGCGCTCCCACAGCCAACCTCCTGTGGCCGGCCAACCTCCCGCGGTCCCTCCCCCGGCCGGCCAGCCTGATTGGGACTCGGTGAGATGGCCCCGATCAACCCTGATCACTGGCCATGCCAAGGGACCCCACCCATGCAGGAATTCGTGCACTGGGCCTCTAATCAACTATAAAAGGTTGCCTAAATAGTGCTTATGCTAACAACTGCTTCCTGAGTACTTATCCACCCCGGTACAATTGTGTTACCCAATTATACCCTCCCAACAACCTGCAAGGGAAGTGTGCCCAGCCTCACTGATTTAGAGAAGAGGAGACTAAAACTCCCAGGGCTTGTGTTGCTCATCAGGGGTCCAGCGGGCAGTAACGCAAGATTTGACTCCAGAGTTCATTCTTCTAACCACTATGCTGGTTTGCATCCAGAAGCCTTGGTTGGGAAGATGTTTTCTGAAGTTTTTCCACGAGGATTAGATACATAATTCCTGTGGTTTTATAGCTGGTCAGGACCTTGCAGTCATTCTGGAGACTCCTCTCCTTTTGTATGTGTAGAGACTGGGACCCAGTGCAGACATTAAGAGGCCAGAAATAGGACCCAGGCCTCCTAACTTAAAACCACTGCTCTCTTTTCCAGCTTCGGTCAGAATCCAGTTCAAGAAAAAAAAAGAATAAATCTCTCTGTGTACCTGAAATGGCTTATTTCAGAAGAAATGTAAACTAAACCAGAGAGAAACACTTGGGTATTAACTTATAGACTTTCAGGAGACCTTCTTGGTCTTCTACCAAGAATACCAAGGAATTCATTACAGTCGGTAAAGAATTATGTGAGTGTAGGCCCGGCAGGTGTGGCTCAGTGGTTGAGTATTGGACCTATAAACCAGGAGGTCACGGTTCGATTCCCAGTCGGGGCACATGCCGGGATTGGGGGCTTGATCCCCAGTGTGGGGTGTGCATTAGGCAGCCAATCAATGATTCTCTCTCATAATTGATGTATCTATCTCTCCCTCTCCCTTTCTCTCTGAGATCAATAAAAATATATATTTAAAAGAAAAGAATTATGTGAGTGTAAAAGCACGTATCATCCTACCCCTTTCCAGGATTTTGAGTTAGTCTCTCCTTCCAATACGAAAGGCTTATTGATAAAGGTATATGTCCTACATATAAGGAAGGAAGGCTCAGTTACACTACTTGTGAATGCTACTTTGTTATTTTCAGTTGTTGGTATCACGTTATAGAGAAAGTGTCAGAAATATTGTAGTTACAGAAAAAATGTGAAAATAATGGCTTGCTAGAGCAGAGGTTTGGAGGTAGAAAGGGGAAGCGAGGGAAGTGATAGTGGTGTTGATTTTTACATGAACCCTAAAAGGGAGATTGTATGCTTGAAGACTATAGTTTAAATGTGTTAATTATAGTGACGCCATCCTGAGGCATTGTAGCAAACCACCTGGGTTTAAGTACTTGTTCTGCCAGCTTGAACTTGGCTGATTATTTAACCTTGACTTGGTTTTCTCATCAAAACTGGAGCCAATAGTTTTTATCTCACAAGGTTGTTCTGAGAGTGAAATAAGTTAATACATACAAAGTGCTTAGAAGAGTGCCTGGCACCTAAAAATCATATCATGAGTATTTAAAATTTTTATTGAATTTTTGGAGTGGTATTGGTTAATAAAAGTATATAGGTTTAAAGTGTACAATTATATAATACATCATCTGTATACTGTATTGTGTTTTCACCACCCTAAGTCCAGTCTCCTTCCCTCACCATTATTTATCCTCCTATTACCCCATGAGTCTCTTTAAACTCTCCCTACCCCCATGAGTTTTTTTTATGATGGAGCTTTGCTTAAGGAAGGCAATAAAAGAACTAAAAATAAAATTTTCATTAATCAGAGATTAGGAAGAGGGAGGTAGTAGTTTGAGAAAGCTTATTTCCTCATCTTTTAAAATGGGATGAAACTAGCTACTGTTTAAGGTAGACAAATCAAGAAGTTGAGGTGTGACCATATTTATGGTTATGGAGGCGATCCTCATAATTAAAAATAGGTCCAGTTAAACATGGTTATCACTGAGGAATGAAGCTCAGGGAGTGGAGACTTTTTGAGTTTTATTGCCATATATGTCCCATTTTGAGTTTTTATTAACACAAGTATGCATATTTATAATAACTTTATTGCGTTGTCATTAACAAATGATAAACTTTGCATATTTAGCACATACAATTTAATAAGTTTAGATAGGTATACACTTATGAAACAGTTACCACAATTAAGATGATAAACATATATATATAAAACGCCCTGCCCCCTTAAAAAAAAAGCCAGGTTTAAGCTTCTTTGTCTAAATAGTCTAAGTTTAGGAACTTATGGGCTTAAATAAATCTCTTCGTGCTACAACATCACGTAATTCAGAAAACTTTTTTTACTTCAAGTGTATTTTCATTTAATGATGATACAGAGATGAAATCTTCATGTGCTTATCTATCCTGAGGAAAATCTATACAGCTAATAAGAACCTCTGGTGATTTTTAAAAATTATCTGTTTTCCATAGAACATCCAGTGGTTAGATCAGCCGTGGGCAAACTACGGCCTGCGGGCCGGATTCGGCCCTTTCGGCTGTTCTATCCGGCCCGTGGAGCCGAAAGAGCGGAGGGTTCTCTTGCTCTCCCCTCCGCTCCTTCACCAGCAGCAGTGTTGACATGGCAACGTCGGGAAACACGGCAGCAGCTCCTTCTTCTGAGTGGGCGGATTTATATCAGCCCATTCAGTAGAAGGAACAACCTCTCAATCTTCCAGAGGCTCCTTGTAATGCCCGTGGACGTGTCCCCCGACATCACCCTGAGAATGCGTAGACACGTTATCGTGGTGATGTAGGGAGACACGCCCCTGGAGAGCACCGTATCAGAGCATTAGCTAAAAAGGAGACCAACAACACTGTTCCCACTGAAGTTGATGTTTTAAAGACCAAAAACCTTTCAACCCAGTCTACATTGCCAACTACATCGACGTCCCGGGCATAATTTGGAAGTTGCACTAAAGAAAATGTTTAATTTACTGTTTACACATTTTGTTCTTTTCTATTTGTTTTAGTTTTAAATTATTTTATTATATTTAAGTTTAATTTGAAAGGCTTTTGTACCTTTCCTTTGTTAGGCAATTTTATTTTGCCTTTGCCATCTTCAATATAAGGTATGTTTTTGTGCTATGATTCCTCCATTTTTTGAAGTTTCAAATTATAATAATTAGTGTTTACATTCTTCTTGTTAAAATGTTTGAAATGAATAAAACTATTGAAATAAAAAAAAGACCGTACCCTTTTATGTAATGATGTTTACTTTGAATTTATATTAGTTCACACAAACACTCCATCCATGCTTTTGTTCCGGCCCTCTGGTCCAGTTTAAGAACCCATTGTGGCCCTCGAGTCAAAAAGTTTGCCCACCCCTGGGTTAGATGATCAGAAATCAGACTTTGGAATGGGGAACACATGATTCAGGTCTTCCTCAGACAATTACCACTGTTCACTTTTCAAAAGTTTCTTTCATTCTCTGTATTGTTTCCTCTGTCCTAGGCTTCCCAAATGCATATGCTGCATGTTTAAGTAGTATTCATAGGCTACTGGTGCAGGAAGAACATTGCTGAAATTAGTGTCCTTATTCAATAAAGCTTGGCTTCCCCTTGCAAGGGCAGCAGCCTGGGCCTCCCCTCCCATTCTCTGGCCCTCCCACACCACCCAGCTACCTCTTCCCACCTGGAGCTGTCCTTATCCAGGCAGCGTGGCCTGGGGGTCAAGAGAGGCATTTTTCTCTTGGTCGGGCAGCCACATCCGGGAGTCAAATTCTGGAGTCCCAAGTGTGAGTTGGAAATATAATTTCTACAGAAACCAGGTTATGATTTGTGGTTATCTAAGTTTCATGATACTATTAACACTGTAGCTGAGCTATGCTCTGGGTCAAATGTGGGAACTTTTGTGGGTTTTGGGTTTGGTTTGGTTTCTGTGGGCTGGTTTGGGATTAGAACTGCCTTTTTACGTAATTGTTTCTATGGGGTAAATGTATTCAGTATTCCAAACAAACACAGAAATGAACTTTTCAAACACTGCCTGTTCACAATGGCTTGTAATAGCACTTGACAGAAGGGGTTTGTGTTTAAAATAATGTTGTTTGTCTTAGCCTAAGGGCAATAAGTTTCTTCAAACCATAGACTTGCCTGAAAATTATAGGACAAATGTGTTAAGATTGATTTGATGTTGAATGAAACTTTAAAGGGCAAATGTGTTAGGATTGATCTGGTTGGTTTTATGTACAGGATTATGATATTTATTAGGGAATGGGCTGGTGAACTTAATGACATTTTGTACAGGTCAATAGTAATGTGTTTGTGATGATGATGTTCTGTATTTTAACTAACAGGTTTTCAGGAGGCCTGATATAAGGGTAAGGATGTTTGGCAGATGGGCCTCCTACTTGTGTGTCTCTGTGCTTTATTGAACAGTCTATTTAGTGTTCTTTACCTTCTCACTGGTTTTTATGAGTCACTCAAATCAATTTGCTCTGCTGTGTCATAGCTTTAAGTGTTCACTGGAAACGCTTTATTTGTTAAAATGGTTTTATGTGTAATAATAACCAATGTGTATGAGGGCAGGATGCTAAAATTGTTGCCAGTGTGAAATACTGACTTTTGTTGTGTTACATGAATTCTGACCAAATGGATCTTTGTGGCAGGGGCTTATAAGGCAGAGTCCTCTTTTAACCTTGTTTAGCATGTAATTCATGCTAAAGAATTTAGCAACAACAACAAAATTGTTAGTTGTTGTCCACCCTATCTAAGTAAGATTTTAAGTCACTTTCATGTCTGCATGCTGAATCCCAAAAGCAGAAGTGCTAATCCTAAAAATTAGTTTAGCAAAATCAGTCCCATTTAGTATTTCTTAAAACACAGATATAACTATAACATCTAGTGGGTTATAGCTTATATTTCTTCATGATTTTCCTTCCCTTTATTTCAGAGTATTCATAAAGCAAGACAAAGATTGGTAATGTGCATGCATTTAAGCCTGAGTATTAGATGTTGAAAATTAACCTATTTCCATTAAACGAAAACAATGTGGATTTTGATAGAATAATTTAGGGACTTCAGTTTAAAATTCTTAATCTTATTGAAGCCAATAAGTAGTACAAAAATAAGCAGGTTACATCAAATTCTTATGATTCTAGTTGGTTTATCTTTGTTTAATCTTGTTTTCACCATGTTTTCTTTCACTCGTGAGAATCATTGTCTTTCACTGATTCACATTGTTAAATATTAGTGCTTGGCTTTACACTTGCATGGACTTTGAAATGCTGTGTGATTTTTGTTGTTGTTGTTTAGCCATTCATTTTTTCGATTTTAAAATTTCTGTCAAAGAATTATTCAATTCTCTTTGTATTTAAAAATGGAAAGTTTAAAAAAAAACGGGCTGCATTTAAAAAATCACCCTTCTTTGGAGGGTAGCAGTACCAATTGTGTACTAAATTCCGTTTGATATGAAGTATAGAAATGTATTAAGTGACAATTCCACTTCATTGACAAAAATGAAAGATGGGAAATAGTGAATCCTTTTAAATCTCTGTTACTTCTTCACTGATTGCCTTTCAAAGAAATATAGTCATTGGAACCAGTTTCATGAAGGAAAAATATATATCTATGCTAAATTTTAATATTTTCAGCCTTAGAGACTTGATACAATAAAAGGTATTATAATTTTGTCATCTTAAGTATTCATATATTTTATACCATCTGCTGAACTAAATGTCCAATTTTTAAAGTTTCAAAAACTGATTCTATGAAGAAATTAAATTAAGAACAGTATACCTTAAAGGGATTGGAAAAAATTTAAATAAAGATATGTGATCTCTCAGCTGTTTCTTTGAAGCATGTTGATACTGTAATTAGAAATATTTAATATGGCATTGATTCATAATTCACAATATTTAGTAATAAGCAATAAGTACCAGATTATATGTATACATATACTTACATGTATATGTATATTTCTAGCATGTGATACGTGCATGAGCATGTTTGTGGAAATTTTGGTAATACCAGTGGAGTTGATTGCTGGACAGTATAATAATTCTTGAGAATATATGAATACTTACTGTGTTTAAAATACATGTGTATGAACTGCCTTTGTATTGTGGCTGGATTTTGCCCTTTACCTGGTTTCTGTGGTGTTCTTTATTTTCCATGAGCATATTACCTCTCTGCTGTTTTGTTCTTTGTATGCTATAGTGTATATTGCTTGATTTTAAAAAGACAGTACATTCCTTGAAATCCATGATGTTTGTTTGCTTTTCATTTTTCTACCCCAACACAAATACAGAATAGATACAACACAAATACTCCATTTAGGCTGAGGATGCTATAGATGGCCTACACGTTATTTCTTTACCTACAAGGGGTGAAATGTTGTGATTTGCAAAGCCATGAAAGGTGTGTCGACTTTTACATGCTTACTGTCTCTTTAAAAAAGAAGTTCTGTGCTTTCACCTGTCTGTTTGCACGTGTTTCTCTTTCTCCTCTTGCTTTTTCTTGTCCATGCACCTGGTGCTGTACAGGAGATTCAGGAAGAACACAATGGCTACCCTTCTGAAGCTGAAGCTGATCAGGTGGCAAGTTCTACATGTTCATCTGTTTGTAGCTACAGAGTGTGTATTTAGAAGCCATTTCATAATAGATTTCTAGACGATAAGCAAATGTTTTTACCACGACAGTAGTGCCCTCCTGCCCAAGTTTGATAGATTCCATGATGACATTATTTGCAAAAATTGGTTTATCCAACATTTTGTCAACGAGAAACTTGTTCATCCATACTTCTTGGTTTTCCCACATAGGGTTATTGATGTGCTAATGAACTTCAGTCATAATAGGATTCTGATGGGCCTTTATAGAGACTTAGAGGGGACAGATGCATATGCTAAGCATGCTCCTTGAGGGTGCAGACTTTGCTTTCTTCAAATGTGCATGGTCCGTGCCCAGCATGGTACCCTGTACCAGGGAGCTGGTGGGCCTTCAGCTGGACCTTCAGGGTCACCGGAACAGGATTTGGGTGAGATCATTAGAGGAAATTTCTCAACTGGGCAACACTTGGAGCAAAGGCACCAAGAGGAACAGGTGTGTTCATGAGATCAAATTTTGTTCACAAGAATCTGTTCTTTGATTATGCTGTACATGGGTTGGATAAATCAAGGGTCAAATTATGTCTTGTGCAACTTAGTAGTTGCAACAAAAGCTTAATGTAGCACAAGTGTGAGTCCCATTTCCTAACACCAGCTTGGTAAACCGTACTCACCAAACAATGAGCCTTTAAAAACTATTCTCCTCTTGAATTCCTATGCTAAAGTGAAATGTGTTTCCTGTACAAAATAAACATTTTATGGGGAAATCTAAGCAGCAGGATCATTTGTTTTGTTCTGACAGTTGCTTTCTCATTACTTAAAGAGCATGTCCCACATTTAATTATTATTAGTGAGAGGTTTGTTCACCAACACAGTTATGCTTCATATAAATGCACAGGTGTTTTAAGCCAAATTCAACATGGCTTTCAGAAGAAAAGGGTAATGTTTGATCTTTAACCTCTATCTTGAGAGCCTTGTATATTCTCAAAATGGTCCCAATCACTGCTGTCTCCCATCCACAACATTTTGCTAGGTAGTCCTGGGTTGAGGATTTTAAAGTGTTTGATGTGGCTCCACATAAGGCTTAAAGTGAGCCACATTTCTCCCATCCTTTCCAGATACAGTTAGATATAGTTAATTAGAACAGCTTGCTTTAGTAAATATATTTCAAAATAACCTATCATTTATTTTAAAACATAAGTTAAGGAATTACAGTCTATATAATATATAAGATAATATTTAGCCATTAAAATAAGCTTTAACAATGTAATATTTGAAGTAATACAAAACTTGAATATTGATTAAGATGGCTTTCTCACATTGTAACTATATTATAAAATTACCCTCTAGTTCAAGCAATAAATTAAAGAAGGTGACTTTCAAATTAAGGCTTCTAGTAAGGATTTGTGATTTCTTACCCTATCTAATAAAGAGGGAATATGCAAATTGACCATCATGCTGTCACAAAGATGGTGGCGCCCACAACCAATAAGGAGAGAATATGCTAATTGACTGCCACGCCCTCAAAGATGACGGCGCCCACAGCCACAAGATGGCGGCGCCCAGTCCCCTCAGCCCTGCCGGGGCTGCAGGCACTGCACACCTGCCTCCGGAGTCCCCCAGTCCCCTCAGCCCCCCAGCTGCCCAGAGCCGGCCTGTGTGCAGGCAAGCCTCAGATGGCAGCTGCCTAGCT